>NC_080112.1:30734216-31052941 GCF_950005125.1 Chionomys nivalis
GAGCAACTTCCGAGGTCACTCTTCTGGGCTTCTGGCCAGAGACAAGGGTGGAACGGTGAGCGAAGTATAAGAGAAACCACATGTTGGATGTCTTTGGCCAAATTCCCATTTGAGACTCTGAGAGGACATGTTCCTCTCACTGTACCCCGTCCCCCGTGCATCTAAGAACCATATGGTGTGTCTGGGAGGTACGTGAGCTACAAGAGGACATCTTATCCTGAGTTGCAATATGGTGTATGTGGCCCAGACAGAAAGTTCTGCCCTGGTTGGATTTAGACAAAGAAAAGGAAAAGAGAAGTCAACATCTACTGAACTCCTCCTAGAAAGTTCTGTCATAAAAACAGGGCGATGTGAAGATGAGCTACAGTTTTAGCTCATTAAAATCTGGATTCAATGGCTCAGGCCTGTAACCACAGCAAGTCATGAGGCTGAGGCAGGAGGATGACAAGTTCAAGGTCTTCTTTGGCTTCCGAATGAGTCCAAGGCCAGCCTGAGCAACTTAGACAGACTGTGCCTCAAAAGAAAGAGGAAAGGGGCTGCTGATGAGAGGACTCAGTGGTTGAGAGAAGCTTGATGCTCTCTCAGGACAGCTGCGTGGAGCTGCCAGCACCCACATCAGGCAGCTCACAACCACCTCCAGCTCCTAGGGGATCTGACACCCTCCTCTAGATACCCACACATATACATACAAATAATAAAAGAAGTCTTTAAAAAATACTAAACATATACTTCCCTAGCACGCATGAAACCTTAGGTTCAATCCCCAATACTAAAGGAATGAAGGAGAAAAATGAGGAGGAGAAGCAGCAGCAGCCACTACCCCAAAGCTAAGCTTAAAAGCTCACTGACAAGCTGGGGGGGGGGGGTAATGGTACACGTCTTTAATCCCAGCACTTAGGAGGCAGAGGCAGGTGGATCTCTGTGAATTCGAGGCCAGCCTAGGCTACAAGAGCTAGTTTCAGGACAGGCTCCAAAACTACAGTGAAACCCTGTCTCGAGAAAAAAAAGCTCACTGATAGATGGGGACAGTTATCATTAGGGACCCAAGCTTGTGAGCACTTCCAGCTAAGGAGAGCACAGGAGATAGGTGCCACAGAGTTTGGATATTTGCTAAGAAAAATCAGCAAAGAAGTTACAGAAGCCTCAAGAGCTTATAGAACATTCTTCGTTTCCTGTTTAGGTTGATCCCCATCAGAATGGCTATATGCTCTAAGTGATGATGTACACTCAGCTTCTGTGTGTGGAGGTAGAGGTAGGTCCCAGGCCAGTAAAAGACAAGGTCCTTGTTCACGGTAGCCACCCAATCCCCTATGGTAGGGTCCCTATTGTAGTCACACCTATATTAGGTAGAACAGATGATTCGGGGCCCTCAGTGGCTCAGAGCAGGGAGTCCTGGGCCTAGCTCAGGACCAGAGGGTATAGAAGCAACTTGATTCCCTTCTGCTTCCACACCACCAGGGTGGAATAGGCTAATCTAAGTGCCAGCAGGAGGGGCCTGAGAGTGCTTGGAAGGACACACCTATTGGCCCAAGGGTGGTGGGCAGGTCACTTTCATGGCCGTGAACTGGGCCAGGAGGGAGTGTCGGGTAATTAAGTGAGGACTCTTGATTTCCACACAACTTGTTCTTCCTGTCTGGGGGTAAGTTTAGTTTTGCCCCTGTTGTTACTTTTAATAGCACTTAGGCTTGAAAAGGAAACCAAAAAGCAGCAGCGGCATTCTACGTGGATGGAGAGGTAGTTCTGGGGCTGACCTCAGAAGGAGCTATTAAGGCTTTCAAAACTCCTAGCATGAGGGAAATGACCCGTGCTTTTCAAGTGATCTTATTGGCCCAATTGTCTGGATTTTTTTTTTTTCAATACGCTAAACATTGGCTGTTCTGAAACTCACTTTGTAGACCAGGCTGGCCTCAAACTCACAGAGATCCACCTGCCTCTGCCTCCCGAGTGCTGGGGAGGCATGTGCCACCACCATCCAGCATCTGGAGATTTTTATCACTTGAAATTCCAGTGTTTTCTGCCCCAACTCCCCAGTCTTAGGCCCGAAACCAGGCAAAAGCTGTGTCACTGAGTTACCACTTAGCCCTGTATTTTGATTTTGAGATAAACTCTCAATAAGTTGCCCAAGCCTACCTTGAACTCGAAATGTAGCTCAGGTGGGCCTAGAACTTGGAGTCCTAAATAGCTGCCAAGTTTTACCTGTGGAAGTCACTCCCTCTAGTTATTAAGGGCGACAACTCATGGTAGCATCGACAGTGTCTGTAATTTGATCCCAGCACCTCAGCCCCAAGTTTATCTTCTCCCCCAACACCTGACCAAGAACTCCATGCTTGTCCATTCATTCAGACATTTACTCACCGAGAAGTACTTCTGGATCTACAGAAGAGAATTGGGAAGAAATAATGTGACCATGTGGCACATACAAGGGCAAATACTGCAGATGCTGTTGATGGCCCTATAACCCCTGGGTCCATCTGAGGTTACTAGCTGTTATGGCAGATAACTCACCACCTCCTGCCCCTCCCAGTCTCCCAGCTTGGGTGTCAATAGAGGACCAACCCTGAATGGTGTGTGTGGGAAGGGAAGCTGGTAGGGATGTGTCTTGGTGGATAATAACTCCAATCATTTTGTTCTCTATTGAGACAGTGTTTTTAATGAATGAGTGATTTTCTGTGTGTGCATGTTCATGAGTGGGGTGGGTGTGCATGAATGAGTGGGTACATTCATCAGATCTCAGAGGTCGGCATTGCTGTCCTTATTACTTTTAAATGTATTGTTATTGTGGAGGTAGGTGGGGGCGTGGGTACACATGGCACAGCTGGCATGCAGAGCTCAGAGGACAGCTTTGTGGAATTACTTCTCTCCTTCCATCTTTATGTGGGTTTTGGGCTTTGAACTCAGGTCACCTGGCTTATGGGACAAGTTGTGGAGGCCCAAAAATGTGAGCCTATTTCCACATTGACCAAAGGTCAGAGAGTTGGAACTTACTTCTATTCCTTCAAGGTTATTGTGTTTCTACCTCAAACTAATGTCGTAGCTAGATTCAGACCAGAGAGTTCTAATAGCCAGACCTTGTATTTCAGGAATAGAGAAATAGATTGTGTTTTTTTTTTTTTATGGTTTTTCGAGACAGGGTTTCTCTGTGGTTTTGGAACCTGTCCTGGCACTAGCTCTTGTAGACCAGGCTGGTCTTGAACTCACAGAGGTTCACCTACCTCTACCTCCGGAGTGGTGGGATTAAAGGCGTGCGCCACCACCGCCCAGCATAGATTGTCTTTCTACCTCAAACAAAAGTCTAAGGATCCAACTAATTTCCAGTTCCCTTAAGGAGATACCACTGGATTCCACCCAGGGAGTGGTTTGCCTACAGAATGTTTTGGTCTAGGGTGTGAGTGTGACTTCTTTTGTTCTAGCAACAGAATGTTTATGAATATAGTCTGCGACCTTCAACTGGCCTGTTCATTTCCTTGTATCATGTTAATGCAGTTTTTTTTTATCTTACTCCTACCTCTTGGGGTTGGGATATTTTAAGCAATTGGAAATTAAACATGGACAATCTCAGTATTCACTGGAACTCCCTCCCAGTGTGATTCTATGTTTCCTGTTTTATTATTTTTAAATGCATCTTCATATTCTTTGCTTATATTTCTGATCCCCATGCCCCTACCCTGGCATGTGGTATTTTTGTCGAGGCTGGTCCCCTGACAGCAAGTGCCTTTACCTGCTGACCATCAATCATTGCAGCACTATCTTAGTTTTCGAGAAAGGGTCTCACAGTACCTTAAACTCACTGGTTTTCTGGCCAGTGAACTCCAAGGACATTCTGGTCTCTCCTTCCCCAGCACTGGGATTCCAGGCATGTGAACAGTAAGAGCCTTACTGACTGAGCTGTCTCTCCTTTTTATTGTATTTTATTATATATTTTTGAGACAGTGTCTCTCTCTTTTTTTTTTTTTTTTGGTTTTTCAAGACAGGGTTTCTCTGTGGTTTTGGAGCCTGTCCTGGAACTAGCTCTTGTAGACCAGGCTGGTCTCGAACTCACAGAGATCCACCTGCCTCTGCCTCCCAAGTGCTGGGATTAAAGGCGTGCGCCACCACCGCCCAGCCTTGAGACAGTGTCTCATGTGAACCCAGCTGACTTTGAAATCTGTATGTAGTTGGGGCTGTTCTTGCAAGAATGATGCACCCTGTCTCCTGAGTGCTGAGATCCTAAGTGTGTACCTCTATACCTGGCTAAGACAGTATTTACTATTTTTTTTAAAATATTTATTTATTTATTAATTATATTATGTGTATAGCATTCCTTCCACGTATGCCTGCAAGCCAGAAGGGGGCGCCAGGTCTCATTATAGATGACTGTAAGCCACCATGTGGTTGCTGGGAATTGAACTCAGGACTTCTGAAAGAGCAGTCAGTGCTCTTAACCTCTGAGCCATCTCTCCAGCCCCCGACAGTATTTACTATTATTACAATTATTGTTGCCATAAAAAATGCCTAGCAACACTAAACATATTAACAAAGCCCATTTTATAAGAAAATGGGAGCCGGGCGGTGGTGGCGCACACCTTTAATCCCAGCACTCGGGAGGCAGAGGCAGGCGGATCTCTGTGAGTTCGAGGCCAGCCTGGTCTACAAGAGCTAGTTCCAGGACAGGCTCCAAAACCACAGAGAAACCCTGTCTCGAAAAAACCAAAAAAAAAAAAAATGGGGAACACCTCATATAATTTGTTGACTACTATACTTAAAGTGATAAATAGAATGTATAAATTTACTTTTATACCATCATGTTGGATCCTAAAGTCCAATCACTGAGAAGGAGTCGCCCCAAGAGACCATCTCTCACACCACAGCTGATGTAAAAACATGAGGATTTTATTAATTCTGTCATGACAGAGTCTTTCAGCATTAGAGAGGCCAGAAAGACCCCAAATAGCTGGTACAGGCTACTTTTAAAGGAAAAAGCCACAGAAGCAAGGGGGTGCCTTGGGGGGGGGTTGTTCTTTAACTATAATGATTGGCTTATTCAAAAGGGCTATTACCAATAATTGGCTGGAGAGCAGTTGCCAGATCAGATGAGGTAAGGGAAACATCTGAGGGTCACTTTGACCCCCTTCCCAGGGCCTAAGTCAAAACATCAGGAACTGAGTCAACATCTTATAGGTTATCTTGCCCCAATTTCTGGAGAACATTCACAAAGACTCAGGGAAATGGAAAGTTCCCAACATTTCAGTATGTGTGTGGGTAATTGTTAGATTCCTGGTTCCCAGGGGAGGGGAGCACTACTGCTGAGAGGCCTCAGAGTTGTCAGAAATAGCTTTAGAGTTATTTTAGAGTTCTACAATCACAGAGTCAAAAACACAGAAGGCAAACTGAAGCATCAGGAGTCTAGGACAGTCTGTAGTTCAGAACTGTCAGAATGTAGTATACGTATGTGTGCAAAATGCAGCCAGGCATGCAGCTTGTGAATATTTCTGCTTGTTTTGCTTTGGTTTTTTCTTTTTCTTTTTTCTTCTTTTGTTTTTCGAGACAGTGTTTCTCTGTAGCTTTGGAGCCTGTCCTGGAACTCTCTTGCTCTGTAGACCACGCTGGCCCTCGAACTCACAGAGATCCACCTGCCTCTGCCCCCCAAGTGCTGGGATTAAAGGCGTGTGCCACCACTGCCTGGCTTCTTTGTTTTATATAATTAAAGAAATATTTTCTTTTTATGTATATTTGTTCCTGTATGAGTTTGTATATACCACATACATATAGAGGCCAGAGGATGTAGAAGTCTCTGAAACTGACATTACAGGTGGTTATGAGTCACCTGATGTGGGCAGTGGGAACCAAACCCTGGTCCCCTGCTGTAAGAGCAGTGAGCTGAGTCCTCTATCCAGTGCCCTCATCTAT
This sequence comes from Chionomys nivalis, assembly GCF_950005125.1. Taxonomy (NCBI): domain Eukaryota; kingdom Metazoa; phylum Chordata; class Mammalia; order Rodentia; family Cricetidae; genus Chionomys; species Chionomys nivalis. Next base: position 30,740,103 of record NC_080112.1, read on the forward strand.
TTTTGAGATGGGATCTGGTTATGTAACTTTGGCTATCCTGGAACCCATGATGACCCTCCTTCTTCTGCTTCCTGAGTGCTGAAACTACAGATATGCATCACAACATCAGGGTTTGGATTCCATTCTCTTTTCTGTGTTTATGTATGTGTCTCTGTGTGTACATAGATGTATGTGTGCATATAGAAGCCAGAGGTCAACTTAAAGTCTTCCTCTATCACCTTATTGGTTTTGTTTGTTTTGAGACAGGGTCTCTGCAAAGCCCTGACTGTCCTGGGACTCACAGGGTAGACCAGGCTGGCCTTAAACTCACAGAGATCTACCTGCCTCTACCTCCTGAGGGCTGAGATTAAAGGTGTGTGTTACCATGCCCAGTTCTGTCTTATTGTTTTTGAGACAGGATCTCTTTCTGAACCTGGAGGTCACCTGTTAGGCTAGACTGGTTGACCAGCAAGCCCCAGGGGTCCTCTTGTTTCTGGCCCCTCGTTCCCCACTAGGATTACAGGGGCATATCACTGCACCAGGTTTTATGTGTGTGCTGGGGATTGAACTCGGGTCTTTATGGTTGTATGCCAAACGCTTCACCAGTTACGCCATTTCTCTGAATTATGTTTGTAGTCAAGTGATTTCAACTTTAAAATCACCTTAACCAGTTTCTCCTCACACTGGCACCCATTGAAAGGACATGCTGATGCCTTTTAAGATAAGTTTAGACATTTTTCTTACTTAGGAATGTTTTGCATGAAGCTGCAGAGATGACTCAGAGGTTCAGAGCACTGGCTGTTTGTCGAGAGGTCCTGAGTTCAATTCCAAACAATTACATGGTGGCTTACAACCATCCATAATGAGATCTGGCTCCCACTTCTGGATGCAGGCAGAACACTCCATGCATAACAAACAAACAAACAAGCAAACATTTTAAAAAAGAATATTTTGCACTGGGACTGGAGAGATGGCTCAGTGGACCTGGGTTCAATTCCCAGCACCCACATGGCAGCTCATAACTGCTTGTAACTCCTGTTCCAGGGGATCTGATATCCACACACAGACATATGTGCAAGCAAAACACGAATGTACATAAAATAAAAATAAATGATTAAAATGTTTTACATTCGTCTATTTACTATGTGTATGTGTGTTAGCACAGCCATGCATGTGGAGGTCAGAACATAACTTGCAGGAGTAGGTTCCACCACATGGATTCTGGAGATGGAACTCAGGTCCTCAGGCTTGCAGGCAAGAACCCTTAACCTGTTGTGCCATATCTCCTCGATGTTTCTCAACTAAATGGAAACCATTTCCAGTCACTGATGTGGCTCAGCTGATAGAGCGATTGCCAAGTATGCATGAAGGCCTGGGTTTGATGCACAGACAGGTGTGGTGGCATAAGCCTGTAATCACGAAATTTGGGAAGCTCAAGGTCATCTTTGACTACTAATGAGTTCTAGGCTAGCCTGGTATATATGAAGTTCTGTCTTAAACAAACATAACAAAACATTCTAACAAGTATTTTCACTGAAAGTGGGGAGGGACCATAGAGAAAGTATTAACTGAGGTGGATTTGTGTGGCGCATGCCTGCAATCCTAGAACTTGGGAGGCTGAAGTCGGAGAAATGTCATGAGTCTGAGAAAGGCCATCCTGGGCCATATATTGAGTACTAGGCCAACCAGGGCTACATGGCAAAGACCCTGCCCCAACCCCAAATAAATACAAAATAAAACATCAATTGGTTTGTTGTTTAGTCTCATAATAAATTTGGGGCACTAAGGATTGGGTTCTTGGGAGAAGGACCAAGTGCTTGAGGAGACACCAGGTTGGTTGCACAGTCAACCCCATGCAGGCATTTTTGTAGGAGACATTTTTGTTTTCGAGTAGCAAGTGGACATTTCTCTAAGAAAATGAGCCCGTGCATTAGTGGCAGTATAAGAGAGAGTCACATGTGTTTGATATTCCCCTTGCATGGACAGCATGAACAAGGGAGCGCCCATATGCTTGTATTGCCCAGTGTCACTGCCAAGGACCAAGATTTCATTGCCATCTTTGTTTAAAAGCACTGGTGTTTGCACAATGACAAAATCACATATTGATGCACTTCTCAGGAATCCCTTTGTCCCTTGACTGGGCTGAGCAGAGTGGAAGGGGCTGTACGCCTGTCCTGACTTTCTCTCAACCCTCCTCTGTCCTTCCCCTCTTCTTCCTTCCCTTCAACTAATGACATGAACAAAGCCAATCCTAATCTTTTATTGGTGTTTGTTTTTCTTGTCAGGTAATAGAAACACATCTTTGTTCTTGGAAGCGAACAAAGGTCGGAACAAAGGTCACTGGGAAAGAAATTCTCTCCTTCCTTGTCCCCTCTGCATGAACAAACCTTGGGAGTAGTTTATCTTCTTCCACAGACACTCATCAACTCATCTGATTATGTTTTCCTTTTAGTCACTGCCTAAATAGTAGCATTTTATAAACCACCCCAACCCTTCTGGTGTGGGGGTGGGGCTGAGGTTGGGAGGAGGTGTACTAATCACTCGTGTGCTCCTGGTGACCAGAGGCTTGCGTCAGGTTTCTTTCTCAGTTGCTTTCCACCTTGGTCTCTGGGACAAAATCTCTCACTAAACCTGGAGCTCAATAATTGGGCCAGTCAGATTCATCCGCAAACTCCTGTCTCTGCTTCCCCAGGGCTGAAATTGTGGGCTTTAGCATGGGATTCGAACTCTAGTCCTCATGTGTGTATGGCAAGTACTTTAGTGACTGAGCCATCTCCCCAGCATTCCTAAACCTCATTTATTTATGTATTTATTTATTATCTAAAAGTAATTCCAAGCCGGGCGGTGGTGGCGCACGCCTTTAATCCCAGCACTCGGGAGGCAGAGACAGGCGGATCTCTGTGAGTTCGAGACCAGCCTGGTCTACAAGAGCTAGTTCCAGGACAGACTCCAAAACCACAGAGAAACCCTGTCTCAAAAAACCAAAAAAAAAATAAAAAAATAAAAAAATAAAATAAAAGTAATTCCTGGATCTCCTTCTGGGTTGATATGTTTGGAATGCTTCGTGATGAAGACTCATGCCATGTGTGTTTGTCAGGCCTGTTTATTGACTTATGTAGGCCATACCCAGTCTCTTGTTATTATAGATGAAGCTGTGATGTATATCTCAAGTGTTTGAATCTATTTGGAGGAGGATTCCCTAAAGGCAGAGTTGTGGGGTCAAATGCATGAGAACTCCAACTTTTAGATATTGCTAGCTTGCCCTCCCTAGAGGTTACACCTATTTACACTCCAACCAATGCCAGTGGATGCACCAGCTTTCCCACACCCTTCTAAATACAGCCTACAGGATTTCTGTTGCTGTGTAATAAGTTACCACAAACCTGGTGGCTTATGACAACACTCATTTATTAGCTCACTGTTCTGTAGGTCAGAAGTCTCCTGGGGCCTGGCCAGGTGCCCAATTTAGGGATCACCAGGTTAGGATGAGTCGTTGACAGGGTTAAAGTTCTCCTGGATGCCTTGAGGAAATCTTTACTTCTAAATTAGTTTCTGATGATTGGCAGAATTCAGTCCTTCCAGTTGGAGGACCGAGATCTGCTTGTCCTTTCTGAAGTCCAGCAGGGGTCTGCTCTGCATTCCGGACCACAGGGCCTCCTCAGTAGTGCTATAAACCTTTCTTGCGCTTTGGAACACGGATCTTCTGTACTCTCTCAGTGGGCTCTACGTCTCCATCAAGAGGCTTATGTGAGCCGGGTGGTGAATTGGCGTGCTAACGTGGCCAACTAAATCCACTTAAAACCTGAGAGACCTTGAAAAGGAATTCCAGACCCAAAAGAACAGAGTTTAGCACAGTTTCTTGGTAGCCACATTTTTTTTTTTTCCAGATGAGCTCATGGTGAGCAAGGGGTTCCGCGAGAGAGGTGCAGTAAAAACTGCCTGGCTTCTTTAAAAAAAGTTGTGGCTTCCTGGTTCACCTGCACAAATGGCTCTAACTCTTTCTCAGGAGGTCCAGCTATGGAATATTTAAATGGGGTCTGTGAGCAGAGTGCTACAACTTGCTTAATGGCAACATAGACCCACTGTGTGCCTAAAAATGGGGCAATGTACATGGCTCTCAGAAAAGTAGGACGTACAGAATGAAAGAAAGGTAAAAAGACCTGAGGGAAAATGTAGATGAAGAGAAACAAGTTAAATTAAGTTATAGGACCTGGTAGGTCAAGCCTAAACTAAGGTCAAACATTCATAACTAACAATTGAAGAAGGACGCTTAAAAGAAATCCCACACTATCTCAGGATTGAGTATAATAGAGGGTTATTTATTTGGGGTAGACTCACAGATCACTGTCCTCTGCTGGAACTGGGAACAGTGACTGAATCCCACAGCCGGAAAAGAGACCGGATGTGTGCTTTATATCAGCATAAACAGTAAAACAGACCACACCCAAGTGGGCGGGTAACTTAAAGGCTACTGGTGGTAGGAATTCCTACAAACAATAAGTCTCCATGTCATGATTTGGGGGCTGGCAGTCCAAGAAAGTTGGCTACAGGGTAGAAAAGCAAAGACCATTCAGCCTTACTAAGTCCTAATTGAGATCTATATTAAGCTGGCCAGCAATTTCTTGGAGAGAAACACTTCTTACAGGGCAGCCTCAAAAGCATTTTACAGGGAACTTTGAAAGACAAGGAAAACGAAAAGCTACATCCTCGTTGGCAGTTTCAGGGGGAAGTAAAGTAAGCAAGCAAGCAGTTTAACAGAGTTGAAAACGTGGTGAACTTAGGCATTTGTGTTCCAAGTTTCTAGAACAGTGTTGGGTACTTTCCCACAGGCCTTTTCATGGCAGGGGTAAAAGGGAGAGCCCGTTTCAGGTTAAACCGAAGGTGGCTTAAGCAGAAACAAGACAGAGGAACATCTGCCCTGTCACAGCTGGATGTTCAAAACCTTTCTCTGGCATTACAAACATAATGGTTTTTACAGGTGATGGTTTTTTACACTATCTTGCTCTTATACCAGTTGCTGAAGCAAATCACCCTAGTCTAGATTTTTATTTGTAAAATCAGCCAGGAACTGTGCATACATGCCTGTAAGCCCCACTCTTGAGAGGTGAAAGAAGGAAGATTGTGTGTTCAAGGTCATCTTTGGCTTCAAAGTTATTTCAAGGACTGTCTGGGTTACCTGAGACCGGGTCTTGAAAAGTCAAGTATGGTGGAATAATCTTTTTGTATACTGTGAATATGTGTAATTCTGATTGGTTTAATAAAAATCTGAGTGGCCAATAAGTAGGCAGGATTTTCAGGGCAGAGAGGACACTGGGAAGAAGGGTGGAGTTGCGAGAAGTCGCCAGCCAGATGGAGGAGCAAGGAGGACAAGTAAATGCCACGAGTCATGTGGCAACACTTAGATGAATAGAAATGGGTTAAATTAAGTTATAAGAGCTAGTGGATCAGGCTTAAGGTACCAGCTGATATTTTATAATTAATAGTAAGTTTCTGTTTTTTTTTTCTTTTGAGACAGGGTTTCTCTGTGACTTTGGAGCCTGTCCTGGAACTAGCTCTTGTAGACCAGGCTGGCCTTGAACTCACAGAGTTCGGCCTGCCTCTGCCTCCCAAGTGCTGGGATTAAAGGCGTGCGCCACCACCGCCCGGCTAAGTTTCTGTGTCATTATTGGGGAGCAGGTGGTCTCCACAAAAGATTCGAGTACAGAAAAGAAAAGAAAAACTTCTGAGTGTGGTGGTGCATAGCTTTAATCCTAAAATTCTTGAGGCAGAGGTGGGCTAGCCTGTTCTACACAGCTCCAGGACATCTAGGACTACACAGAGAGACCCTGTCTCAAGAAACAAATAGGCAGGGTGGTGGTGCCCACCTTTAATTTCAGCACTCAGGAGGCAGAGGCAGGCGGATCTCTGAGCAATTGGTCTATAGAAAAAGTTCCAGGACATTGGGGGCCGCACTGAGAAATTTCGCCTTGAAAAACCTAAACGCAAACCAAACCAAAGCAATCAGTCAGCTACTGTAGTGGCACATGTAATGGCTCAAAAAACACAGGTTGGAGGATATACAAGGTCAGTTGGGCTACACATGACCCTGCTCAAAACCAAACCCAACAAAACCTAAATCAGAAACCAGCCAACCAAAGAAAAACAGCAAGAAAATCAGTCAGGATACTCAAGCCGGCTTCCACGGTCCTCAGGATGGAATGAAACAAAGTACTTCTTTCATTGTGATATTCATTCACTGTGAGCTGGCCTCCTTGGTCCTAAGTTGATAAGAAATGTCTTAAGGATCAGAGACCATCAAACTGAGCTGTACATTTATTCTGCAACCTGTACAGAAATGAAAAATGCTTATTGCAATGCGTGTTAGTATTCAGCTACAAAATTGACAGTCAGTAGGGCATGGCTCACAGCGCTCAGTAGCAGCAAAGGACATTGTTGCCGAGTCATCTCCCCTCCCACCACTATGGGATGAAGGAAAAAAAAATCACATATGGGAGCTGGCAGGACTCAGCCTGCTCAACAATTATTCTTCTCTGTAATTTCAAGGTTTTTGGCCTGTCTCTAAGAATTAATTTAGATTCTTTAAAAGAAATTTTAAATGATTTTGTGTGAGGTGAACGTGAGTGATAACCACTACACTACGGAAATGAGCTGCAATGATTTTTGTGTGTGTATGTGTGTGCAAACATTCATGGAAGTCAGAGCATAACTTGTGGGAGTCAGTTCTATTCTTCCACCATGGAGATGGAACTCAGGTCATCAGGTTTGGTGGCAAGTGCCTTTATTCACAGAGCCGTCTCTCTGGCCTGTCAATTTGAGTTCTTAGGAGATGTTCTGCAGTCAATGGTCAGTACTTTTCTCATACCCCAAATTGGATAATCAACCAAATAATCTCACTTTTCCAGATCTGAGAAGACCAATATCTTCATGCTGTTATATTTGGTTTGTTTGGATTTTTGGTTTTGAGACTAAGTATTCAGTATGTTGCCCTGTTTGGCCTCAAACTCAAGGCAAACTTCTTACCTCAGCCTCTTGAGTTCTGGGATTACAGTGTGCTGCCATGCCCAGCTTGTATGATCCTTCTCCTCTTCATTATTAAGTTTTTATTTGTATGTGTGCTTTGCCTGCATGTATGGCTGCATTCCATGAGTGTGCCTGTTGCCAGTAAAGGGTGGAAGAATGCATCAGATCCTATGAAACTGGAGTTATAGATGGTGGTGAGCTTCCATGTCTATGCTGGGACTCGAACCCAGGTCTGCTGCACGCCCATCTAGTGCCCTTAACTGCTGAGCCTTCTCTCCAGCCAGCATGTTCCTTTTGACTACTGTTCTCACATAAATAAAGTGAAAATAATGTCTGTCTAGACTAGAGGGGGAAGAGTGAGGTTCGTTTTGTTTTGTTCTGTGCTTGAAAGAGCAATTTTTTAAAAGATTCCATATTTTCTTCAGAGCATTCAATTTAGTCTTTCTTCTCCCTCTCTCCTCCTCATTTTCTTTCTTTATTGTTAAGGTTAGAGCAATCAATGGATGATCTCAAGGTTTGTATCACCAAGAACAGTTGTCTCTTTTTAGGACCTATACATTTTCAGAAGGTTTTCTTTCCTGCAAACTGTCACATATCTTTCCTCCTCAAATCAGTACTCCTATTTTTTTTTAATATTTATTTATTTATTATGTATACAATATTCTGTCTGTGTATATACCTGCAGGCCAGAAGAGGGCACCAGACCCCATTACAGATGGTTGTGAGCCACCATGTGGTTGCTGGGAATTGAACTCAGGACCTTTGGAAGAGCAGGCAATGCTCTTAACCTCTGAGCCATCTCACCAGCCCCCTCAGTACTCCTATTTTAAGCAGCCATAGTGGCAGTTTTAGTAACATGTCTTTCTGGTACATACCAATAAAAACATTTAGGGAAGCAGTAATGGTTAGTTAACATCCACAGTGTGGTATGCACTATGAGAGTCTTCCCAGTAGAGACGCTGTTTTCATAAAACAATCTAGTAACCACAGGAACAACTGTTTATGTCCAGACTGAAATCTATGGAGAATTGAAAACCTCACTTGGTATCTGTACAGTTGGAACCTCCAGCTTACTCCTGCACAATCTGGAAGGCCCCATTCCTATCTCTTTCTCCAGACACTCAGAGAGTCTCTGAATAAAAGAAAGTTGTCAAAAAGCCCAGTTCTGCGTTTTTGGCAGTTACTGCAGCTTCCTCCCCTGAAGTTGCCAACTAGTCAAGTCCCCACCTAAAGTGCTCAGCTTTTGACCCTAGTTGGGTACACGCCCAGCTTGTAGCAGACATGTCATCACCCCTCACCTACAATTTATATAATCTCCCTGCTTTATTTCAGGCACAGGGCTTCTCCAGCCTTGATCTCTGGGACTGGAGAACCCGCCCGGGAGTTGCTTTGCTCAGATAAACCTGTTGTTATACATTTTCAATTCAGTTTGATCTGGCTTACTGCATTGGCAGAGAAACCTATTATTGGGGGGCAGAAAACCTATTAATACCATTGATTAAATCTTTTGTGATTCTGGAAGACATTCACGTGATTGTTTTGCTTTCTGTTGGTATTGATAAAATTTTGGGTTTTTAACAATTTGATTATGGATAGCAAATCCAATCTGATTCCATAACCAAGATAGGTAATAGGGTGATCTTTTTAAAAAGTAGATGCTCAAGTTGGGAGTAGAATTCATCTTTTGAGAGACCTTGAGTTCTAGCCACAGAACCACCCACAAAACTAACAACAAAACAAAAATTTGAATTTTTTTGGTTTTTTTTTTTTTTGAGAGAAGGTTTCTCTGTGTAACAGTACTGGCTGTCCTAGAACTTGCTTTGTAGACCAGGCTGGCCTCGAACTCACTGAGATCCACCTGCCTCTGCCTCCCAAGTGCTGGGAGTAAAGATGTGTGCCACCACTGCCTAGCTAAAAGTTACATTTTAAAAACAGTTTATTGAATATACTGAAAGAGAGCATTGGGCTGAGTAGTAACCACTAGAGAACTGGCTGCAGTCTAAGTCTATTGTGTGTGTGTTCATGTGTGCATGCACATACGTGCTCATGTGTTGTCCTTGATTACATGCTACCTCATTTTATAAATTTATAATTTTAAATTAATTTATTTATTATATTGATGTGTGTGTGTGTGTGTATCATGGTGCCCACCTGGAGGTCAGAAGACAAGTTGTGAGACTTGGGTCTCTCCTACATTGTGGGTGCTAGGAATCAAACTCAGGTTGTCATGCTCGAAGGCAGTCATGTTTACTTGCTGAGCCGTATCACTAGCCCTCCACTTTATTTTTTGATCAAATCCCTCACTGGACCTGGAACTTGCTGATTCAGCAAGAGTGGGTGGACCATGAGCCCTGGTCAAACTCTTGTCTATGTGTCCCCAGCACTGGGATTATAGCACATGCCCCTATGAGTGGCTTCTGATCTGAGTGCTGGAGGTGGTCCTCATGCGTGTGCAGTAAGAAGTTTATTCGCTTTACTGACTGAGCATCTTCCCAGCCTCCATGAAACCTTTTCTTAAAAAATTATTTTATGTGTATGGGTGTTTTGCTTGCATATATGTTTGTGCACCACGTGTGTGTCTGATACCCTCAGAGGCCAGAAGAAAGTTCCCCTGGAACTGATGGTTGTGAGCTGTCATGTGGGTGCTGGGAACCAAACTTGGGTCCATGCAAAAGTGCTCTTAACTGCTGAGCCATCTCTCTAGCTCCTAAAACTCTTTTTTTTTTTTTTTTTTTTTTTTTTTTGGTTTTCTGAGACAGGGTTTCTGTGTTGCCTTGGAGCCTGTCCTGGAACTAGCTCATTTAGACCAGGCTCGCCTCGAACTCAGAGATCCACCTGCCTCTGCCTCCCAAGTGCTGGGATTAAAGGTGTGCGCCACCATCACCCAGCCTAAAACTCATTTTGTAAATGATTACAAAGTAATGCTTTCCTTTTCTTTCTGTTGGGGGAGGGTGAGAGTCTTCTATAGCTCAGGCTATATAGCTTCAAGTTTGCTATATAGCCAAGGCTAGCCTTGAACTCCTGAACCCCTTGACATCATTTTTTCTTTGTTTTTTTTTTTTTTTCGAGACAGGGTGTCTCTGTGTAACAGCCCTGGCTGTCCTGGAACTCGCTCTGTAGACCAGGCTGGCCTCAAACTCACAGAGATTCACCTGCATCTGCCTCCCAAGTACTGGGATTAAAGGCGTGCTCCACCACTGCCTGGCTACCTCAGCAACTCTTATAAAGAAAAAAATTTAATTGAGGTGGCTCACTTCCAGTTTGAGAGGTTTAGTTCATTGTCGTCATGGCAGGGAGCATGGTAGCATGCAGGCAAACATGGTGCTGGCTACATCTTGCCTTGCAGGCAACAGATAGTCAACTATGACACTGAGTGAAGTGTAAGCAAAAGACTTCACAGCTCACCTCCACAGTGTCCGTCCCACTTCCTCCAACAAGATCACACCCACTCCAACAAAGTCACACCTCCCAATAATGACACTCCCTTTGGCACCATTTTCTTTCAAACCACCACAATTTCCAACTGAACCTTTTCATTTTAACCAAATGATTTCCTAAAATTTTTGTTCATGAACACAATAGAGGGTTGGCGGGATGACTCAGCAGCAAAGATGCTTGCTCCAGAGACTGACAAGAATCAGATCTGGCAATTTGGCCTCTGACCTCCGCAGAATACACAGTAAACAAATAATTTAAAAATACACACACACACACACACACAGTGGGAATTTCAGGACTGGCAGGAACTGATGGCTCTTCACTTATGTTCATGAAGTCTGGTTCCCCAGTGGGAAAAAACCTTTATCTCATTCTGCCCTGAGTACAAAATGTTGTAAACTCCACTTGTAAGTCCTCACATTCTTGTTGTTTGGGTACGAAAATAAAAATTACACTTAAATATTTTCCCAAACTCTTCAAATAGCCAAAATGACTCGTGTACATCCCAACATGGAAAGCCAGTAGAAGTACTTATGGACACCCAAGTTCTATGTTGGGGGAGTTGCCCATACTTCCCGACCACCAGCAGGACTTTCCCTTGCACTCTGCCCCTGCTTCCCTACGGGTTTGTGTTGGTCTTCTTGTTTGTGCTGTTTTTTTGGTTCTGTTGATGAACTTGGGGCCTCTCGTCTACTAAGCAAGCATCTACTACTGAGTTATTTTGCTCTCTGCTACTCTCTTGCAGCCCAGTCTGGCAGTGCCCTTTGGTCTCCTTAAATGGCTCCTAAGTCCTGTCCCCTGCTCCAGCTGTACATCACAGATGCTCTGTTCTGCCTTATTCTAGAATGAAAATGCTACAGTTACCAGCGCAAGGTCCAGGTTCTCCGTGCTATAGAGACAGGGATTGGTGGCTGCTCTCCAAAGCCTATGCTCATTACAGGTGAGCATCCTCATCTCGCTGTACACATGTACTCTAGCGGAGCGTAGGTTCAGGCATCGCTTAGGGCCAGGCTGTTGGTTTCTGATCCCAGTGCATCTGTCAGGAGTTATCCTCTGGGTTTTCTGAGAGACCTGTCCACTTGGTGCCTCAGTGCCATACGGCACATGTCACTTTGGTACGTGCATTCAACAGACCTCCACCCAAGCTGTTTACAAAGCCTCTCCACCTCCGCAGGCCACCTTGCCAGATTTGTAGTCCAACAGTACTTTTCTGTAATTATAGCCTGGGCACTTTTTGTGTGCGAGGCACTGCACTAAGCGTTTTGTTCAGTTTATCTCCCTCGGCCTAATTACAGCCCTGAGAGATAGGCATTGGCTCAGCCCACTTCATGGATGAAGGAACAGAAGCATTCAGAGATGCTGGCAGCACAACTTTCCAGCTCATGCCTCACAGCCAGACTGAGTGGCTCACTTGGCACTATGCTAACTTATCATCCAGGTAGCATGCCACCTGCAAATTTGCTTCCCTCTATGCAGAGCATTCCATTCCTTGGTGACCTGAGCATCCATTCCTACTGTGCCAGAGGCCTGCCATGAAGACACTGCCTATCTAGCAAGGCTTCTCCTGCTCCAGTAAGGCATGGCCCACATTATTCTTTTACATTTTTGTTTGTTTATTTTTGAGACAGGCTCCCTGGCTGTCCTGGAACTCTCTATGTAGTCCAGGCTGGTGTCAAAGTCAGAAATCTGCAAGCTTCTGCTTCCTGAGTGCTAGACTTAGAGGTGTGTATCAACATGCCCAGCCTTATTTATTTATTTATTTGTTTGTTTGTTTATTTATTTATGTCTTTACTCTTATTTACTTATTGTGCGAGTAGAGGTGTGTGAACATGAAGGGCAGAGAACAAGCTTGCTGGAGTTGCTTCTCTCATTTCATCTTGTGGCCCCTGGAATTAAACGATCAGGTGTGGTAGTTTGAATGTATTTGGCTCCCATAAACTCACAGGGAGTGGCACTATTTGGAGGTGTGGCTTTGAGGGGGAAGTGTGGTTTTGTTGGAGAAGGCCGGATGACACACGCCTTTAATCCGGACCTTGAGGCTGGAGGGCACATCTTTAATCTGGGCCATACCTTCTGTTGGAAGTGTGCCACAGTGGGGGTGGGCTTTGAGGTCTTTTTTTCAAGCTTCATTCTATGTGACAGTTGATTTTTTTGTTTTTTTTCTTTTTTCTTTTTTTTTTTTGACGGTCCTAAATTGTTTATTGGGTATGAATTGTACAAACATTACATGTATTAGCGGTAACGGTGGAGCTGCAGAGTGTAGCACCTTCTCCAGGCTGCACTGCGAGAGCCACCAATAGTGTGGTGGAACTTGTGGCCCTTTCCAAGGCCACGGCTCTTGCGGCCTGCAGATGTCAGCCCACGCATCTCTCTGTGCTTGTGGACCGGTTTGGTGATCCATTGGGTGTCAGGGTTTCTTCTGATAGCTTTATGGAATGGATCGATGAGGATAACCTCAAAAAATTTGTATGTGGAATCTTTGCCAACCCAATAAGAATTCAGGACTCTCAGAGCCTCACAGTGGTGTCCAGCTCTCTCCTCAGCAACAGACTGAAGGCTTCCGGCAAACTTTAGCTGGTTCACACCATGATGGACAGGCTTGCCCTAGGTCGCACCCTTGGGCACCGGGCATTTGCGGCCACCACGCGAATCCTGTACAGAACGTAACCTTGCTTGGCCTTGTAGCCCAGCCTCCGGGCTTTGTCGCGCTGGGTGGGGCGGGGAGCCCCGTGCAGCACGGACAGCTGGCCGTACTGCCAGCAGAGGACCCTCAGCAGGAAACCATCAAGTCCGACTGCTTCTTCCGCCACAGCTCCTGGATGTACTTGTACGCGGCCATCTTGGCTCACCTGATTGCCGCCGCCAGAGAAAAAGGCTTGTTTTTTGTTTTTCAAGACAGGGTTTCTCTGTAGCTTTGGAGCCTATCCTGGAACTAGCTCTTGTAGACCAGGCTGGCCTTGAACTCACAGAGATCCGCCTGCCTCTGCCTCCCGAGAGCTGGGATTAAAGGTGTGCGCCACCACCGTCTAGCGACAGTTGATTTTCTGTTGCCTGCAAGATGTAGTAGTCTCAGCTCCAGCACCACCTCTGCCTGCATGCCGCCATGCTCCTTGCCATGATTATAACTGATTGACTGAACCTCTGAAACTGTGAGCATCCTCAACTAAATGTTTTCTTTATAAGAGTTGCCACGATCGTAGTTTCTTCACAGCCATAAAACCCAAACTAAGACATGAGACTTGCAAGGCAAGCCCGTTTATTCACTGATCTTGACAGCCTCCATGTCAGATTTAAAGTAGCCTGTTGGGTATCGTATAACAAGGCTAACAGACCCTGGCTCCAAGAGAGATAACTAGAGGAAAGAGCCCAAATCAACAGTCTGTTTTTCTTGATTTAAACGACAACAATACAAACAAATAAACAAAATACAAAAGAACAACTATTAGTATCCTGGTGCCCCTTGGGAACCTGACACAGTCACCCCCTGTGTATGGCAAGCAGGTCCTAATTTGTACACAGGTGCAAAGGTCCCTTTAAGAGATACGCTCCACCCACTCCTGATCTCTCTTCCCACCTAGACAAGCAGGTCTTAGCTTCTCTCTCCCTTTTCTACCCTCTCTCTCTCCTCCCTCCCTCTTTCCTCCTGCCTTCTTTCTCTCTGTCTCTGTGTCTCTCCCTTCTCTCCTTCCCCCCACCCTCACAATACCTTCTTCTCAATAAACTCCACACCCAAACTCTCTGCATGAAGTATTCCGTCACCTGCCACGATCCTCACCATACCCCCAAGGTCCCAACTCATGATGTTTCTTAACAAGGCAGGCGATGGTGGCTCACACTTCTAATCCCAGCACTTAGGAGGCAGAGGCAGGTGGATCTCAGTGAGTTTGAGGCCAGCCTGGTCTACAGAGTGAGTTCCAGGACATCCAGGACTGTTACACAGAGAAACCCTATTTCAAATACTCACAAAAACCAAACAGCAACAATAGAACAAAGTTCATTTTAGAGGTCCTTGCCATGTCTCAGGCTCAATCAGCTTCATGGTCAGGTGACTGTCAGCAACCCTGTCCAGAATCTGACCCAACCATCTCTGTCTCAATGTCCTGCTTCCTCTTAGATGTCTAAGTGTCCTGTTGCTGCTGTAACATATAACCACAAACAAGTGACTAAGAACACTTAGGACTGCCTTCCAGTTTGGTCAGTTACAAGTCCTAATAGTAAGGGGCTGCCCACAGACCTTCTGCAGGCTCTGGGCAACATCTATTTCCTTGTGCCTGTATTCTTTGGTTCATCTCTCTTCATCTTCAAACCCAGAAGCATAACATCTTCTGTATTTGTAGTAAGGTCATCTGTAAGAGCAACAATTGTTTATAAGTGTTGAGGAATTTGCTACAACTTGGAATCACCTTGGAAGAGTCTTAACTGAGCAATTGTTCCTATTAGGTTGGCCTGTGAACATGTCTGTGGAGGATTGTCTTCATTGTTAATTGTCATAAGAGGGCCAGTCCACTGTGGGCAGTATCTGTCCTGTCCCTTTAAGAGACAAGCCCCCCCCACCCCGCCTGCCCCTCTCTCTGCTCTTCTCTCCTTTCCCCTTTCTCTCCCCCCCCCCCCGCCCCATAACCCACTAAATATATACCTACTTTCTCTGCATGGCGTGTGACTATCCGTCTCTGTCTCTCACTTGCTATGTGGCTCTCTGCCTGGGACCGGCTGCCTTTGTGGTCCACCATGGTCTTGTGGCCCGCTGACCACTGCTGCCACTCGGGGACCTGCAGCGTTTTACCATAACAGGCAGCACCATTCCCTGGACAGATTGTCTTGGGCTGTATAAGAAAGCAATCTAAGCATGGTCTACACTCCAGCAAGCAGCATCCTCTACGATTCCTTCTGTACTTCCTTGGCTGCCAGCGAGTTCCTCAGTGGTCAGTAGTGCTGTGTGGAAGAGTACACAGACCTGGTTCTGACTGCCCTCATGATTGAACGGTAACTTGTGAGTTGAAATAATCTTTCCTTCCCTATGTTTCTTTTGGTCAGAGTGTTTGCCACAGCAATAGAATGTAACTAGAACAACTTCCTACCACCATAGCTCAAGCGCTGGAGAGAGGAAGTAGGGCATGGGAAGGTAGGTGCTTGGTCATGGTAGAGATTGTTATAATCCTTCTGGCCTACCCTGTCACCTGGGTGCCCTGTCCCTTTAAGAGATAAACTCAGCCCACCCCCAATATCCCCTTTCCACTGAGGCAAGGTGATCTCACACCTCCTCTTTTCCTTTCTGTCCTTCTGAAGAAGCAGTCTCTGCCTTTCCCTTTCTCTTTCTTCTCTTTCCCTGTTTCTCTCTCTCCCCTCCTCCATAACCCCTTACCCTTATATTCTTCCCAATACTTACCAAATAAACTTTATACCCAAGCTCTCTCTGCATAGCGTATCTGTCTGTCTCCTACCCGCCGCACTGCCACGGTCTCCCACCCTCCAGGGGACCTGCCAGAGTCACATTGCCAAAATCTTTCAGAGACCCTAGCCAGTTTTAAATGCCAGTGATCTGCCCTGTTGGACAGTGAAATGGACCAGAAGAACCTTGAGGAAACATGTCTCCTTCTTTGGAAAAGACTGTGGAGCAGCCTGAATGCTGCCTTAAGTAGTAGGTGTGTGTATAAGTAGTGACCCGACCACCGAATCCTCCTCATAAGATGGTGGCCAACAAGGAAAGCCACCACTTCTACATGCAGGCCCCTCTTGCTCCATTCAGCTCCTGACCATTGTCCTTGTCCCTGTTTCTAGCTCTGCTTCCAGCCCGGAGATGAGCCTGCTGACCTGTTTCTCATTCTTGACCTTGGTGGTCATTGCCTCAAGCCCATTTCCTCTTTCTGTCTCAATAAAAATCTATCCACTCATCATCTTTGCTTTCCTGCGTGTCAACCACTATACCTCAAAAAGGCGGCTGCTGCTCTGAGCAAAGGATCTAGAAGCAATCACCACTATTCTGCCACTATTCTTGCCTTCTTCTCCCTGGCTCCTTGCTCATAGGTGCTCTGACCTAAATTTGCTGCAGGAACAGCTTTTTTTCCCCTGCAGACTGGAAGCTTATCTTTATGAGTAATTGAGTTTTTTTCCCCCTCCAGACTTACATTCTCAAAAGTACTTAATGGTTTGGTTCATTCAAATATAGTTCATCAGTCGAGCAGGGTGTTGAAGCTTATAATGAAAACACTCAGGAGGCAGGAGGACCGCTGAATGTTCAATTCTGCCTACTCTCTATATATGTATGT
Source organism: Chionomys nivalis (assembly GCF_950005125.1). NCBI lineage: Eukaryota > Metazoa > Chordata > Mammalia > Rodentia > Cricetidae > Chionomys > Chionomys nivalis. The sequence continues at coordinate 30,756,806 of NC_080112.1, forward strand.
ATGTATGTATGAATCTATCTATCTATCTATCTATCTATCTATCTATCTATCTATCATCTATCTATCTATCTATCTATCTATCTATCTATCTATCTATAGACAGATAGACAGAGTCCACAGACTGGCCATAGCTATATAGAGAGATTCTGTATCAAAACACAAACTAGAGCTAGAGAGGAGGCTCAATGGTTAAGAGCACTGGATGCTCTTCCAGACGTTGGAGAGTCAATTTCCAGCACTCACATGACAGTTCAAACCCATGTAAAACTTCAGTTTCTGGGGATCTAATACCTTCTTTTGGCCTTCTTGGGCACCAGGAATGCACATGGTGAACAGACATCCACGAGGCATATACATAAAATAAAAAAAATAAACTTTAAACAAGCCTATCAAAACAAATATGGTTCATCAAGTTTCTGCACAATTAAGGACACAACCAATTGAATGAAGGAAAAAAGCCAGAATGGAAGAGAATCTTGGCCAGCTATACATCTGATAGAGGATTAATATCTAGAATATACAAAGAACTTAAAAAAACTGCAAATACCAAAAACCCCCAAAGAGACAAGGAAACATGACCCAATTGAAAAATGGGCCATGTATCTAAACAGAGAGAAGAAATAAAAGTGGCTAAGAAATATCTCAAAACATGTTTATTGTTCCTAGAAATCATGAAATATAAACTAAAACTTTAAGATTTTATATTGCTGGGTGGTGGCTGCACACACCTTTAATCCCAGCACTTGGGGAGCAGAGGTCAGGCAGATCGCTATGATTTTGAGGCCAGCTTGGTTTATAAAGCGAGTTCCAGGACAGCTAGAGTTACATAATGAGACCCTGACTTGAAAACAAACAAACAAACAAACAAACAAACAAACCCAACAAAAAGACTTTATCCTAGTCAGAATGGCAAAGATCAACAAAACAACTAGCAACAAATGCTGGAGGGGATGTGGAGAAAATAGGAGCCCTCATTCTCTCTTGGTAGTAGCGCAAATTAGCACAACCTCTCTGGAATTCAGTGTGGAGAATCCTTTTAAAAACAAAACTGAAAATGGGCCTACCATACAACCCAAGGATGCCAGGCAGGGCCTACCATACAACCCAGGGATGCCAGGCAGGGCCTACCATACAACCCAGGGATGCCAGGCAGGGCCTACCATACAACCCAGGGATGCCAGGCCGGGGGGTGGGGGGGTTCATGCATTTCATCCCAGGACTCCAGAATTAGAGGCAGTTGGATCTCTGAGTTTGAGGCCAGCCTAGTCTATAGAGTGAGTTCCAGAACAGTCAGGACTACACAGAGAAACCCTGCTTCAAAAAAAATGTGACCCACCTATTCCACTCCTTGCCATATGCTCAAAGAACCTGACATCCTACTCCACAATACTCACTCAGCCTTGCTCATGTCTGCTCTATTCACAATAACCACGAAATGGAAACAACCAAAATATACTTCAACTAGGGTACCTAGTAATAGGTTTTCTGTATCACCATAATAGGTTTCTCTGCCAATGCAATAAGCAAGACCAAGCTGAATTGAAAAAGTAAAAGAACAGTAGCAAAGCAACTCCCAGGACCTAGAGATTGAGAAGTCATGCACCCAAACTAAAGAAGGGAGGTTATATAGCCTATAGGTGAGGAGTGATGGCATGTCAGCCACAAGCTGGTTTTGTGCCCAAGTATAGTCAAAACTGAATACTTTAGATAGGGACTTGAACTGCTAGCAATTTCAGGGAAGCTACAGTAGCAGCCAAGAACATGGAACTGGGAACTGGGAGCTTTGGCACCTTTTTTTAAATTGGAGATTCTCTGAGAGGGTAGGGTTTGGAGAGAGAGAGAGAGAGAGACAGACAGAGAGACAGAGAGACAGACAGAGAGAGAGAGAGTGCTGGAGGTTCCAACCAAACACACACATATATTAGGGAATATTATTCAGCTATAAAGAAAAGTGAAACAATGAAATTTGCAGGTAAATGGAAGAAATTAGAAAAGATTCTATCCAGTGGGGTAACCCAGAGTCTGAAAAACAAAGGCTGTATGTTCTCTCTCACCTGTGGTTCTTAGTTCCATATTTTTAGATGTGAATATGTAACCTGGAGTAACCACACAAACCAGGAAAGACTAAACGGACCTTGGAGGAAGGGTGCTTGAGAGACTAGCAGGACCAGATGATATGAAGTAGGAAATGGAAAAACTGGGAGGGAGACCTGAACTGGGGAGGAGGGAAGAAGGTCAATACAGAAGGAGAAAGAGGGATAGGGAAAAGGACACCAAGTTTGTTTGATAAATCTCAAGGAATCTTACTTATATTTACCTAAAATCATAATAGTACATACAGTATATGGATATATATCTTAAAGGATGTTATACTATGAGTGCTAGTAATCCTCCCCACAAGAACTAGAGATTAACAAAACCCCTAGACACGAGAAATCCCCTTACAATGGTTTGTCAGGGCAGGCCAAGTGACTTCCAAAATGATAGAGACTGTTGTGCTTGTTGCTTCTCAGAGGTTGAAGCTATTGTTGAAGACATTGCACACTCAGGACACTGGACTTGGATGGTTCAAGCAGGATCTGACCCAAAAGCCTCCTTCCTGTGGTCTATCTTGCACAGTACAAGAAAATACCATGAAAGTTGCCAACGGGAGGCAATCAATAGTCCTACCCAGCAGTGACACTTATGAACTACAATTACCAGCATGGCAGGATATCTGTAAAGGTGCAAGGAGTGACTCTCACGTTACCAAACAGCTGTCTAATTGGACTGAAGGCCCACTCAACAGGAAAGAAATCATGCCTAGTACTAGGAACTTAGCCAACTTCCTGGGTCTAGTGGGGCTATGAGTCTTAGAAGAGCATCTACTACTGACACTTTGCTAGAGCAACATAATTCCTAATTACATTTTAAATCTTTTTTCTTTCTTTCTTTTTACATTAAAAAAAATTTTTTTTGAGACAGGGTTTCCCTGTGTAACAGTCCTATAGATCAGGCTGGCCTCAACTCACAGGGATTTGCCTGCCTCTGCCTCCCGAGTGCTGGGATTAAAGGCGTGTGCCACCACCGCCTGGCTTCACATTTTAAATCTTATCCTCATACACACAGACCAGTGTGTCCACAACCCCTCGTCAAAGAAACCTCTTTTTACAGCAAATGGAGACCATCACAGAAAACTACAACTAGACACAGTGTAGAGAAAAACGGATCATGGGGGCTCAGCCCTAATGGATATATTTTTAAGACAGTTTCCACATCTGTGGCTTAGGGAACATTGAGGAGGTTATAAGAGCCAGAATACTAGAAGGTGTGCTATGAGATATGCTCTCCTAGAAATGGCTGCATAAACAAGATCTGAACAGTGGTGATATCAGTAGACATGCTAACATTGAAGTGGTGAAATGTCATGGGGTCATACTTCTGAGCAAGAAATTATAGGTAACTGATGACTACTGAGAGACAGGAAGAATTAGTCTCTCCCAGGGATGAGTCCCTTAACCGATTGTTCAGTACAAAGTGGTCAGTTCTGAAATCATATACACACACAACAAAAACAGACTCAGAAGACTGTATTTATAGGCTATATTTGTATGTATATACATACTATTGCAATGATTGTTCTGTCTCTTTAAGAGACAAGCCACGCCCACTCCCTCCCCCATCCGCTGAGGCAGGCTGATCTTCAGCTTCTGGCCTGAGCTCGCTCTTTTTTCTGTCTTCCTCTCGGAGAGGCAGCTTTGCTTCTGCCTCTCTCCCCACTTTTCCTCTTCCCCCTCCATAACCCCCCAAATAAATATCCAACCTCACTCTGCATGGCATGCCTATCCATGTCTCTGTCTCTTGCGTGCCCTCCATGTGTCTCCCTGCCCTGGACCAGCCACCGCTCAGAGACCATCAGCTGTCTCTGCCTGCTGCCACATGGCAGGCTACCACCACTTGGGGACCTACAGCATTTCTGCTGCCTACTGCCACCGGGGATCCTGCAGCATTTTTAATGAATCCATAACAACTATATTTAACAGAATAATTGGAGAAGAAAAGACTATCAAATTGGGAGGGAGTTGGGGGACATGGAAGGAATTGGAGGAAGGGTGTGCAGGGAGGAACTGGGAGGGGAAAGTGATGTATTTATGTTTTAATTAAAAATGTATGAAATAAAAACAAAATATATATTTTTCTTTTTCTTTTTTTGGTTTTTTGAGACAGGGTTTCTCCGTAGCTTTTTGGTTCCTGTCCTGGAACTAGCTCTTGTAGACCAGGCTGGTCTTGAACTCACAGAGATCCTCCTGCCTCTGCCTCCCGAGTGCTGGGATTAAAGGTGTGCGCCACCACCGCCCGGCTACAAAATACATTTTTAAAAATTAAAAAAAAGATTGTGCTTTATTTGCATTTATCTATTTACTTAAGATATGCTCTCATATATCCTAGGCTAGCCTCAAACAGGCTGTATAGTCAAGATTGGCTTTGAACTTCTGATTCTTGTGCCTCTACTTTCCAACTGCTAGGATTACAGGTGTGTGGCATGGTACCTTGCTGGTGATTGAACCCAGGGCCTTGTGAATGCTAGGCTGGCATCAGCTGCTGATTATATTCCCAGCCCAGGACCTTGGAGTTTAGCTGGACATAGTGGCATGTGCCTATAGTCTCAGCACTTGGGAGGCTGAAGCAGAAAGAAGGCCAAGAGTTTGAGGCTCATTGGGCTAGAGTGAGTTCCAGGTGAGTCAAGGCTTCATAGTATAAACTAGAGACTCAACATTCCTTACACACAAAACATTCAAATCGCCCTCACCAACAAATCCCTAAAGATCTTGGTGTCTATGGGGAAAAAATGACTTGCAGTGAACAAACCAGCCTTTGAAATCAGAACTTTCCTAGAATAACCAGTACATACAATAGACATTTGGGTGTCAGAAAAGCATCTACATGAGCTGTGTAGCTGCAGCAGAGGCAAGATAACTGGACATTTCAAGAACTGCAGTGGTGGCTCACGCCTTTAATCTGAACATTTAGGAGAAAGAGGCAGGTGGGTGTCGGGGATCAGCCATGACAAAAACACCTCTTGCCAGGGTAAGGGTGTGGGGAATTAGAACTACAGTAAAGAATATGAAGATGCAAATGAAAGTAATAAAACAGAGAAACATAGAATAGTATTGGGAGGGAATTCCAGTGAGTACTGAAATTTGCACGTGTTTAATTTCCAACTGCTAAGCAGTTGCTAACCCCTGACCCCAAAGGTAGGAGTAAGACAAAAAACTACATTAACATGATACAAGGAAATGAACATACCAATTGAAGGTTGCGGCTACACCCATAGTTAAACATTCTGTTGCTAGAACAAAACAAGTCACGTTCACATCCCAGACCAAAACATTCTATAGGCAAACCACTCCCTGGGTGGAATCCAGTGGTATCTCCTTAAGGGAACTGGAAATTAGTTGGATCCTTAGACTTTTGTTTGAGGTAGAAACGCATCTATTTCTCTATTCCTGGAGTACAAAGTCTGGCTATTAGCCACACCTTGGGAAAGTAGAACTCTATGACCTACATCTGACCTTTGTTTGAGATGAAGGACAATAGCCTTGAAGGAATAGAGGTAAGTTCCAACTCTCTGACCTTTGGTCAACGTGGAAACAGGCTCATAGCTTTGGGCCTTCACAGGTGCTTTTCTGAGTTCAAGTCCTGCTTGATCTATTTAGAGTTCCAGGAGAGCCAGGACTACACAGAGAAACCCTGTCTTGAAAAATAGACAACAAAACAAAACAAAAAGAACCATATCAAGGTTTTCTGAGCACCAAGAATATCGAAACCAAGTCCTTGTGGGTTATGGAAAATGTGATGCTTGAAGGACAGTTGAGGAAACTAAAGACCAAAAACCCAAATAAAGTAGACACAGCAAAAAAAGCACGACTAAATGAATTATTATAAGCTGACTGTTCCCATAACCACCATGAATATCAACACACCACTCTCGGGCCAGCAGGGTGACTCAGTGGGCAAAGGCATTTGTCACCAAGCCCAATGACCTGGGTTCCAACCCTGTGGCTATGTGGTGGCGGGAGAGAACTGATTTCCCCCACACGTTTTCCTCTGAATTCTGCATGGGTGCTGTGGCATGCGCTTGTGTCCGCAGAAGGAAGAAAGTGTAGCTTTTTTAAAGATAAGAATCTTTGGGCTGGAGAGTTGGCTCCCCGTTAAGGTCACTGCTTTTGCAGAGGACCTGGTTTGTTTCCCAGGGCCATGTCAAGCAGTTCCCAACCTCTTGTCAGATCAGGACATTCTGTGCCCTCTCTGGGTGTTCATGGACACCTGGACACATAGGGCACTCTCTTGCACATTCATACAAATAAAATAATAAAACTAGATCTTCAAAGACCGTCGTAATCTCTGTTCCCCTGCTAAGGAACGCCTTGGTGCTTGCATTTTAATCAGTGGCCTTCTGTCCTCCATAGAGATCCCAGTGCCAACTTTGACAGTAACCCTAGAGCTCTGGCTTGTCATCAGTCAGCTACGTGTCCTCACACACTCAAGTTTAGCTTGCCTTTCAAAGGTTTCTGTTGTTGTTTGAGGGGTGGGAAAGATGGCTTAGTGGTTAAGGGACCTCTTTGCTCTTGTAGAGGACCCTGATGAGATTCCCAGAACCCACATGGCTGCTTATGGCCATCTCTTAACTGGTTTTGGGGGATCTGATATTCTCATCTGACCAATGGAAGCATCAGGTATGGTATACAGGTGGTGTGCAGACATATATACAGGTAAAACACCATATACACAAAAGAAAAATAAATCTTTTAGAAAAGAAACTTTTGCTTGTTTGCTGTTCTCCCTGATGGCCATCTCTCAGCTCACTGGGAGGGGCTGGGCAGGCTGCGGGAAGACAAAAGCCAGCATGCATCTCACCCAGCACTGTTGTGGAATAGTAGTTTGAGTGGGCAGAGCTGTGTTACTTTTGTTTATGCTGCGTTTGTTTAATTATGTAAAGATGTGTTGCATTTGTTTCACCTTGCCTGCCTATGGCACCTGATTGGTCTAATAAAGAGTTGAACAGCCAATAGCTAGGCAGGAGGAAGGATAGGTGGGGCGGCTGGTGGGCAGAGAGGATAAATAGGAGGAGAGATCTAGGCCTGAGGGAAAAAGAGGAATGAGAGAAGGAGGAGAGAAGGAGGGAGACGCCCAGGGCAAGAAGACAAGCAGCCACCAGGCAGCCAGATACTAGATGGAGTAAGATATTAAAGAAAGAAAAAAGGTAAAAAACCCTGAGGCAAAATTTAGATGAAGAGAAACAGGTTAAGTTAGAAGAGCTGGAAAGGGCCTAGAGGGATGGCTCAGCCATTAAAGGCTAAGCTCACAACCAAAAATACGAGTTTGGTTCCCAACACCCACGGCTGTCTCTCCAGGTACCATTAAAAAAAAAGAAAAGAAAAGAAAAAGAAGAGCTAGAAAGAAAAGAGTTAAGCTAAAACCAGGCATTCAACACTTATAAGAAGCCTCTTGTCATGGTTTGGGAGCTGGTTGGTAGCCCAAAAGAAAGGGGCTGGCACACAGTGTCAAAATGCTGACTAGCAGAATACTTGTACCACTGCGGCAGGAATGGCGTGACAGTTATTTAATACATTCTTAAAATTATTATTAATTTATTTTGAGGCAGTCTTATTATATAACCCTGACTGTCCTGGAACTCACTAAGTAGACCAGGGTGGTCTTGGATTCATAGAGATATTCCTGCCTCTGACTCCTAAGTGCTGGGATTAAAGGTGTACACCACCAGACCTGGCTCACCAACCACTTTTTTTTTGTTAGATCTGAGATCTACTCTCAATAATCTCTTATTTCTGAGCCTCTTGACTCTGCTCACACTCGTCTTTCCCTCTGATAGCTAAATTCAGTTTTACAGAGATTCAATTGTCTTTTGGTTATGGATAATATTCAAATATTGTCTCATGCTGTTTTATTTCATTAAAAAAACATGGCTCTGCTTCGTCCAGTGACGGATGGAAACAGATGCAGAGATCCCCAGGCAAGTACTGGCCAAGCTCAGGGAGTCCTGTTGGAGAGAGGGAGGAGGGATTGTATGAGCCAGGGGTGTCAAGGTCATCATCACAAAGGAACCCATAGGGACAGCTGACCTGGTCTCATAGGAACTCACAGACTCTGGACCAACCATTAGGGACCCTGCATGGGGTTTACATATGTGTGACCATTCTGTATCTTGATCTACTTGTGGGACTCCTAGTGGTGGGAGCAGAGCCTATCCTAAGCTGTGGCAGGCTCTTGGAAGCCTGTTTCTCATGCTGGATTGTCCTGACCAGCTTTAATACCAGGGGAGGAACTGAGTCCTATACTTGATATGCCTTGCTTTGTTGACATCCATGGGAAGCCTTTCCCTTTCTGAACAAAGACAGAGGAGGAGTGGATGGGGGACGGGAGGGAATGGTAGGAGAGGAGGGAGTAGAAACTGCCGTCAGGATATAAAATAGATAAGTAAATTTAATAATTTCAAAAAGCTGGCTCTGGAATTGGGTCCACTATGAAAAGATCAGGAAAATAAGGCTCCCAGTCTCTCTGGGGATTGTATTTATAGTTTAAAGTTTTGTTTTGGTGTTAAAAATCTTCAATTAAATCTTAAACTCAAATTTCTAAGGTTAAAACTTCACAGGGATAAAACTGTAACATACTCATCTTATAAAAGCAACTGTGGTTTGATTAAGAATGACCCTGTGGTGGTTTGAATAGTAATGGCCCCCATAGGCTCATAGGAAGTGGCACTATTAGGAGGTGTGACCTTGTTGGAGGAAGTGTGTCACTGGAGGTGGGCTTTGAGTTTTCAAATGCTCAAGTCACGCCCAGAGTTACTCCTTTCTGTTGCCTGTGGATCCAGATGGAGAACTCTTGGCACCTTCTCCAGCACCACGTCTGCCTGCACACTGCCATGCTTCCTGCCATGAGGATAATGGACTAAACCTCTGAACCTTTAAGTCAGCCCTAATTAAGTGTTTTCCTTTATAAGAGTTGCTGTGGTCATGGTATCTCAACACAGCAATAGAACTTTGACTAAGACAACTCCCATAGGTTGATATATTTGAATGCTTAGTCAGCAGGGAGTGGCAATACTTGAGAAGAAATAGAAAATTTGGCCATGTTGGACTAGGTATGGCCTTGCTGGAGGAAGTGTGTCTCTGGGGGGTAGGCTTTGGGGTTTCAAAAGCCCAAGTCAGACCTAGTATTACCTCTTCCTGTTGCCTGCAGATCTGGATATAAAATTCTCAGCTACTTCTTCAGCACCATATCTGCCTGCATGCCACCATGCTTCCCGCCATGATGATAGTGGACTAAACCTCTGAACTATAAGCCACCCTAGTTAAATGTTCTCCTTTCTAAGAGTTGCTGTGATCATGGTGTCTCTTCACAGCAATAGAACAGTAACTAGGACAGCTACTAATTTGTAAACTGTTAAAGATAATTAAGATACAAATTAATGGTCAGTCACCTTACAAATGATGAAATTCTTTAATGTACTCAGACCTATGCTTGTAGTCTTAGCACAAATGCAGTTCATTTAGCCTTCTGTATATGTTGACAAGGTTAAGCCTGAACAAGGTAACAAAAAAACCATGTGAAGTTCGTTTAAAATCAGGTATGATTAATTGATTAGATGATGGCCCTCAAAGCCCTCAGAGAGATCTGTGAATATGGCATTGAAGGTCTTTAATGAACAAAAGGCTTCCCCTGATAGACAAAACACCAGCTTCTGGTAGCAGCAGCTGAAGCCATCTCTAAAAACGATGGGCAGCAACAGACTCGACTCTACCTGCAGCTTGCTTCAAGTGTGGCCATGCTAACCGCTGGACAAAGAAGTGCCCCATACCTCACCCCTGGCAGGATCCTGCTCAAACTGTGGATACTGTTGGGTTGATGGCTCTCTATTCTGCCTCACTAAGGCAAATCAGTATCCCCCAACTTTTCCTCCACCATAGTAAAATCTTTCTGACCTTCTGGGTCTGGCTAATGCTGCCTCGTGTGACAACTGAAGACTTAACGCTGTGCTTTGTGACAATGACGACTGATGATCTCTACCCGCAACAAAGCCAGTGAGATCACCACGGAGGATCCCAAGCAAGCTGTTCAGGTACAAGGTAATTCTCTGCCGTTTTAATACATACAGAGGCTACTTGGTTTACACTGCTCAGTTTTGTCCTTCTCAGATCTCTGTGACGTCATTGATGGCATTGATGGCCCTAGCTTTATCAGTTTAGCAGCAAACAGACCTTAGCCAGCTCCTTCCCCCAAGGCCGAGGCTGTCCAGTTGTCGGGGGAACTGCTGTTGTCACCTCCACAACAGCTGGGCTGGATCAAGCCAGTCTCGCTGCTCCTGCAGGTGTGGTACTCTGGCCAGCGCTTCCTAGCTGGGGAGCAGACCCTTGCAGACAAGCAGTACAGGGGCATTGCAGACGGCATAGTTTGAAGCCCTAAAGAGGAGGGTGTGCTGTTCTTCTGTCACGGCAACCTGGTAATGCCATCCACTACTTCCCACTGAAGCCCGCAGTTCGCCTTCAAGGATCAGTATAAGTAGGTGTTCCCGGGCAGCACGAAAAAAAACCCACTCCCGGTTCTGGAGGTATTTCTCCAGCAGCCTGGCCTCCAGAGGACCTACCGGTGCCATATTCCAGTGCCTTATCTACCTGCTGGCTTTGACCCAGAGCCTGGTCAATTGGAGCGAGTCCAGCGGAGCGTGAGTTCAAGGGCTATGGGAGACTGCCAAAGATCAGCACATCAGACACAGTCTGCAGTCTGTAGCAGGCTTCAGCTTCTTGGTTTGGGGTATCATTATCCACCATGCTGTTAACTTTAGGGTGAAGCGCACTGCCAAGGGTATGCTCCAGGACCCCAAGAATATGCATGTTGTGGTATGGGTGGATGATAGCACAGTTGCTAATAGACAAATGATGATGTAGTCTGGCTAGAGAGGAGCAGACATTATACCTAGGCACTGTGGGTTGCTAGAGAAAGGCCTTTAAGAATGAATATGGAAGGGTCTTCCTCAAGGGCCTGTGGTCCAACATCCTGCATGGCATGGGTGGGGCTTTTGTGCTGATCATCAATCCTGAATTCAAAAAAGTTATCTAAGCTCCCCTCTGGATACGCACTGCCATGAGAATCCCTAGAATTCTCATGGTGAAGGCCCATTGACTTCCTCTGTCCTTCCCAGATCATGTCTGGGGAGGGGCTCAAGTCAGATTCATTGTGAATTGTGTTGAACTACCCTGTCCCATGGGGAATCTCATGGCATTACTTCAGGTCCACAGGCCCAGGGGTAGACTCAGAGTCCAGATGCTTATATCTAAGGACCAGCTTTGTACCTAAGTTTTATGTAAACAAATAGATCATGCATCCCAGTTTGTTATAAAGCATTAGCTTCTCTGTGACAGGTCAAATTTACAGTCCTGTTCTGCGGTAGGCCTTTTGCTGGTGTGGGGAATAAAAGAGCTGGAGGATGGGGAGGGTAGGGAATTGTGAATGCTGTCTTTTGGATATGATAAAGCTGATGCACACGTGAGCTCACAACTGCTGTGGTCACCTGCACAAGATTAGCATAAGACAAAACTAGCGAACATTCCAGCATAGGCAAGGGAAGATGGGCTCCTGAGGCCTCAGCCTTACTTGATAAGCTTTGGCCAGTTGATGGCTGCCAGGGAGAAAGAATCACTTTTTGTTGGAGATGTGGCTGCAAGTAGGTCACCCACGTCCCAGTGATGAGCCCATACCCATTTATCCGTGGTCAGACCTAGTTTGAACTCAAGGACATATTGATAATAATAATACAAAAAAGAGGATATGAAGTTGGAAGAGAGATGGGTTGCTGTGTCCTGGAGTTAGCTGAAAGAAGATAGTTGGGGTGGATAAGATCAAAATACATTTTATACATGTATGAAATATTCAAGGAATACATAAAAATATTTTTTAAAAGTCAGTTGCATTTTAATACGCCAGTCCAAAGCAAGTGAAAGTTAAAATTAAAACTAATGCCATTTATATTAGCATAAATAATGAAATATATATGTGTGTATATATACATATATACATAATAAAATACATATAAGATTATATCCAGAATTGTGAATGAAATAAAAGATCTGGATAAATGTATAAAAATGTTTTCTGGCCAGATGTGGTAGCATACACCATTAATACCAGTGCTACAGAGGCAGAGGCTGTTGGATATCTGAGTTTGAGGCCAGCTTAAATATATAGTGAATCTCAGGCCAGTTGGGTATACATAGTGAGACCCTGTTTCATAGGAGAACTCCCTCCACCCTGCTTTGCTAGTTAGTTTAAGATAAGGTGTTACTCTGTAGCCTCTCTAGCCTGGCCTAAAGCTCATTGTGTGGGCCCAAATCATGGCAAAGTGCTGGGATTGTCAGCTGCTGGTGATACACTTGTTGTGGTTTCTGTGATGGTTTAGATAAAGCAGTGCAGTTCCCTGAGTGCCAGCCCCACCACCCGAGGCCTCTGTGGGTCCCAGGTGGTGGGTGAGAGACCTAGGCAGGTCAGTGGGGCAGCTGGTCCCACCAGGAGCCACGGTGGGTGAGAGACACCATGCAGAGAGAGGGTTTGGGTATAGTTTATTTATTGGGTTATGGAAGAGAAGAGGGAGAGAGGGGGGAGGGGGAGAGGGAGGGAGGGAGGGGGAGAGAGAGAGAGAGAGAGAGAGAGAGAGAGAGAGAGAGAGAGAGAGAGGAACAGAGGTGTGGACAGAAGAAGAGGCAGCAGCCACCTCTTCCTAGGAGAGGTGGGAGAAAGAGAGCAGGCTGGAGGAGGCAGGATATCAGCTTCCCTCTGATAGGGGAGGGGTTGGGAGAGGGTGGGGCTTGTCTCTTAAAGGGACGGTATACCCAGGTGACAGACCAGGCCAGCAGATCATAAGAATTTCCCTATGTTCTGTCTTCTAGCAGAAGTGATTTTTTTACAAAAACGAAGAATGGCAAAGTTGGTGGCTTGAAAGAAAACGGCCCCTATAGGCTCATAGGGACTGGCACTATTAGGAGGTGTGGCCTTGTTGGAGTAGGTGTGGCCTTGTTGGAGGAAGTGTGTCACTGGGGGTGGACTTGGAGGTTTCAGATGGTCAAGTCAGGCCCGGTGTAGCAGTCTCTTCCTGCTGCCTGCCGATCTGGATGTAGAACACTCATCCCTTTCTCTAGTACCATGTCTGCCTGCACGCTGCCATGCCTCCCAACATGAGGATAATGGACTGAACCTCTGAAGTGTAAACCAGCCTCAATTAAATGTTTTCCTTTACAAGAGCTGCTGTGGTCATGATGTCTCTTTACAGTAATAAAATTCTATGACAGCTGGTCACTTCACCAACCTACCCAGGGCTTTCAGATAGGGCTGGTGCATATTTTGTTGTCAATCACTGTGGTGGCATCTGCTCATCATCCTGGTCACTGGGCTCCCATCATGGCCAGTTTCCTTCCTCAAATTTCTTCCCAGTGCTCCCATCCCATACCAGGCAGAGCCAGGGACCATGGGCCAGGGAGCTCTGCTGCCTTCATTCTCAGTTCTGGCAGGCTTCCCCAAGGTTGTGAAATAAGCCAGGCCTTCATCAAAGAGCAGTCAGAGCCTGCCTTGGATGGGACTTGTCTCTCTACAAAAGACCTGCACTGCCACTACTGCTGGGAAGTTCCTCCAACTGGTACCAGCTACTTAGGCTAAGAAAGGACGCCCACTCAAGCCTGTCTCAAAAAAAAAAAAAAAAAAAAAAAAAAAAAAAAAAAAAAGAATGAAGCTAAACAAAACAAATAAACAAGGCAGGTTATTTGACTAGAAGGTTCTTTGTGGAAGATCTTTCTTTCGCTGTCATGGGTAAGCCCAGAACACAGTTTGGTGGTTTGAGTGAGAATGGTCCCATAGGTTAATGCATCTGAATGCTTGTTGCATAGCTGGGAACTGTTTTTAGGAAGCATAGGAGGCATGGCCTTGGTGGAGGAGGTGTGTCACTAGGGGTAGGCTTTGATGTTTCAAAAGCTCACAACAGGTTCAGTTTCTCTCTCTCTCTGATGTCAACTTCTGGATCAGATGTGATCTCTCAGTTACTGCTCCAGCAAAATGCCTGCCTGCTGCTACCCTCCTGTCATGGTGGTCATGTGTGGGAGGGAGGCCACTTGTTTGTCCCAGTTGCTCAGACCTGGAGTAATCACACAGAAACCATATTAATTAAATCACTATTAAATCACTGCTTGGCCCATTAGCTCTAGCTTCTTATTGGCTAACTCTTACATATTAATTTAACCCATTTCTATTAATATGTGTATCATCACGTGGCTGTGGCTTACAGGCTAAAGTTCTGTCTGTCTCTCGCAGCAGCTCCATGGCTTCTCTCTGACTCTGCCCTTCTTCCTCCCAACATTCAGCTTAGTTTCCCCCACCTAGCTAAGTTCTGTCCTCCTATAGGTCTAAAGCAGTTCCTCTGTTCATTAATGGTAATCACAGCATACAGAGGGAAATCCCACATCAGTCATGGACACCTTCTGAAACTGTAAGCAAGCCCCACAATGAAACCCTTTCTTGTGTAATTTGCCTTAGTTTCTTCACAGAAATAGAAAAGTAAGACATGTAGGTAGGGCTATTGCAGGTGACCCCTGGGAAAGGGCCCTGTCCTAGGCTCCACACTTTAGAGGCTGCCACATGTCACAAGAATATAGAAAATTGCATGGGCATGTCTTAGGATCCAGTGGACAGATCATTGCTGACATAGCTCCAAACTATGATTTTCTTGAGACAGTCACTCTTGTGACTGTTATTCAGACTTAAGGGAAAAGTCAGGTGTAGTGGCCCAGGCCTATAATCCTAGTACTCAGGAGGCTCAGGCAAAGAGGACTACTGAGAGTTCTGGAGCAGCCTGGTCTCCAATGTGAGACCCTTTCCCAAGAAACAAACAGGCTCCAGGAAAATGTTTTTTTGTATAATGTTTTTCTAATGTTTTATAAGGAAAAGGTGGCTCTTTTTTATTGATTCTGTGAAGGTGTAGTTGCTGTGCTCTGCAGATCTTGGAGGTAACAAATCCTTTGAAGTGCTGGAAAGATGGGAGCTTAGGTGAAAGAAAGGGAAAAATGAACTCATCAAACTCTTCTTTTCAGATAGTATGTGTCTTAGGGTTTCTATTGTGATGATAAAGACTATGACCAAACTGGGTGGCCCACTGTCTTTAATCCCAGCACTTGGGAAGCAGAGACAGGTAGATCTCTGTGAGTTCAAGACCAGCCTGGGCTACAAAGTGAGCTTCAGGATAGCCAGTGCTGTTACACAAAGAGACCCTGTCTCAGAAAAACAAAACAAAGAAACAAAAGACCACGACCAAAGGGACTTGGGGAGGAAAGGGTTTATTTGGTTTACACTTTCACAGGGTAATCCATCATTGGAGAAAGTCAGGAATGAACTCAAGGCAGGAACCTGAAGGAAGAAACTGAAGTAGAGAATGCTGTGGGATAACCCTTCTGTATGCTGTGAATATGTGTTGCTCTCATTGGTTGATAATAAAAGCTGGTTTGGCCTATAGCAAGGCAGAATATAACTAGGCAGGAAAGCCAAACTGAATACAGGGAGAAAGAAGGGCAGAATTGGAGAGACACAAACCAGCCACCCAAGAAACAAGATGCCAGCAGACTGGTAAAACCCATGGCCACATGGCAATACTTAGATTAATAAGAATGAGTTAATTTAAATGTAAGAGCCTGAACTATAGGTCAAACATTCTATAATTAATATTAAGCCTCCTATTGATGATATAGAAGTGGCTGTGGGATGGGGAGGGACAGAGAAACCTCTGGTTACATATGGTGCCTACCATTGGGCATGGATTTACATAAGACCTAAAAAAGCTTTAAAAAGGTTCTCACAAAAACAGAACCAAGAGCAGCTTCATAGTTTACATCTCTCATTGTGGGCCATGGTACAAAACTGCATCCTCTGGTTGGGGTGGGCTTGAGCTGCAGTATGGACTGTAGTACAAAGAGGCTCCTCCTAACTGCTGCATGCAAGCTTGAGAGCACAGCTGTAGGCTTAAGGACAGCTGTGTGATGCATGGTGGATTTAGGGTTTTTGCTCACAGGGTCAAAAAAGACTAGACGATACACAGTAAAAGAGGTCCTAATGGAAAAACCTCTAAATAGGTTCCAGTGTGTTTTACAATGTGCATAGGCTTAAGAAGGAAAGAAAAAGCTATAGACAGTCATAGAAAGAAAGAAAGAAAGAAATAGTTTAAAAATATTAAATAAAATCTTTAAAGAGAGAAGAAAAATAATAGAAAAGAAAAAAGCCATAGAAGGATGGAAAATACACAGAGAGTCTGGATTATGTATATTATTGTGTTTTCTTTGGGTTTTTTATTGTTAATGAACTAACTCCTGAAAGACATTTGATTGTAGGGGCTGCTTAGTTAAACAAACCTATATATTTTAAATGTGTTTTGACTTCAAAATTTGGGTCTAAGGATATGTTGCTTTGGAAAAGAGGTTTAGCTTTTGTTTCTAGAGAATATTCCAGGTGAATATGGTTTGATGGAACAAGACCCCCGAGAGAACTCTGATGGGAGTGATGACCCTGATGATCCAATGTTTCAGAGCGCTTCTGTTGCAGTTTCCTCTGTGTTCTACATCCAGAACAGCTTCAAGGCTGTTGACTGAGATAACCCAGTCTCTCAGTCAGGACTTGACCATAATTCTAAATTTTCTCAGGTTCTTTCAAAGATAACCAGCACCCACCAATCAACAGGAAGTAGTCTAGAGAACTACAAATTTCCAACATATAATTTGTAATTTTTTTCATTTAAGGGGGTTGGTTATATATTGTTATTGATCATAGCTAATCTCTTTATAAAAGAAGAAAGGGGAATATGATATGGAGATGATGGGAAAAAAGACAGATGATTAAATCTACTTTAATCCAAAAAACAACTGTTAATCTCAAAATATTCTACATTGGTATGGATTTTAGTTTATTGATATAGGTTTAAGGTTAATTTTATTATATTGTATGTATATGTCTACTCTTAAGATACTGTGTTTATACAGCTCAATTAAAATGTATGTGTAATTAAGAAATACAGATTTACAAAAATACAGTTCATTATCTATAATAGTCAAACTTATAGTTATGTTAGATTTTCTAGATATACAATGATATTTAGATAGGTGTTCTTCAACTCTTTTAAAGATCTATAGAATATAACATTTAAATGTTTTATTAACAGACTTTTCATGACTGTGAGATATGGCAGCACCAATGTTCTTCAGAAAAGATGATGGGCACCAAAAACAAACAAACAAACAAAAACAAAACAAACAACTCTGTATGGACTTTAGTTTTTCTTATGGCAAAAGCTAGCCATGTGGGCAAAGAAACTTCCTGTGTTTCAATTGCTGGCAGTTACTATTCAAAATGGAACAGCAGGACACAAGAGAGGTGAATCCCAAGCTTTGCTAAGACAAGGTAGGATAGTCCTCAAAATTCCCTGCTTCTTAGAAAAGTCTGTCAGATATGCTAGGCCTGTAAGCCAAAGATAGATGCCCCAACGTTATAGAGGAACCTTGGGTGACTATCTAGGCAGCCAGCTGTTTCTGAGAAAGATGTCATTTCTCATGTCTTTTGAAAGTTGCTTGCTTGTACTTCCTGGTTACTCAGGTAATATTATATCCTTCTCAGGTCTTTGGTGGAATTGAAGACCAGATAGTTATAGTTTTTCTTAGTTATGATAAGAAGGTAAGTTAGATTGTAGCTGTAATTCTTAATTGATAATTGGTTTTTGTCTATAATTATACTATGTTAAGGTTGAAACATTTCTTTTTGATATAGAAAGGGGAAATTCTATGGGATAACCCTTCTGTACACTGTGAATATATGTTGCCCTCACTGGTTGATAATAAAAGCTTAATTTATAAGAGATCACAGAAGAATGCTGATTACTGACTTTTCCCCTACAGCTTGCAAAAGGGTCATTTACCCCAAAGGAATCGTGACCCACAGGTTGACAACCATTGTGCTAAGGTCTGGGGCCCTTTTACACTATCTTCCCAGACAACCTTAGTGTGTAGGAGGTGCAGAGATGGAGAACCAACATGAGGAAGCTCACAACCAGCACAGCACGAATTCAGATAATTCCAAGGTAACTATATATTATTCACAGTATTACAGTGGGGCCTGGGATGGACCTTGATCTTGTGCTCCAAGACAGAAGGCAACATAGACTAATAACTCAGCAGCACTTACTAGTTCAGGACTGTTCTTTTTAAAATTCAAGACGTGGAGTGACCATTCTATTTGGAGAATGGCATGAGATTATTATCATGTAGCACAGGATAACCTTGAATTCCTGGTCCTCCTGCCTTTGCTTCCTAAGTGCTGGGATTAGACTCATATCTTGATTATATCACACTTGGATCTTTCTCCTCTATTTCTTTTTCTTCATATTTTCCATTGTTTTCAAATCCTCTACTTTCTCCCTGTCCTGATTTTCCTTTTTGTGTGTCCTGAGTATAAAGACAAGTTTCTGTTGTTGGGCAGAATGAAACTTCTCTTGACCAGGAGTCTGAGTCATATGGATTTTAAGAGAACTGTTTCACTCATTGGCTATTTACTGAGTGCCTGCTAGGCGCCTGGCAGGACTCCAGGAGTTGGGAATCCCACAAAAATACATCCATTCTCTGAAAGAGAACCACAAACAGTAGAGATGGGGGCTGGGGAGATGGCTCAGCTTCTAAGAGCAACACGAAGCTGTTCACAACCACCTGCAACTCAGCTACAGCAGGCCTGATACCCGGTTTTGTCTTTCACAGGCATGACACTTATCACAATTAAACATAAATGTAAAATCTGAAAAGTAAACAAGTAAACAAATGTAACACAGTAGAGACGCAGCCCAGGGTTAGAGCATTTACCTAGCATCTTCGCGGCCCTGGGTCCCATCCTCAGCACCAAGTGAAATATAATTTATAGAGTACTGTAAGATGAAGGCAGATGGTTGAGGAGAGAGAATGAAGTGAGGTCTGACTAGGAGATGGATTGAAATCTGAGTTGATCTGGAATCTAAGTCTTACTACCCATGAAATGCTTTTAACATTTTGTATATAAACCTATACAACAAGCCATATTTTAAATGATAATAATTACAGTGAAATAGATTTGTGTGTGTTACTGAGGATGGAACCCAGGGTCTCTCTCATGTTAGTAGCAAAACAGGAGCCCACCACTAAGCTACATCCCAGCCCCTAAATGGAATAATTTTTAGATGATTTTTGGGTGCTATCTGAATAAGTACTTAAATTTGGAATTACATTTTTAAGCTGGGCATAGTGGTATTGGCCTGAGAGGATGAGACAAGGAGGATGTTGACCTGGCTGGGGGGGGAAGCCTGGACTATACAACAAGACTTTGCCTGTATTATTTCTCTTCTCTCCCCCCACCAACTCCATCTTTTTGTTTGTTTGTTTTAAGGCAGGGTTTCACTGTGAAGCTTTGGGTAGCCTAGAGCCATGTTGACCACGGCAAGATGTGCATCACGTCCGCCTGTAGCCGCCATGTCCCCACGATGATGATAATGGACTAAACCTCTAAAACTATAAGCAAGACTCTTTAATTTGATGTTTTCTTTATAAGCGTTGCCATGGTCACGATGTCTCTTCACAGCAAGAAAAACCCTAACTAAGACACCCCTAGGCTGGCCTCAGATTCGCTATGTAGCCAAGGATGAATTTTACCTTTTAACCTTCCTCCATCCTGGGTGCTGGAATTAAAGGCATGTTGCCCCCTCCCCAGTTTATATGGAGCTGGAGATTGAACCTAGGACATCATATATGCTAGGCAGGCCCTCTACCAACTGAGCTGTGTTCCCAGTCTCCCCAGAATATTTGATTTGGTTTGCTTTGGTTTGTTAGCACTAAGATTGAGTAAGGTGAGTCCTATTACAGACAGTGAGGCTTGGCCCTAGTAATCTTGATGAATAAAGCCTGGACACACTGCCAATCTGTGAGCAATGCCATCAAGAAACTGATGACCAGGCAGTTGCTGTAGACCAACTCACAGGCTGTCATTGTCAATTGACTAAGCCCAACAGCCAGAAGCAGAGCCTTTTTCATCTGGAACTTGACTATGGATGGCAGGATCAGAAGTTTGGGGGTCAAAAACAACCTATTTTACATCTTGGCCAATTTCATACTATTTTTCTTAAAAAATTCATTTACTGGAACCGCACCTGGGCCAGTGAAGGAGCCAGCGCGCCTCAAGATGAACCGTCTGACCTCACCCATGCTGCCACGGGCCCTGGCCCAGGCTGTGCGCACAGGACATCTCAGCGGCCGAAGCCTCCATAGCAGTGCAGTGGCAGCAACATACAAGTATGTGAATGTACAGGAGCTGGATATGGACATGAAGTCTGTGACTGACCGTGCAGCTCGGACGCTGATGTGGACAGAACTCATCCGAGGACTGGGCATGACTCTGAGCTACCTCTTTCGGGAGCCTGCCACCATCAACTACCCATTTGAGAAGGGCCCACTGAGTCCACGCTTCCGGGGCGAACACGCACTGCGCCGCTACCCATCCGGGGAGGAACGCTGCATCGCCTGCAAGCTCTGTGAGGCCGTCTGTCCTGCGCAGGCCATCACCATTGAGGCTGAGCCGAGAGCCGATGGCAGCCGCCGGACTACACGCTATGACATCGACATGACCAAGTGTATCTATTGTGGCTTCTGCCAGGAGGCCTGCCCTGTTGACGCCATTGTGGAGGGCCCCAACTTTGAGTTCTCCACTGAGACGCATGAGGAGCTGCTGTACAACAAGGAGAAACTGCTCAACAATGGGGACAAGTGGGAGGCTGAGATCTCCGCCAATATCCAGGCTGACTACCTGTACCGGTGACCTGGCCACCTGGCTGAGTCCTGTGGCCCCTGCTGCCCATAAAGAAGCTATGATCCCCAAAAAAAAAAAAAAAAATTCATTTACTTATTGTGTGTGTGTTTGTGTGTGGGGGTGAGGGGGGGGAAGAGCTAGAATATGGGATGCACATATATTATGGCATGCATGTGGCCATCATAGGAGAATTTTGCAGGAGTTTTTTTCTTTCACTGTGTTTTTTAAAATTTTATTATTTTTTTTTAAGTGTGTGTGTGTGTGTGTGTGTGCCACAAGTGCTGGTGCCAGCAGAGGCCAGAAGAGCACATTGGCTCCTCTGGAGCTTGAGTTACAGGCAGCTGTGAGCCTCTTGACAGTTAACTGTAGTTTTGAGGCAAGTCTCTTTTGTTTCTGTCATTTTGCTGTGCACTTTAGGCTAGCTTGCATGCAGGTGTTTGGCTGATGCTGTCTCTGCCTACCATATCATAACAGGAGTGTTGGGATGACATCTGGGTTTCAGGGATTAAACTTGGATTCTCAGGATGTTGTGGCAAGCACTTTTACCCACCGAATCATCTTTCCAACCCCCAACTTCATGTTGTTGCCCTCGTGTACCTAGATGTCGATGCCTGCAGCATCCACCGCCGTGGCCCCATCACAGGACTGCTGGTTCCTCAGTATGCACACAGAGAACTTGGGCCAGAGAGTGGACTTAAACTTGCTGGTACCTGAGAAGTGCTTGTCCTCCTGAGGGTCATCATTCTTCAGGCCGACCTGTAGATCCAGTATTTCCAGAAAGTTCCTATGCTTGCCTTGCTTTCTGTGCAGCACTTTGCACAGCACTGATTACACAATGTCACAAGAGACTTTACTGCTCCCTCTGTGTGCACTGGCTGGGAAAGAGCCCCGGCCCACCCCTCCATCTGTTGATAGTCTTGCTATGTAGTCCAGGCTGTCTTGTAACTTGCTGTATAATTTAGTTGCCCTCAAACTCACAGCAATCCTCTTGCTTTTAGTCACCCGAGTACCAGGAGTACAGATGTGTGCAGTTATAGAGTGCTATATTTGTGTTATTGTAAACTTATTTTTATTTATTTTATTATTGTTGCTGTTTTGTTTTGAGACAGGGTCTCTTTGTATAGCCCAGGTTGGCTTCAGGCTCATGATAACTGTCCTGCTTCAGAATACCGGAGCCCATTCCCTATGGTAGGATACCTTGCTCAGCCTTGATACAATGGGGAGCGGCCTCTATTTGGTATACCAGACTTTGTTGACTCCCCAAGGGGGGTCTTAGCAGCTCTGAGGAGTGGATAGAGGGTAGGGTGGGGGAGGGGTCGGAAGAGGGGAAGGAAGGGGAACTGGGGCTAAGATGTAAAATATTTTTAAAAATTAAATAAAAAATGAATCCTGAATTCTAAGGTTCTAAGTACATGTCATTACATCCAGTGTGAGGTGTATTTGATTCAAATTATCTATCTGTCTATTATTATTATTATTATTTTGAAACGGTATTCCTGTTGTTAATCTCACCAGTCAAGAATAAGACCACTACCACAGTTTAAAGCCAAATTTGAAACAACTTTTAATTAATTACTGGCTAGGTTGATGGACTCTCTGGCAAGGTCCATCTGGAGAGATGGCTCAGAGGTTAAGAGCATTGCCTGCTCTTCCAAAGGTCCTGAGTTCAATTCCCGGCAACCACATGGTGGCTCACAACCATCTGTAATGAGGTCTGGTGCCCTTTTCTGGCCTACAGACAGAATATTGTATCCATCTTTGGGATTCTAGAAAATATACACCGGTCAAGCCTTGCAATGACTTAAAAAGGCAACCCCACAAGGCCACCATATTTCCCATCAGATCCAACAATGGGTAAGCATATATCATGATGTAATTCCTGCCCATACACCCCCTGTCTACGTCATATCAGGGACAAGTGTACCTCCTGACAAATTCTCTGCCTCCATACTCCCCGCCCCCCACGCGTGATCAAGCACATCTGGTGCGAGTGCAGATGGGGAGTGAAAACAGAAATAACTCCCAGCATTTAACTTTGGTTCTCCACTATGCAGCCCAGAATGGCCTCGAACTTGTGGCCATCCTTCCTCAGCCTCGGAGTGCTAGGTATTTTTTGTTTCTAGTTTGAAAGCACTAATATTGTGGATGATTTTCATTACTTCAGCATATCATGACTTGTCTAGATGATTTAAGATGATTGTTAAATGAACAAAACAAAATAAAACAAAATCAAAAACCAGCTACAGCTGGGCCTGGTGGCTCATATCTAATCTCAGCATCCAGGGGGCTGAGGCAGGAAATTTGTCATGATGGGTGGTAAACCAGTTTAAGCCACACAGAGAGAGTCTGTCTCAAATAATAGCAACAACAAAACAAATGAAACAAAATAACAACCAAAACCAAAATGTGATCTCAGTCAGATGGGGTGGCACATGCCTAAAAATCTCAACACACACACACACACACACACACACACACACACACACACACACACACACACACACACACAGAGAGAGAGAGAGAGAGAGAGAGAGAGAGAGAGAGAGAGAGAGATGTCTGGGGAAATCCCAGTGGGAAAGCACTTCAGAGAGTAAGGACCTGAGTTTGGATCCCCTGAGTGCCCTCTCTCCCCTGCCAGCCAGTAAAGCCAGAAGCAGCAGCTTGACTGTGCTTCCATGGCAAGATGGGAGGTGGAGACAGGAGAATGGCCAGCAGTCTATCATATCAGTAACAAATAAGAGATTCCATCTCAACCCAGGGGGAAGGTATGGCAGACATCAACGTTGTTTCTTACTTTGGGTCTGTTTCGTTTTGTGGGCTTTCTTGCAATTTTGTTTTGAGGCAGGGTTTTATTACGTAGCCCAGGCTGGTCTTGCCTTTTCTCCTACCTCAGTCTTCTGAGCGCCGAGATTACAAGCGTGCAGCACTACACCTGGGTACGAATAGTCTGGGTAATGCATTCATCAGTGTTCTTGTAATTTTCATAATTTGTGTGTATTTGCCATTATGTAATGACATTATTTATTACTCGTGCTGTTTTTTGCTGACATCTGCTGCCAAAATAGTAATCCCAGCTTGTCCCCTGTTCATGTAGGACTATCCTCTTACATGACTTTCTGTGAAAATGCTCTTGGTTTGTGTTTCTTAAAAGCAACAAATTTTTAGATTGCTTTTCTAGCCAGGAAGCCACTGTCTGACAGACGAATTCAGCTTGTTGTCATTTAATGCCTGAAATTTTAGCATTTTTACCATGCCATGCTTTTTTTTTTTTAAATTTTTCTGTAGCATCTCATTTTCAGTTTGTGGTATTTACGCAGGGGACTGTAAACCTTGTTTCCTTTTAAATCATATCAGCAGATGATCTGAATAAATCCGCCTTCCGAAGATTTTCAGTTATGCTTATACAAAATTGTTAGCACTCATATTTACTTCTATTATTAACCTGAATACTTTGGATTAATTCTCTCTGTTTTTCTCCTTTTTGTACTTCAGGGACTCTAGACTCATGTAAGTTAAATAAGTGCTCTACAGTGAGCTATGGTTCCAGCCTTCAACTGGAGAACGTTAAAAGTGTACCCTTTAGAGGCTAAGACTGTGACTCAGTGCTAGACAGCTTGCCTAGCATATATGGTTCTGGGTTTGATTCCCAATGATGATAAAATAAAGGCATTTTTTTGTTTGTTTGTTTATCTGTTTTTTAAAAGATAGGGTATGTCTGTGTAGTGCTGGCGATCCTGGAACTTGCTATGTAGACTGGGCTGGCCTTGAACTCACAGAGATCCGCTTGTCAGAGGGATCCACATGCTTTTGCATCCTCAGTGCTGGGATTAAAGACCTGTTCCAGTGCACCTAGCCTATATTAGTCAGGGTTCTCTAAAGGAACAGAATTTATAGAATCTGTCTATCTAGCAATTTATTAGAATTGTTTACAGTTTGTGGTCCAACTAGTCCAACAATGGCTGTCTACTCACAAAAGGTTCAAGAATTCAGTTATTGTTCAGTCCACAAGGCTGGATGTCCCAGGGCTGCTCTTCAGTCTACACCAAAATCCCAAGAAGTAGGCTCTAATGCTCGTGAAAGCAGGGACTTGCCAGCAAGAAGGGAGGACAAGCAGGCAGAGAGCAAGCTTCCTTCTTCCATGTCCTTTATATAGGCTGCCAACAGGCACGGTCCAGGTTAAAGGTGGATCTTCCCACCTCAAAATATTTGGATTAAAAATGGGTCTTCTCTCTTCAAATAATTTAATTAAGAAAAAAAGCCCTCACAGGTGTACCCAGCTACTTGGGTTTTAGTTAATTCAAGATGTAGTCAAGTTGACAACCAAGAACAGCCATCTCCAATTCACCCCTATCAACTTGATACACACTCAATCTCCTTATGTCATGCTTAATTTCCAAATGGAAACAATAACCAGGTTATAGTCATGCTTAACATGATATAACTATCCTGTGTACAATCGCAAATGCATTAGATATTTAACCAGGTTGTAATTATGCCTAACATGATACAACTATCCCTCATGCAACTGTAAAAACATTATAAGTTTAGAATAGGTAGCAATGTCCCTTGAGGGATATTCTTTTAGTATCCCAAATTTAAATATGATAACTATTTTATATTTTCTTAATTTATGTTACATCATATGATGAAGAAATTGAGGAAGGAAAACACAAACATCTGTACAAACACATTCTTCACAAAATATGACAGAAATACTCATGTCAATTATAATCCTCATGGCTGCAACTGGTCATGTGACCTTAGCTGGTATTTAGAACTACCTTCCTCAACTACCCATTCTATATTCCCTCCACCCTCAGTAAGCACCTCAGCAGGTCTTGGCTCTTTTCCTGGAGGAGTGACCCACACCTTCGTTCCTGATGGGTCTGTGCCCTTTGTCATCCTGCTTTGATTAGTCTGTTGCAGTTTCTCGTTGACTTTAATCACAGGACATGGTAGCACCAAGACACGCCCTAAAGGATCTCCTGCATTCCAGACATAATCCTTCTTACCTCCATTGTGGAGAAGCAATCCAATTTCCCCATGGTAATCTGCATCAATCACCTCTCCTAACACTGTTATTCCTTTCTTAGCTTGCTGGTTTAAGGGCGTCAGAAGCCCAAAGTGGCCAGGGGAAGTCTGAGCTTCCAGTTCAAAGGAATGTTTGTGTGGCTGCTGGCAGGAGCATTTCATTACCCTCTTCTGGAACCAAAACAGTTAGGCCAACAGAACTTAAGGTTGGGGGAACATGAAACAAAATCTTTCCTAGTGGGTCACTAGACGTGACAGTGAGTGGAACTGTTTCCCTTTTCATACCTTGATCACTGGACCCATCGATCCTAGTTGTGGGAGAAACCATACCATATACCCGATACTGTCTCAAAGAATAGACCACTTTCTGGAAAACCCTGCCCAGTCCTCCAGGCCGCTGACACCTAACTGGCACTGTAACTTGTAAAATCAAAAGTCTGTTCCATCTTTCTATCAGGTCATTTTGTTCATTTTGGTGGGGAACATGGTAAGACCAGTGGATTCTACAATGCTGGGCCCATGGTCACACTTCTCTGGCTGTGAAGTGAGTTCCTTGGTCAGAAGCAGTACTGTGTGGAATATCATGATGATGGATAAGGCATTCTGTAAGTCCATGGATGGTGGTTCTGGAAGAAACATTAGGTGCAGGAGAGGCAAATCCATAAGCAGAATAAGTGTCTACTCCAGTAAGGACAAAGGATTGTGCTTTTCACAGAGGAAGTGGTTCAATGTAGTTGTATTACTCAGGGTTCTCAAGGGTAACAGAACTTATAGAATTACTCTCTCTATATAGATAAAAGAAATTTATTAAAATGGCTTACAGGTTGTGGTCCAGCTAATCCAACAATGGGCTGCCTATATGGATGGAAGGTCCAAGAATCCAGTAGTTGCTCAGTTCGTGAGGCTGGTTGTCTCAGCTGTTCTTCAGTGCATGGTGGAATCCTGAAGAAGTAGACTCTAATGTGAGTGAAGGAAAGGACTTGCCAGAGAGGTTAAAGGAAAGCAGGCAAAGAGCAAAAGCTTCCTTCTTTCATTTTCTTACATAGGTTTCTAGCAGAGCGTGTGACCCAGATTAGGGGTGGGTCTTCCCACCTCAGAATATCTGGATTAAAAGTGGGTCTTCTCAGCTGGGCGGTGGTGGCACACGCCTTTAATCCCAGCACTCAGGAGGCAGAAGCAGGCGGATCTCTGGGAGTTCGAGGCCAGCCTGGTCTACAAGAGCTAGTTCCAGGATAGGCTCCAAAGCTACAGAGAAACCCTGTCTCGAAAAACCAAAAAAAAAAAAAAAAAAAAAAAAAAAAGTGGGTCTTCTCACCTCAAAAATCAGGATTAGAAGTCGATCTTCCCACTTCAAGTTAAGCAAAAATCCTGCATAGGGATTTTTTATTTTTGGAATAGCAATCACAGTAACCAAACTGCCACTAGGTTGCTGACTGGTCACCCTGGGGGAATGGTGCCATATCTGGGGTTCAGTAGTGGTCTCCGCTATTGGCAGATCTGGCACTCAGGGGCAATCATAGCCAGGTCAGCCTTGGGGAGTGGAAGTCCATATTGCTGAGTCCATGCATAAGCCCCATCTCTGCCGCCATGGCCTCTTAGTTCATGCACTCATTGGACAAAGACAGGATGGCTGGGGAAAGAGGTTGACTGCCCACAGAATGGGTCATCCTGCCTACTTGATTATTGAACTCCTCCTTAGCTGAAGTCATCTTTTGAGGAGTATAGTGGTATATTATTTGTGTTTTAATAAAGCTTGCCTGAGGATCAGAGGGCAAAGCAGCCACACTAGTCAGACACACAGGCCAGGGGGTGCTGACACACACCTTTAATCCCAGCATTCGGGAGACAGAGGCAGATGGATCTCTGTGAGTTCAAGGCCACCCTGGGCTGTATAAAATCGATCCAGAAACAGATCCAGGTGGTGGTGGTTGAGACCTTTAATCCCAGCACCAGGGAGGTGGAGACAGGAACGATATTGCTGGGTGGAGAGAAGAATATAAAGGGGAAGAGACAGGAACTCAGTGTGAGGATTCAGAGTCAGGATCTTACCCTTTCGGTCTGAAGATTTGGTAGAGATAAAAGGTCTCTCCGGTGGTTTGTTGATTTGCTTTTCTGATCTTCATCTTGGGCCCCAATATCTGTTTCTGGTTTTATTATTTGTACAACAAATGAGCATTTGCATGGGGGGATAAGTATCTTCACATCCTTCACCCATTTGCAGACGTCTATTCACATACTTTCCCAGATTTCTCTCTCCTAAATTTTCCAGTCATGCTCTTTCTAAGTACCTGATCACCCTTATTTCTTAAGACCCCAATGTAGGGTAGGGGTCTTAAGCCCATGACCACTCCAAATCCATGTACATACCTGTTGTTACAATGAAGCATCACCTTTGGTCAGTAATGTCTGGGGAACTGAAGAAGAGGAACTTTGTTGTATGTCAGAGCTGATGACTGGAGCAGAGAGAAAAGAGGTAAAATGAGGAAGACAGGTTTCTGAAGAAGCTGGAAATCAGAACAGGAAGCCAATGGGTAAACAGAAGGCTCTCCTGTCCTATGCTGCTTCTGGGATGCAGGTAAGAATGGTTTCTCACATGAAAAGAAAAAGACATACTATGTAAACACATATCTAAGGTGGCACATGCTTTTAATCCCAGCACGTGGGAGCTGGAGATGGGTAGATTTCTGTGAGCTGCAGTGCAGCTCTGGTCTACAGAGCCAGAGACACACGCCACATTCCCGAAAAATAAAACCACTGGATATTTTAGCTAGATACAGTGGCACACACCTTTAGTCTCAGCCCTTGGGAGGCAGAGGCAGATGAATCTCTGTGAGTTTGAGACCAGTCTCGACTACACATTGAGTTTCAGGCCAGTCAGGGTTGCAACAGTGAGATTCTTTTTCCAGACAAACAAACAAACAACCAAAGACACAAACAAAAAAAAAAAGGTGGATGGATGAGTTTATGAGTTTATTTACAGTTCGGCCAGAACATGTGAGAGAAAAATTTCTTAGTTTCTCTGTCTTGCCTACGTGAGATAAAAGACAGGAGATTTGTCTATGGAGATAGAACTGTGGCTTCAGCTGCCTGAACTAGGAGACAGAGAGGTGAGGAGACCCTCAAAGATGGCAGGGTTCGCAGGGTATAGTGCACTGAGGCCCATATCCACTGCCAGCATGCTAATTCTTTTAGGGTCCTAATTATGAACACCTCCATTACAGCCACACCATTCCAGGTAAATCCCTGCAGATTCTGGAAAAGACCCTAGTGTTGCCCGCCATGAGAGGATTTAGTCCAGCGCACTGAATTTTCAAAGCACCACATGTCTGTAGCTGCGGTCTTGGTTATCAAGGAACTGGACTGCTGTTTCCCATGGAGGGCTTGCCATTTAACGGCTAGGGACTTGCTGTAACCCATGTCCAGTGAGAGGAGACAGGAAGCCCACAGCAGCTCATTTCCTGGTGAAGATATAAAAGGCAGATCTTCACAGAGGTGGCCCCTCTGATTTCCCATGCTTGCGCTCTCAGTCTTTTATCTTGCTACTGTTTTTGGATTTTTATCAGGCATTACCAACAGAGGGTGAAGACGATGTTCACGTACGAAGTGAAGAGCAAAGGGCTTTCTCTTCTCCAGTACACTTCTACTCTGCTATGGCGAATTTGTAAAGAAAATGTGCCTTTAGAGTCCAACCAGGGCTTAGTGTTTGGAAACTGTGCTGTTCCCAGGATGAAAGTAGCAATCTGTGATTATGACATCATCACTGCTAAATACCCCTTAGCACAAATGGAGGAGAGGTGGGTGTCTCTATAAGGCTATTTAACATGATGATTAAAATATATTAATGATAATTTTCACTTCTCTAGCACCATGCATCTTACGACCTTCTCTAAAAGTGCTTCCACAGGCTTTGATTAGGAAGAAGTAAGGTAGCCCATTCTACAAAAGAGGACACTGAACATCCGGGAGACGGCTCTGGAGGGGAGGGGTGGAGTTTGGCTGACTAGAGCTGCCTCCTCTCCACCCAGCAAAGGCCTGGAACTTTCCCTTTTCCCTTCCACCAAGAGCTGCCGTTCACAGGCTTGACATGAAGAGTACAAATTTGTTCACGCTTGACACTCGAGACATCCGAGACAAACCCCAATACATTGGAGGATGCGGATGAAACTGTTGATTAATCGAGCCTGGGGGCTTGGTAGAACACTTGCCAAGTGCCCCGGCAGGCCTCGGGTTTCCATCCTGACCATGCCAAAGAAAAATAAAGCTTATGTTACGTTTCATTTTACTAGTATCAAAACAAATGAATGAACAACAACAAAAAATAGCCAAGAAAGGAAAGCCTGAGGATTCACATGGGCCACAGAACTCCACCACTCTGAGCCCCAGTTTTCTCTTTAGCCACTTGCAGTCGTGGCTTATGTAAGGCATCGTTGTGGCTCAACATGGAAAATCCAATCACTTACTCTCCTACCTGTTCTCGGTCATTTCCATTTTCAGACGAAGGAAGCTGAAAGGGATGCCTAAGGGAAACGCAGAAAAAAACAGAAACCAGTCTTTGCAGCAGCTTTCTCTGAAAAAGTCCAAGTGAGGGTCATGTATCTGAGAATCTACTAGGAAGAATTGCCAGCACACACAAGGTGGAGGAAAGCCTCGCATTCATCAGTGCCTTCCGACAGAGGCCAGCTTTCTGCTAGTCCCTCCCTCTTTACTTGTTTAGCTTGACGATCTAAAGTCAAATCCCAATGCAATATGCGTTCATCTTAGACCTTTCTGTTTGGTTTTTTTCCCCCTAGTAAGTAAGAATTTTGAAAAGAGAGGCACCAGACCACTATCACACCCAACAGGAAAGCAGTTCTTGAATGCTCGCTGACATTCTGTCTACTTTGTTTCAAGATTTTCCCCAAGTTGCATTACTTGATATTTCTTACGTTCTTTTACTTTTGTTTTTTTTCTTTCTTTCCTTAGAAGTCTTCTTTCCTTTCGCTTTCCCCCACTCTGTGAATTTGGTGAAAAATAAATGATCATATGCCTCATAGAACTTTCCAGTCTATATTTAGGCAACTGTGCTTTTGTCTGCTGTCGCATTTCTTCAAATGGTGGTTAGAGCTTTCTGCTTTGGTTTTGGTTTGGTGTTATTCAGTACCCAAACTGGTCTTTCTCTGTTTTCTTTCTTTCTTTCCTTTTTCTTGGTGTTGGGAGTTAAACCTGGGGCCTTGCCCATGGTGGAATCTAACTCTGTCATTTTCACTCGGTTTTTAGACCTTTGACAAAGTCTTGCTTAAGTGAGTCAGGCTGAGTTTAAACTCACCCAGTAGCCCAGGCAGGCTCAGATTTTTGTAATACTCGTGCCTCACCTTTCTGGGTAGCTGGGGTTCTAGGCCTGTGTCACCAGACCCTGAAGCTGTCCTTTCTATGTGATGCACTGATATTGTACATTGATCATATCCACCCCAACTTTCTCCTACCCCCCGAAGTCCTAACATGTCCCCTCTCCCCTTCATGCTCCCCCCTTTTTTGTAATCCACTGAGTTCAATCAGTGCTGCCTTTCGAATGTTGGCTGACCTTGTGCAGGTGACTGTAGATGGACTTTTCTTTGGGCCAGCAGCTCACAAAAATGACACAGAGATTTATTATTAATTATGAAACCTTGGCCTATAGCTTAGGCTTGTTCCACTAGCTCTTATAACTTAAATTAACCCATTTATATTAATCTATGTTTTACCTCATGGCTTTTTACTTCTCTTCCATCTTGTACTTCCTGTTTCGTCTCCATGGCCTCTGGCATCTCCCTCATGCCCAGATTCATCTCCTTTTTATCTCTCTACCTGGAAGTCCTGCCTAACATCTTCCTGCCTAGTTATTTGCCAGTCAGCTTTTTATTAAACCAATCAGAGGCACCTTTGCAAGGATACTTCTTCACAGTGTTCAAAAAGATTATTCTACAACAGTTGACTATAGCTACGGTGAGCTCATAAATGCAATGACCATGTCATGGCAAGAAGACATGCATTCCACAGCACTTTTCCCTACCCATTGGTGGCTCTTAACATTCTTTCTTCCCCTCTCTTTGACATTCTCTGAACCTTTAGGGGGATCGATATAGATGCCCTATTTAGGACTGAATACCAGTTACTTGTTCTCAACACTTTGATGAGTTATGAGCATCTGAATTAACTTTTGAACATTGAAGAGTTAAACTTCTCTGACCAAGGTTGAGGGCAGCACTTATTTATGTGTGTAAACATAAATATTTAGAAGACACTTTGGTAACATGTGTCCATATAGCAACATGACAGAAGTAAGGTCCTTGCTAGTACTTTGACACCCTGAGCCATGGGCTTTGACTATGTTTAGAATAAGTACCAGGCATGAATTACCTCCTGAGGAATAGTCCTCAAATCCAACCCCAAAGTGATTGGTAATCTCCATAACCTTCATGCCACTCTTGCCTAGTCTGTGCTGTAGCATTCAGGGCCAACCATGGGGTGTTGTGAGTCTTTCTCTGTCCCACCAGCCAACTCCCAAATCATGATATGGCAACTTATTATTAATTACGAACGCTCAGCCAATAGCTTAGGCTTGTTTTTTTAGCTAGTTCTTACAACCTTAACCCATTTCTGCTAATCTATGTGCTGCCCCAAGGCTTGTTTACCTCATCTATGTACCGTCCACCCTGCTTTCCTGCTTCCTCTGTGTCTCTTCTCATGCTGCCCTTTCCTCTGTACCTGAAATCCTGCCTAACTACTGGCCATTCAGCTGTTTACTGAATCAATCAGAGTGGCATATCTTTATACAGTGTAATCAAATATCTTGCAACAGTGGGACAATACCGTTGATGACTTTTCAATCCTAGCAGCCTTTGGTGCACCTTGTGGGCACAGCGAAAGCTAACCAGCAGGGAGGAAGTTTGCAAGTCAGTTCCACTTGCATTTCTCTAAGTTCTGCAACCAAAGTGTGTTGTATCTTCAGAAATAAGGTTTTATCATTGTTGGACCCCAGAGTCCAATCACCGAGGAAGAGCTGCCCCAGGAGACCATCTCTCACACCACAGCTGATATAAAAGCATGAGGATTTTATTAATTCTGTCATGACAGGGTCTTTCAGCATTAGAGGCCAGAAAGACCCCGAATAGCTGGCACAGGCTACTTTCAAAGGAAAAAAACACAGAAGGAAGGGTTATCTGGGGGTTGTTCTTTGACTATTATGATTGGCTTATTCAAAAGGCCTATTACCAATAATTGACTGGAGAGCTATTGCCAGGTAAGAGGAAACATCTGAGAGTCACTCTGACCCCTTTCCCAGGGGCTGAGTCAAATCAAGTCTCCAGGAGGCCTCCTATCTGGCACATACATCAGGAACTAAGTCAACATCTTAAAGGTTATCTTGCCCCAATTTCTGGAGAAGATTCACAAAGACTCAGGGAAATGGAAAGTTCCCAACATTTCAGTACGTGCATGTGTAGCTGTTAGGTCCTTGGTACCCAAGGGGTGGGGAGCACTAAGGCACGGAGGCTGAGAGGGTTCAGAAACGGCTTCAGAATTGTCTTAAAGTTTTACACCATCTAGCTCCAGCGAGCAATCAAGGGCAATGGCAATAGCCTGTGTTATTTTGGGGGCCCTCGGGGCTTCCCTGATCAATAACTCATAGGAAAATATCCCATGCCTGGTACTGAGATTATAATTTAAAAATCCATATCTTCTAGGCAAATATTTTGCTTTCTTTCTAATAAACAAGCTGGTTGGAACACTCTGTCTCTTGAGTCTATGGTCTTCATTCCTCCTTGTTCACATGACATGACCCTGAGGTCACAGAACATGACTATTGTAGCTTAGAGGTTTTATCTGGGACTTTTGTTTAGTTTTGTTTTTGTTTTTCAAGACAGGCTTTCTCTGTGTATCTCTGTCTATTCTGGAACTCACTCTGTAGACCAGGCTGGTCTCGAACTCACAGAGATCTGCCTGCTTCTGCCTTCTGAGTGCTGGGATTAAAGGCACGCACCACACCACCTTGTTTATCTGAGATTTCATAAAAAACCATCAAAACAAATTGCTCCCCAGTCTCTTTCTCCTCTACCCTGTGAGACAAAATGGCGCATTTTTGCATCATGGGCCCTCTTGTCTGTCATCTAAGAGTCCTTAGAATGACAGCTATTCTTAAGACTTCAGTGTAAGACTCTATGGGACCAGCTCTGATCAACTCCCAGATATCCTCTTTTGGAGGAGACCGAATGTTGGCCAGCTGCCAGGACAGTTTCCCCTTCGACCAATTTCTGGATTTCAGGGTCTAAAGGTAGCCCCGAGGTTGTTGAAAGTTCATAACCAAGGCCACTCTTCAATAGTATTCAGTTCCTGATCTTCAGTACTGGTACCTGGGAGGTCTTCCTTTTCCCTGAAGTGCAAGTCCCTGGCACAGGGAACAGATGTCCTGAAAGTTTCCCAGCAGCCCCTCTCCTCAGTGGCCTGGACAGGCTTTAGTGGAATTTCCCTGTGAAGTCCTGCCCAGTTGGTCTGAATGTGCAGTGCTTACTCTGTCTATTGTGAAACAGTGGACTCTTGGCAGGGGCAGACTTCTCTCCCTTCCCCTGTCTGTCAATAGAAAGGGATTCAAGGAGTTGAATTCTTAAAACAGTCTTGGACCGGCACACCCTAACTGTTTCTGGTGCTTTGAGGGTAATGGAAAACAGGATGTCTGGGGGCCCCCACCTGTAGAAATGTCCTGGGCTATGTAATCACAGACTGTACAAACTGTCAGGGGAGAAAGGCCCATCATCAGACTTAAGGCAGAAGATGATTTATTCACCTAGTCACTTAGACCACTGTCAATGAGGAACACAAGTCTAACCTTGAGTCCCCTTCCTGTCCCCTGTCTCCCTGCCACACTATATAGTAAGAGAATTTGGACTGGTCTAGACATCTTGTTAAACTCAGATTTCTGCGTCTGGCTCTTCACTTTTATCCCCGATGTTTGTCTTCAGTCTTCCTCTCTCTAGAGGATGTGCGGTTTATCTCCTGGGTCAAATGCCCCTCCCTCCTGGAGGAAACTCCAAGGAGCCTCCAGTAGAGATTTTTCTTTTCTATTTGGGAAACATTGAAAGATCACTTTATCTGGATGGAATTAGAATGACAGAGCCACCTTGAGTGGCCAACCTGTTACACAGAGCAAGAGATTCCTTCTCGTGGTTCATGTAGAGGGTAGGTTGAGGAGCCCAACTCTTACTAATAGAAAAGGAAACCCTTTTCCCTTTGCTGTTTTACAGATGGTCAACTTGGAGCCAAAGATCACACCTGTTTCTTCTTTGGGGTGTATACTTAATAACTGGGACTGATTTGACCCTTAGAGCTTGAAGAAAAAAATGGGTGGTGTTTACCTGCTGTCAGACTTTGCTAGAACACCAGCTGGGGAAGGGAAAATAGCCCCCAGATGAAAGCATCCATGGTCCCATGATAGGACAATTAGACTTATGTGACCAGGGGGCAGGGATGTGGTC
Organism: Chionomys nivalis; assembly: GCF_950005125.1. Lineage (NCBI taxonomy): Eukaryota > Metazoa > Chordata > Mammalia > Rodentia > Cricetidae > Chionomys > Chionomys nivalis. The sequence continues at coordinate 30,792,217 of NC_080112.1, forward strand.
TGGGATTCTTTATATGAAAACTTTCTTTGCTTTGAGAGGGAAATCCCATTTACAGAGAAATGCCACATAGATTCCTGAATCTTAGACCTGACTGAAGTTCAGCCCCTAAAGCCCTTACATGTACTCCTGAGGGAAAGAAATTCAGCCCCTAAAGCCCTTACATGTACTCCTGAGGGAAAGAAATTGTCCAAGAGGGAGAAAAAGCCTCCATCTAGGAAGGAGATACTTACAGTGTCTCCTTGCTGCTCACCTTATCTAGGGGAACCCAAATCCCACATTCCTCCAGACCTAAAACCAACATAGGTAAACTCTCAGAGGACCCCAGTGCTTTCCAGGGATTGGCCCAATCCTATGATTTGACGTTGACGTGGAAAGATAGCATGCTGGGTTTTTTTTTTAATGTTTAGGTGTTTTGTCTGCGTGTATGTTTATGTACCACACATATGCCTGGTGTCCACAGAGGCCAGAAGAGGATGTCAAATTTCCAGTTCTGGAGTTAGAGACATTTGGAAGCCACAATGCTGTTGTTGGGAATTGAACCTGGGTCCTCTGGAAGAGTAGCCAGGCCTCTTAACTGCCAAACCATATCTCTAGCCTAACACCCACGAAGAAAAATCATATGGGGATGAAATAGAGAAGGTAATTGGGTGAAGATATATTTACATGGACAGGATAAAGAGGAGACTGTTACCTAGTAGGCGCAGTCCCCACGAGTGACTCTGAATGGGAGTATAGTCAGGGAACTGGAGACAGATGACTTTTTTCCTCCCTCCCTCCCTCCCTCCCTCCCTCCCTCCCTCCCTCCCTCCCTCCCTCCCTCCCTCCCTCCCTCCCTCCCTCCTTCCTTCCTTCTTTTCCTTTTGGTTTTCCCCTTGAAACCCGAGTTAAGAGATGGCCATAAGCAGCCATGTGGGTTCTGGGAATCTCATCAGGGTCCTCTACAAGAGCAAAGAGGTCCCTTAACCACTAAGCCATCTTTCCCACCCCTCAAACAACAACAGAAACTTTTGAAAGGCAAGCTAAACTTGAGTGTGTGAGGACACGTAGCTGACTGATGACAAGCCAGAGCTCTGGGGTTACTGTCAAAGTTGGCACTGGGATCTCTATGGAGGACAGAAGGCCACTGATTAAAATGCAAGCACCAAGGCGTTCCTTAGCAGGGGAACAGAGATTACGACGGTCTTTGAAGATCTAGTTTTATTATTTTATTTGTATGAATGTGCAAGAGAGTGCCCTATGTGTCCAGGTGTCCATGAACACCCAGAGAGGGCACAGAATGTCCTGATCTGACAAGAGGTTGGGAACTGCTTGACATGGCCCTGGGAAACAAACCAGGTCCTCTGCAAAAGCAGTGACCTTAACGGGGAGCCAACTCTCCAGCCCAAAGATTCTTATCTTTAAAAAAGCTACACTTTCTTCCTTCTGCGGACACAAGCGCATGCCACAGCACCCATGCAGAATTCAGAGGAAAACGTGTGGGGGAAATCAGTTCTCTCCCGCCACCACATAGCCACAGGGTTGGAACCCAGGTCATTGGGCTTGGTGACAAATGCCTTTGCCCACTGAGTCACCCTGCTGGCCCGAGAGTGGTGTGTTGATATTCATGGTGGTTATGGGAACAGTCAGCTTATAATAATTCATTTAGTCGTGCTTTTTTTGCTGTGTCTACTTTATTTGGGCTTTTGGTCTTTAGTTTCCTCAACTGTCCTTCAAGCATCACATTTTCCATAACCCACAAGGACTTGGTTTTGATGTTCTTGGTGGTCAGAAAATCTTGATACATTTTTTTTCTTCTCTGCCTCCCAGGTGTTGGGGGCCACCATGCCTAGTCTGCAGCGTTTCTTATTGTGTATCTCAGAAGGCTTAAAAAGAATCTGCACTAAACTCTTGAATGATTCCAAACTTTCTGAAGTAATTCAGGGAGCATAGGCAACCCTACAGTCTTCTAAGCCAGTCCCTGCTCCAGAGGCATCTAAATTGACCTTGGGACATGACTGGACTGAACATCTCCAATAAGATGACAGGACAATTGGAATCCAAAGGGAGTCTGGTTAACCGAATACTGACTCTTAGAAGATCAGGCTTCACTCTTGGAGGGCCCAGCTGTTCAAATACAAACATGCTGCACCTTCAGTGCTGCTGCTTTCCTCCTGCAGGAAGACCACAGGGAAGACAGTCTGCAAGCTGACTGAACAAATAGTCTTACAAACTTCTATTGGTATGGAAGACTAGGAAAGTTCCCTGCAAACTCTGATGATATCTTCTTTATGGGTGCCAATGCCTTCATTGAGCACAGGATCCACTGAACCACGTATGCTATAGTAACACTTTGTGACACCCAACCCTGCCAACCATCAGTAAGGTAGCTGATTTCATAGCGCTAACTAGAACTCAAGAATTATGTCAAAACAAGAGAGTCCCTCTCTACACTGATTGTAAAGATGCCATTTTAGTCCTCCATGCCCATGCCACAATGTGAAAGAAGGAAGAGAAACTTCCTTACAGAGGTATGATCCCCTATTTAATGTTACCAAGAAACAGACAGCCTGCTTTCTGTCATATTTCAACCCAAACAGGTAGCAGTCACCCACGATAGAGGACATCAAAGGAGAAGAGATGAGGTGCATATTTGCTCAAACTAGGTTACACCAGAGGCTTTCCTTCCCTGACTGTCCTAATCTGTGGCTTCCTTACCCTTTGGTCGCTCTAACCATGAGAGGAAAGGACTTCTCTTTTACTTGTTCTGTGGTTATTGGCTCTTAGTCAGCATGACTCACTCATCTTTCTGATTACTAGATCTTTCCATGACAGGCCATCCAACCCTGAAGAGACATCCCTGTGAACCTAGCCCCTGAACCATTCTGGGATGGGTCAATCTTTGCTTCCTTTTATTGAGACAGGGTTTCTCTGTGTAGCCCTAGTTGTACTGGAACTCTCTGTAGACCAGGCTGGCCTTGTTTAGAGGTTCACCTGCCTCTGCCTCCCAAGTGCTGGGATTAAAGCCCACCACCTGGCCCGGGATGGGGCAGTTTTACCAGTCAATATTCTGGCTTCTCATCCACCCTGTAAACAGAAATCACTGATAGCAGAGTGGAGGAGGACCCTGTCTAGTTGATCCAGACTGGCTGCAAATAGAACCCTCGGAAGCAGGAGGATGGCTTCACTTGTGTACCTGGAGGAGACAAGCCACTCTTTATTCCTTACCTGACTAATGCCGATCAAGTACGCTCTGGAGTATTGCAGACTTCCTTTCTTCTCAACCTCTGGAGTGCTGGGATTACTTGTGTGAGCCCCCACAGACCTGGCAGAGTCACTCTTCTGGACAGCAGACACTTTCGTCCATGAGCCTGGTGCCTTTGTTTCTCTGTGTTTCCTTTATTTAAAAATTTTTAATGGTGGTGGCACACACCTTTAATCCCAGAACTCTGGACAGAGGCAGGTGGATCTCTGTAAGTTCAAAACCAGCCTGGTCTACAGAGCGAGTTCCAGAACTGGCTCCATAGCTACTGGGAAACCCTGTCTTGAAAAACCAAAAAAAAAAAAAAAAAAAGTAACGTTTTTATTTGATTATTTATGTGTGTGGGTGCAGTATGGAGATCAGAAAACAATTGCAGGAGTTATCTTCTTCCATCATGAAGGTCCAGGGGACAGAAGTCAGAGTGCCAGGCTTGGTGGCGAGAGCCTTTACCTGCTGAGTTGTATTACTGGCTAGTTTCTCTGGATTTTAAATAAAGCAGGACACAGACACTGGTAAAGGAAAGTTGATTTATTTAGTTTGGCCAAATGGGGAGGTGGAGAAGTGTAATTTCCTCCCCATTGTGCCTTTGTTCATTTTACAATTTCTAGAAGGTCATAAGACAACACCTAGAAAATATGTAAATGAGGTATGCTAATTGGTTCTTTCCTAAGAAAAGGCGGATCTGGGCCTCTTGAGTGCAGGGTTTTAGGTGTGCAATGCCATGCCTACTACCAATGATATACTCTCTATAATCTTAATATATTTTCATTTTGCTTTTGAATATGTTTATAATTGAAATAGAATTACATTGATTTCCCTCTCCCTTTCTTCCCTCCAGCCTTTCCCAGTTACTATCCCTTGAATCCCTCCCATGTCCTGTCCTCTTGTACTCTCAAGTAGATAGCCTTTTTTCTTTATTGTTTTATATATGTGTGTGTGTGTGTATGAATGCACACACACACACACAACTTGTTTTTGTTGGTGGTGTGTATATAGTTTCAAGGCTGACCACTCTGCATTGGACAACCAATAAGGTGGCTAATTCTCCTTCTTTCAGAAGTCATTGGTTGCCTATAGCTCTTTGTCTAGGGGTGGGGCCCCATGAATTTTCCCCATTCCATGTTAATTTTTTTAAAATATTTATTTATTATGTATACAGAGAATTCCTTCCATATATGCCTGCAGGCCAGAAGAGGGCACCAGACCCCATTACAGATGGTTGTGAGCCACCATATGGTTGCTGGGAATTGAACTCAGGATCTTTGGAAGAGCAGGCAATGCTCTTAACCTCTGAGCCATCTCTCCAGCCCCCATTCCATGTTAATTTGTCCACTGATATTGTCATTGTTCTGGTTTGTTTATACAGCCATTTCTAGGAGTATCTGTAACTGGTAGTTTCTCTTTCACCCACCAGTACCTGAATAACCACTCTAAGGCTTAATATTAATTACAAACTGTTCGTCCTATCAACTTAGGCTTATTATTAACACATATTATTATAACTTAAATTAACCCATTTCTATTAATCTGTATATCAACACGTGCCCTGTGGCTCCTGGTAATCTTCTGGCATCTTATTCCTTCAGCATCTGCTGGCATCTCCCAGACTCCACCTTCTTTTCCCCTGTATCTTTGCTTGGATTTCCCACCTGACTCTATTCTGCCTGACTATTGGCCAGATTAGCTTCTTTATTAACCAATGGTAACAAGACATATTTACAGCATACAGAAGGGCATCCCACATCAGGTGACTGTTTCACAGCAGACTTCCTGGTATTCTAGCTAAAACAATTTTTCTGCCCCTCTTCCTTGATGTTCTCTGAGCCATAGATGCAGGTGCTGTGATGGAGATGTAGCCACTGGGGCCAGCTGCCCATCATCTGTTGATGTCTATATTGTATCCAGTTGTGGTTGTCTGTGATGGTCACCATTTGCTTTAAAGAGAGGCTTCTTTGATGAAGGGTGGTAGTTGTATTTATCCTGGAAAGGCGGCTCTCAAAACTAACAAAGTTTTCAAGTTGGGGCTGAGGAAAATAAGGTTTTAAAAGCTCTCCCATTTTTGAAATAGAAAAGAGTCTCAGGGATCTTGTGGGGTGGAAGATCCTGTCCCATTCTAGGCCAGAGAGACTTCTTTGTTCCTAGATCCATCTTTTGGCAGGTAGGGAGTGGAAACCTTTGTTCCTTTTCTCTGGAGGTCAGCCTCAAGCTCTAGACAACTGTAGGAGTGGAAACCTTTGTTCCTTTTCTCTGGAGGTCAGCCTCAAGCTCTAGACTCCTGTAGGAGTGGAAACCTTTGTTCCTTTTCTCTGGAGGTCAGCCTCAAGCTCTAGACTCCTGTAGGAGTGGAAACCTTTGTTCCTTTTCTCTGGAGGTCAGCCTCATGCTCCAGACTCCTGTAGGAGTGGAAACCTTTGTTCCTTTTCTCTGGAGGTCAGCCTCAAGCTCTAGACTCCTGTAGAGTGGAAACCTTTGTTCCTTTTCTCTGGAGGTCAGCCTCATGCTCCAGACTCCTGTAGAGTGGAAACCTTTGTTCCTTTTCTCTGGAGGTCAGCCTCATGCTCCAGACTCCTGTAGGAGTGGAAACCTTTGTTCCTTTTCTCTGGAGGTCAGCCTCATGCTCCAGACTCCTGTAGGAGTGGAAACCTTTGTTCCTTTTCTCTGGAGGTCAGCCTTTGTTCTTCTGAGGACTTGAGCAGAGACTCACGTTTATATGGTGGCTCAACAGTCCACAGATCCAAGTATCTTTGATGGCTTGTCTTCTGAAATCAGATGTTCCAGGATCTTTTTCCTGCCCTACATACCTGTGATAAGGAAATTTTGAAATGCTCTAAATTAAGTTACAGGCCAGAGAATGGAGGAAGAGAAGAGATCAGAGGGGATTATTTTAACTGACAGCTTCCAACTAAATCGACAAAGAAAAAGACAAAATGGCTGGGCTACATTATTTGTCTGTGTGCTGTAGACTGCCCATGAAGGTCACTTCACTTTCGGCTTTCAGAAAACACTAACTAAAAAGCCTCGAATTTGCTTACAGACTAACCCAATTGTCCTGGCCTTTATGATCATAGTTGTAAACAATTTATTTCTTTCCCCCAACATTTCATTCTAAAGCATACGGGTTCCTTAGGTCCATAACTAGCGATTCCAGCTGCTGGTGGCTTAGGAAATCTATCCCAGGTCCAGTTTTTACCTCCTAGCATGTGTCGGCGCCATCAATCATTGATTCAGAGGCCTCTTTGAGTTTGGAACATTGATTTGATTCTGGTAGCAGTCTTGCTGCAAAGAGTTCTGGGTCTTTTCCCTGGGCAAGACATGTGGCTCTACTGTTCGATTTTGGAGGTCACTGAGCGGCGATTTCAGAAGTAGCTCCTGGAAAGAGCATTTTGGGGTAGTGGGAGAGCGAGTTTGTTGAGTAGGATGGCAGAAGGAACACTGGGCCAACCCTTCACGGGCCGTATCAAACTTGGTTATTATCCACCCTCCTGACTCCAGGGTCAGATCAGGTTAGTAGGACTCTGGGAGACCCTCCCGCGAGGGACATTTTGCAGATTGGGTTTCGGCCAGAGCAGCCAGCCCTCCTGTGGCTTCAGGTGCGTGACTAAGATTTCCGGCTCAGGCGTGCCCCGGGCCTTTCCGGTCCTGGCTGCCGCCCCCGAGCCGCTGTGTTGGAGCCTGCGTCCCAGCAGGGGCAAAAACGACTGAGGTGGCAGCGTTCCAGAGCCAGAGCCTCAGCGCCCTCTGATGGGCGAGCCTGGGAGGGCGGGGCTTATGCAAGATGCACCGCCCCTTCAGACCTCGGCAGTGGGCGGGGCTGCCGCGCTGGTTCCGGGCAGAGGCGGCCTAGGTTTCGCAAGGACGTGACCTTGAGGGGAAAAAAAATCCCCTAGTGTGTCACACGGGTTTGCCAATCCGGGCTAGCGAGCTGAGCTAGTTTCGAAGCCCAGAGAGGGAGGGAGGGAGGGACAGGGACCTAAACGTTCATACTGGGGATTCGTGGCGAACAGCCCCTCCATCACCGCCCGCCGGGGCGCGCTTTGTGCCCGGGGGCCGGAAGTGGGTACGTGTCTGCATCCCGACTTTGTCCGAGCCTGCCCTTGGGATGACGTCACTCCACTGAGCGTCAGCAGAATGAGCCAATTGTTGCCTCCCCTCTTTCACTCCAGAGCTCTTTGTTCAGGTGGAATCGTCCAGCCCCACAGGGAGCTAGGGTTTTCGTCAGAACGATGGTTTCAGCCCAGGCAGTTTGATTCCTCTCAAAAATTAAGTGAATGGGTTGCCTCATCCTGATCTCACGTAGGCAGTGGTTTTTTATCTTCTTACTGGAGTTCCCACTTCCCCGCGGGGGAGCGTGGGGCAGGACCGAGGTGATCAAGTGCTTGTTCCACCAACAGCATTGTGAACTTAAGTTTTCTGAAGAAACCGCGTCTGTTAGATTTCTTCAACAGTTTGATCAGGCTAATTAGAACAACTTGGTGGAGAGATAGAATTTTGTGAAAAGAGAGTCAAAAATTGTCTTATTTGAGAAACTTTAATCGCCATTTACCTTAATTTTTATATCTGACCTAATGCGTGTGTGTCTCTACACCTGTACACGTGGGGTACGTGAAATCTAGAAGACAACCTTGGGTGCCCTTCCTCAGAATACATCGAGTTTATTTATTTTAAGATAATGTTTGAAGCTTGCTAAATAGGCTGGGCTAGTTGGCTAATGAGCTCCAGGGTTCTGTCTGGTTTTGCCACCATGCTTGGCATTTTTTTTTTTTTTAAATATGGGTTCTGGGGATCCAACTCAGATTTACTGACTAAGCTGTTTTCCCAGCCCTGACCTAAATTTTTTAAAATTAAAAAAACTGTGCATGTGTTTATGTGTGTAGGTGTGCATGCCCCAGCACGTGAGTGGAAGCCAAAGGCCAGTTTACAGGAGTCCATTCTTGCCCTCCACCATGTGGCTTTGGGGGATTGAACTCGGGGTATCAGGCTTGGTGGCAAGCACCCTTAATGCAGGCTTAGTGTTCTTGTAATGATTACAGAAGGTCTCACAATATATCAGGGAGCTTAGCATACCTTTGGCCTCCACCTACCCTAAAACAAAGAATGCTGGGAGATAACATCTAATATCTATGGAGTGGTTCTGCGGCTTTGCTGTAGTCAGTCTGCATAATTGAATTTATTAATTTACAACTTAGCTTTGTTCTGTGACTATACAGTTTGTGTTGTCTCTTCTACGGTGGAACATGGCATTCACGGTTCCTCAGATTCAAGGCTACTCATCTATGACTCACAAGGAGCTATTTTCTTACTTCCTGTAAGGCAGAGTCACTTTATGTCAACACTTGCCACCTATGGGAGCAGGTCTCCTGCTCTGTCTGGACCCTGTTTCCTTCTTTAAGGGTCTGGTTTAAATAATGTGGCACAGGCACTTAGGGTACCTGTCGGAGACAGCAAGAGACAGAAAAAGGCAGGACAAAGGCCAGCCTGTCACCCAAATTTTTTTGCTCTAGATCCTCACAGAACTTGAGTTCTCTTCTTCAAACAGTGGGTACCTCCACCTATATGACAAACACAGGCTTACCTCTAATGCTTGTGGGATCTGGGGTTAGAGTGCAAGGCCATATGGCTAAATATTTGAAAGTTATAAATCGAACTAACAAACTACGAAATAAAATATATCCTATCCTCCATTTGTGTGTCTATGTGTGACGTGCTGGTGGGGCTGGAGGTAAGCATCAAGTGTTGAGGAACTATGGGTTAGGCACATTCCCTGATAGGCAGACAGATGGGGAGAAGGGCCATGGCTAGAGAACAAAAAGGGCAAACTTCCAAGATGGCTGGCTTCTTCCTCACTCTCTTGAACTGAGATATATAACTGGCAGCTTAAAACAAAGACCTGGTAGACTTTGTCTCTCCCATCAGTAGGACTGTCCTTGCTGGTGAGTTGAAGGCCAGATCAACACGTATTTACATAATAGTCATGGGCCAATTAGCCATCCTGTCTTTGTTCAAGCTGGCCAACCCTAAATCAGGAGAAGATCCTTCAGCTCGCGAGAAAAGGCTGGAATTTTTTCCAGGCCTTTGAGCGTTCCCCTCTGCTTTGCCAAGGGCCTTTCTCTGTCTGCTTGCTGTTTGTGCATTTCCTCACCCCTAATAAAAGCCTTTCTCCTTTGGCCATGCTTCTCCATGGCTGATTCTGTCTGCAATTGATCAAGACCTTCCCTAGTACTACCTGTCGAGGGAGAGATTTTTCCTGCCTTTTAATTCTTTTACTGTCAGAAAAATCGAACTCTATCAAGACCCCTAACTGATAGCAGTGCCTTCCTCAATTGGTCTCTACCTTATGGTTTTGAGACAGAGTCTGTTGCTGTCAGTTGGGGCAGGCTTGCTGGGTAGGAAGTGCCAGGGATTTGCCTGTCTCCCCAGCCCCGGGCTGGAGTTACAGGCACATACTACCATGCCTGGCTTTTACATAGATGCCGGGGATCCAAACTCAGATCTTTACAATTTCATAACTAGCACTTTACCCACTAAACTATTGCCCCAACTCTCATCTTCCTATCTTAACGGATGTAGTCCTAGCATTCTGGAAGGCCGACTTCATTTGGAATTCTTCTATTCCTCAGCCATTGTGGCTGGAATATGTGGGTACAGAGAGTAACACCAGCTTAAGGTCATGGTGTGGCTTCCTCTTCCTCCCAGACCAGACCTCTGTCTGCACCACAGGACGAGGCTGATCTTCCCACATGTCCAGTCACTGTCTGTGTCTTCAAACTGCTGCTTTTCTCAAACGTGTACACTGGTGACTGTTAAGACTCAAGCTGACCTTTAAGAAACTAGACCAAGAAGCCGGGCGGTGGTGGCGCACGCCTTTAATCCCAGCACTCGGGAGGCAGAGGCAGGCGGATCTCTGTGAGTTCGAGGCCAGCCTGGTCTACAAGAGCTAGTTCCGGGACAGGCACCAAAGCTACAGAGAAACCCTGCCTCGAAAAACCAAAAAAAAAAAAAAAAAAAAAAAAAAAGAAACTAGACCAAGAGCAGTGGGTTCATTCTGAGGGCCCGGGTCTCCAGCGGCTCCTTGCCTATGTCTCCCTTCCTCTTGTCTAGTCTGACTATGGTACTGGTCAGGTGCTGTGTGGCTGCAGCCTTGGACACAGCACAGCCCCTTCATGGAGGCTAGACATCCAAACATTGTGAACTATGAGGCAGATGGTGCAGGTTTGAGGGTCCTGGGTACCAAGTATGCTAAGGCTGGCAGAAAGGTTGAGAAGTAGACGCAGATGGAGAAGTGAGGAAAGAAAAGACTAGCTGTCCTAGGGCCAGGGTCTCTGAATTGTCAGTGGAATATAGGAGGTTGAACATTTGTCTTCCAAATGCTAAGAGCCCCAACTTGTTGCAGCTTATGTAGCTCCCAAGGGCCAGCCTCCCCTACCAGAACGAGGTAAAACACTGAGCCCATCCTTGTGCAGCTTTGGATTAGGCAGAAGTCGGACACCACTCCCTGTACCATGCCTCCTTGGTAACCAATGCTTCTTTACCAATATCTTCCTTTTCTAAAGATTTATTTTTGTTTTGAGATGGTGTCTCACTATGTAGCCCAGGCTGGGCTGAATCTTAATACACAGATGAAGCTTTCCTGAGAGATCACAGAGATCCACCCGCCTCTGCCCCTGGGATTAAAGGTATGTGTGCTAGTAGAGGCCAAGGAGCCTTCAGAGCTGGAGTTACGGGCAGTTAGGAGCTGTCCAACTTGGGTGCTGGGAACCGAAGAGCAGGAAGCCCTCGTTTATTTTATTTTTTTGAGACAATGTCTCAACATGTATCCTTGGCTAGCCTGGAGTTTGCCATATAGAGATCCACTTGCCTCAGCCTCCTGAGTGCTTGGATTAAAAAGGATGGCACCATCACACCCAGCTACCAGTGCCGGGTTCTCTCTCTCTCTCTCTCTCTCTCTCTCTCTCTCTCTCTCTCTCTCTCTTTCTTCCTCTCTCTCTCTCTTTCTCTGAGATGATCTCATGTAGCCCAGGCTGCCCTCCAACTCCCTAGGTAGTCAAGGATGGCCTTGAATTTCTGAATGCTGGGATTGTACGTGATCACTGCCAGGGCAGACTTTACTAAGTTTCAAGGTGAGAGAGCCACTCAAAGCTTCCAGAAAGAATCTGCACAAAATTCTCACCCCACCAAGATGGCACTAGAAGCAGTTCTTTTCTTTTGCATGTTTGTTTCATTAAACAAACTCCCACTACGTAGCTGAGGCTATCCTGGACTTGCTATGTAGCCCAGAGTCCAGACTAAATCCCAGCTTGCAATCCTCCTGCCTCAGGCTCTTGAGTGCATGCCCAACAGAAGCTGCCTTTAGGAAGCAGAGTGTCTACATCATGTTGATACATAGCTCAAGGTGACTAGCAAAGAAATAGTACCTCATGTCCCCTGGGAGCCGTCATCCATGAAGGGGTTGGTAGATGAATGCCCAAGCTTCCCATCCCGTAGCTGAGAGAACTCAGGTGTGTGCTGGGCAGGGTACGCAGCAGCGGCTCTTGGTGCCTGACTATAGTGCCTTATTTCCACACACACCCCCTGCTGCCCCATGGAGCGTGTGTCAATCACCTACCAAAGAAAGTAATTCTGTCTGTGTCTTTGTCTCAGGATCTGCTTCTGCAGGAATGAAAGACAGGGAACACTTCATGCTGCAGTCTTGGCATCCATAAATAAAGCGTTGAATTACGGCCGAGACTTCTTTCCCTTCCAGGTCTCTGCCTCTCAACAAGGGAAACAGGACTCCTTGCTTCTTAGTTTCATTTGGTGTGAGGCTAAACATGCCTGGCGCACACATGTTAGCCCTTCACAGTGGTCTAGTCTCTGTGGGATGTGTGTAGGCATGCGAAGTAAGGCTGTAGGTAAAGGACTCTCATGTGGCTTAGTCCCTGAGAGCACTCAAGGAGTCTTTCTGAAGACATGAAGCCAGGAACCTAAGATAGGCCATAACATTCTGTATGGGGTGAGGGAAAAAGGACCCCGTGGGGAGGGCTGGAACTTGCTCACATATGTTGCTTCAAGAAAAGAGAATGGGCCGGGCGGTGGTGGCGCACGCCTTTAATCCCAGCACTTGGGAGGCAGAGGCAGGCGGATCTCTGTGAGTTCGAGACCAGCCTGGTCTACAGAGCTAGTTCCAGGACAGGCTCCAAAGCCACAGAGAAACCCTGTCTCAGAAAACCAAAAAAAAAAAAAAAAAAAAAAAAAAAAAAAAAAAAAGAAAAGAAAAGAGAATGGGATTAAAAGGAAGGTTAAGGTTTAAAATGTAAGCATCTGAGATACTGAGGAAGAGGAAGAAGGCTTGTAGTTGGATGTGAGATGATGACACTGGACTGACGAGAGGAAAGACAGGGCTTTGACTCAGTGACGTCAGGGTGCCCTGCTCCCGCCAAAGCCCTTCAAGCAACGCATGAAAAACACTATTGGCTTTTCACAGAGTCTTGCTTCTAATGAACAGGCTTAATTGTTAGCAAGGATGGCTTCTAATAAGAAGCTTCTAGCTGGGTGACCATCTCACAGCACTGCGTAGACAAGGAGCTAAATCTGAGGTAATTAAGAAAGACTGCAGCTGTATCTTGGTACCTGGTAGAGCTCACGCTCTGCCATGGTGAAGCTACAGGTTGATCATGTTCCCAGGCTCATGTGCAGCTAGTTTCTGTATACAGACCAGGACCATTGCCCGGGGAATGATGCTGTCCATAGTGGGCTGGGCCCTCCCACATCAGCACCACTCTCCAGGCAAGTGGTTCTGGGCTGTATAAGAAAGTTAGCTAAACATGAGCCTGTGAATAAGCCAGCAAGCAGTGCTCTTCCATGGTTTCTGCTTCAAATTTCTGCTTGAGTCAATGCCCTGACCTCTTTCAGTGATGAACGGTGTCTCAGAAGTATAAGCCAAGTAAATTCTTTCCTTCCTTAAGTTGCTTTCGGTCATGGTGTTTGTCACAGCAACAGAATGAAACTAGAACATTGAGCAAGTGACTAAGATGATAAGATTTCACCATTTATCATTTTATAAAACCTAGGGACAAATATAAGATAAGAACCTGATACAGTCACTACGACCATACACCCGTCTACCATTTGCCTTCCGGCACCAAAAAAAAAAAAAAAAAAAAAAGACAGTACAACCTTCTGGCCCACCTATTCTCCCTGGAGTCTTCTTTCTCTCATCCTGGGTCTATCCAGGACTTATTGATCCATTCCGACCAGCTGGCTGTGAACTCTACCTCTCAAACCAAACGCTCCATTCAATTGGACAGCGGATCAGGATTCCCATAACAACAGCTAGTGGATGGGCCAGGACGTAAACAGAATTCCTATAACAACAGCTAGTAGACAGTCAAGGTCAAAGCTGGAGTCAGAGACAGCTAGAGAGGAGCTTCACCTACCCCTAAGTAGGTGGGTAGTGCATAAATAGCACGTGACCGACTCCCCATTGGGCCAGGGCAGCAGGCTTAGAACATGTGGGCCCTTCTGGAGAAATAACCAGTCTCAGAAGAGATTTCCTTAGTCTTTGTCCAGTGTCTGCTATTGCCCCATAGAAACTCTAGAAAAGGGGAACTCAACAGATTTCCACCCCATCCTCTAAGCCTCTCCCTGATTCGCAGGCGTTTCTCCCACTTTCCTTAACTTTTCCCTTTTCCTCCATTTCTCACTCTTCTGTAATAATTCAGACTAAAGCCCGCCTCTGCTTTGCGGGTTCTCACAAGAGTCTGCGCCATTAGTATTCTTCAGCATGCGACAATGCACTTAGAGCTACTGTCCCAGGTGAGGCTCTGATGACTGTAAGTGCTTGGCATTTTAGGTCCACGGATCACGCACAACTGTGCTATGAAAGGTCCTGTCACACTCAAATTCTCTGAAAAGGCAGAGTTTTATATTTCCCATCAACTGTGGCCGATTCTAAACCAGTGGGCAGAAAGAACACAGAAACACTAGCCTGTCTCCTCTGAGGACGCTTCCTTTGGAAGACTGGCAGAGGCGAAATGGCTCCAACTCACCTCTTTTGCATTTTCACTTACCAGTCTCTTCCTCCCTCCCACTGTCAAATGTATCATGCCACAAGCCAGAAAGCTACCCAAAGAAGGGCCTTCTACATTTGTTTAATTGAGACAAAGTGTCGTGAGACTTCCCTGGGTGCATGTGTGCACACAGACCTGTTCGCTACAGATAGTGCTACTACCACCGCATGAGAGTAAAGACCATTGTCCGAATTCTTGTAGTTGAACTAAGCAAGCTTTATTTTCTCTCAGACAGGGCTCTCTCTCTAAAGCAGGGTTTGAGACACAGCCATGAACACAGAAGACAATGGGGTTTGCATAGCTTTAAAAAACCTGCAAAACTAGGAGGTTTCCAAGAGCCAGGGGATATTTTGGTTATGTGGGAATTTGGCCAAACATTTCAAAATTATTTGGCAGAACATCTTAGCCTATCAGCGTGAATGTCAGGGCATAGAGTACGGAACATGTCAAATTCCAGCAAATGGGTTAAGACATGGTCCAATTTAAGTTTGAAGGAAAACAAGAATGAACGTATTTTGACCTTGTAAGAAGATGGCTTCTAATCTTAAAATAGAGTTAGGCTGGTCCATCAGTAGGGCACGGATGACGGAGAAAGGCTACTTGTTCCTCAATGTTCCCTTCCCTTTCCACTGGGGAGACGCACTTTCCTCAGGAAGACGCTTCTGCTAGAGCTGTTGGCCCGTAGGTTTGATGATGAAGGCAAACAGGACTTGATAAGCTGCCAGCAGGGGCAGTGTGACCAGACACATTTTACAGCCGTGTTTCAGACTCTGGCGGGCTGAAGTGGGGAGAGAAGAGGCACGGAGACTTCCCTGGGACGCCTGAAGTGAAGGTTCAGGTTCACGTGATCTTGGTGGATACCAGGGTTTGGCGGGTTCCTCCCGAGGGGTTCCAGGCTTTGTGCTGCAGAAAAGAGCTATAGCAGAGACACATAGTGGCAGAAACAGGAGTGGGTCGTTAGAAAAGGTACACTTGGGAGCTGGTGAGATGCCTCGGCAGTTAAGGTTACGAGCACCTGCTGCTCTTCCAGAGACTGGAGTTGGATTCTTGGCGCCCATGGCAGGCATCTCACAACCACCTGTAACCCAGTTCCAGGGGAACAGATGCCCCGGGCCTCCTCATACCCACGTGCACGTACCCATATGCAGGCACATCCACCTACGTGTAACTAAAAAGGAGTTGAAAAAGTAAATCTTTTTTCTTTAAAAGAAAAAGACACTTTCGAGGGAAGAAGCTAGAGCAGGGGAAAGTTGCGCAGCACACATGGCAAGTTCTGTACGAGGACGAGGACAAAGCATTTGTGGTCCATAGTGTGGGCTCTGGAGCTTCTTTGTACAGCACAGGCTTCGTTGCCCATGCTCTTTTGCATGTGCTTCCACACACAACCTAATGGACCACCCGTCTCAGTAGCATCTCTGACACTCTGTGCCTGCTCCTCTGGATCCAGGCAGTTCTAGCATGACTCTTGGCTGGGGGCGGGGAGCATATATAGGTATGTGGTGGGCGGGTGGGAAGCAGGGTGGTTCCGGGGTTGGACACTTTGTTTACCAATGCGTTTTCCTGTAATCCTAATTTTGCATCATTTATGTTAGGCCTTTGGATCTCACTGCTCCACGAGGGCCCTCCTAACAATGGGGGTTACAGAGACTATGTCTACCACTCTCACTTAGGATGGGAATAAAGGCTTTATCTGGGATGGGGAAGATGTTTCCTTTCCTGCATTTCTTCCACCTGTCCCATTCCCATTAGTTCCTTCGTATCAGAGCTTAGACCAATTCAGTCATATTTTGGCTTTCCAAGTGTAAGGAAGCAATTATTTCCCAGGGTACAATGACCTACGATGGCTGGATTCACAGCCAGAGCTCTTATTACGGGAAGGGAATGTCAAGCTTCCTGCCAGAAGAGCCAGAATTTAGCATGTTTTTATGGATTCCTAGGGCTGATGTCTCACAAAGGAGCACCCTGCACCCCCCACCCCCCCACTTCCCCAACCCCCCACTACCCACCCCCACCCCCGCTTAGGCCTTGGAGGAGCTACTGGGATCAGGAGCATGGAGGGTCGCTGAACTGAGGCCGAGTGGCCAGAGAAACCTGCTCCTGCTGCCTCGACACGACATCAGTCTCGGCAAACCTTACAGGCAGACACTTGTGAAAATGTCGCCATCAGACGGTCTGGGGGCGGGGCGGGGCACCTGAGTTAACCAGCTCCCAGGCGCTGCAACTGTCGTCTCTGCTGCATCCACAAACCCAACAGAGCGACAAGAGCTTATGCTCAGGGCTACCGGGTTGTAAAACCTCAGCTAGACTCTGGATTTAATGGCCTTAGGCCAAGTATGGCCGTAAGCCTCACACCAAAGCCTCTTGCCTGCTTCGAAGGACCTCTGCCACCTTCTGCTTGGGGATCATCCACCTCTCCAAACAGATGAAGTCGGCAGTCGGCAATTTGGGCAAATTGTTCAACTGTTAGGTCAAACTCCCGGGTCCCTGCTCCAGCCCTCTAAATTACATAATGTGACCTTGTTGAAAAGACAGCTAACACCATTTGGGAGCAGGAAGCAGATTTTTGACTGCTTATGGCTGGTGGGTGGGGCTAGGGCTGGGGTCAGGGTACGCAGCTGAATGTGGGTGGGAAGGTTTTAAGAAACGAAAGGGGCTTGGCAGATGGAGAGGGCAGGAAGCCTGGGGTGGCCACGGCTTGGGGATAAAATTGATTGGTGTGTCATTGGCTTTGGCGATTCAAAAGGCAGACACGTTCTCTCATCTCTGCTAATCCTCATCTGATACAGCGGATTTTCCAGCCACTATATCTCCAGAAAAAAAACAAAACAAGCAGTCAAACCTGCACGCACAGCCCTTGCTCGTCGTCTGTGTGCCCTCCTGCTCCGGCCTTTATTTCCTATTCCAACATTTCCTGTGCTATGGAGGGGCTGGGGGCCCTGGGGCCAGACCCCCAGGATGGTAAGCAGCATTTTAGAGGGACCTTTAAGGGTTCTCCACAGATGCTTTTTCCATCGTCTATTTTCTTGCTGGATCCTGAGTGATACCTGAGTTGCTGTCGGGCCTTGGCTTGATGAAGGGTTTCCAAACTGATGGATGCGGAGAAATTGGGGCGAGCTTCTGACCAGCTTTTCTCACTGGTTTCTCTTAGTCTAACACTAGAAGGGAAAGTGGCTGGGCATAGCCAAGCGTGGAGGTGCGGACAGGATGTGTTTTGGGTAGCCTATGACCTGGTTGGTGACTTGCCCTTTCTCCTTCCAGGTAGGGATCCTACAGCTCAATGGCTCTGAGCCACCTGGTGCGAGGAAGGCCAAGGGATGCTGATCCTCCTTCTTCATGGTGAGTCCTGTTGTTGTGGCCGGGGATGGGACAAGAGTCACACGGCTTCTGCCTAAAGAATTAGGGCTCCAAGTGGCTTCAGTCATAGCTCTATCTGGCTGCTCTTTCTTAGCGGATTTCCCTGCTGTGTGACTGTGGCGAAGAGCTAGAGAATGAGAAAACAGTAGGCAGTAGATTGTTTTTCCTTAATTTGTTAATATACAAAAGTCCTGATCTAAATATGAAATAGCGTTCTTTTTTTATTTTATTATTTATATTTTTTTTTTGGCTTTCGAGACAGGGTTTCTCAGTGTAGCCTTGGCTGTCCTGGAACTCACTTTTTTTCTTTTAAAAAAAAAACACTTATATATCTCTATATTTTGTATGTGAGTTTATTAGTGTTATAACCCCAAACTAGTGATTTTTCTAGACATACTAAAGTCAAGGTGGATGCTGTGGCTCAAACCTTTAGTCTCAGCACTTAGGAGGCAGAGGCAGGTGGATCACTGTGAGTCTGAGGCCAACTGAGTCTACAGAATGCATTCTAGGGCTACATAGTGAGTCTAAGTCTTTTTTTAAAAAAGTTTAATATTTTAAACTCAGTGAAAAACAAAAAATCTCTTAGGAACAAATCTTCCTAAGGGGAGGGCACAATGGAACTGTGGCATAACAGATGTTTAAATATTTTTTATTTTTTTCAAACTTTGTCCCCCCCCCGTGTGTGTGTGTTGAAACAGGGTCTCATATATGCAGGTTAGCCTTAAACTTCGCCTCCCAAGTACTGGGATTACAAATCTGTGCCACTAAACCTCCCCCACTCCAGTATATCAAGATGGGGCTGAGCCTGTGGCTCTGTGGTAGAATGAGTGCTTAGCATGAGTAGGGTACTGGGAACCATCTCAGCACGGTAAAACCACAAACATCTCTGTCCCCAAAACTTAGAAATACTTGTCACAAAATACTTTATCCAGTGTTTCAAATTTCAGCTAGCCTAAGGGTAAAAAAAAATCAATCAATCAATCAATCAATCAATCAGCCAATCAATCATTTCCTTTTCAGTTCTTTAGTAAATGATTCTACACAAAGAATCTGTTTCTCTGACCTCTGTGGAGAATTAATTACTTGATGTTATGGCGATCTATGTAATGATCTTTGTCTATATGACACATGGTACAGATAGTTCTAAAATACTAGTAATAGACTCCTCTTATTTTGTATTCTAGCTTTCTTTATGTCACTGTGAGAAAACACTCCAACTAAAAGCAACCAAGGGGAAGAAAGGATTTATTCAATTCACAGTTTTAGGTCATAGTACACATTGAGGAAAGTCAAGGCAAGCTCAATGCAGGAAGTTGTGGGGAGGCTGCTTTCTATTGTGGACACAGGAATAGGAGCTCCCTTCATAGCCAAAGAAGTACAGTTGCTGGTCTGCTGGTTGGCTTATACTTAGCGAGATTTCTTTTTTCTTTATTATATTTTTAAATTTATTTTACATACCAACCACGGTTTCCTCTCCCTCACCTTCTTTCTACCCAGCCTCATCCACTCCTC
Source organism: Chionomys nivalis (assembly GCF_950005125.1). NCBI lineage: Eukaryota > Metazoa > Chordata > Mammalia > Rodentia > Cricetidae > Chionomys > Chionomys nivalis. Next base: position 30,811,366 of record NC_080112.1, read on the forward strand.
AGAAAGGGTAAGGCATCCTATGAAAGTCAACAAAGCCTGGCACATCAAGTTGAGGCAGGACCAAGTCCCTCCCCCCTGCATCAAGGCTGAGTGAGGCATCCCACCATAGGGAATGGGCTCCAAAGAGCCATTAGCTAGGTTTCTTATTAGTCCAGAGCCACCTACCTAGGAATCGTGCTGTCTGTAGTTGGCTGTGGCTTCCTATAATCAATTAACAATCAAGACAATTCCTCACAGACATGACCACAGTCTAATCTGATCTGGGGATTTTCTCAATCAAGGATCCCTTCCAGATGACTCTAGATTGTTCCAGTTGACAGTGAGAGCTAACTAGACCACTCTATATTCCTTTTTTTAAAAAAGTGGGACATGCTCTGTTCCATCAAGCAATAGACAATGTTCCTTTAGTGTGTGCAAGGGATGCTATAAGGGGTACAGCCACATGGCCTATTGTCTTTGAGAAATCTACATTCCTTAATGGAGAATCAATCAATCAATAAAACCCAGAAAATAAAAATCATTAGTAGGGCATAGGGCACATCACGATAAGTAGGATATGAATTCCTACTGCAGGAGCCTCCAAAGGACAGAGGTTGACATTTATATAATCACCAATAGCCAGCGACTTGCCATTTCTCCTCCTTAGAAAGGAGATTTGACTTAGTCATGGGGACAGAATGTTTGCTTCCAAGAGCCAGGATTATTTTCAAGGAGTACCCAAAGCTCTGCTGCCACTCACACAATCCAGACAGTATTTGAGCCTGATGCTGCAGAATGGAACTGTCTTCCCTACAGAACCCTGAAAGACATCCAGACTACTTGTGACAGTTTGGCAAGCTCTGTGGTGACATCATTTACTAACAATAGACACACTTAAAATTAATGACCAGCTCCACATCCCTAGTGCTTTCATTTAAAAGACACTCCATCAGCACAGAGACTATTTCTCTGATGACGAGTCACAAGCGGTGGGAACAACATGTTCTGAAGAAGCAGGCAGGGATAGCGATCTGCCTCCTTGGCAGGGAGTGGGGGGGTGGGGAAGGTTGATTGAGCTTCCCCAAACTTGGACTTGAGAATCAGAAGTGGCTCAGAGCAGGGGAGACATGAGGCAGTCACAGTCTTCCTGGGGGCATGCTTCTCCTCACAGGTGGGTAAGGACACACACTCCCACAGCCTCCTCCAGAGTTACCAATCCCCTAGCTCCCTGGCATTCATAGCATCATATTTGAGTTCCAGACTTGCTTTCTAGGGTCCTTCACACCTTGCTTGCTCTCCACCGAGTCTTTAGAGTCATCCGAGTTCGTGTTTGTCCACTTCTCTCTCTTAGAATATAAGAGGTGGTACGTGGCTAATAATTGTTTGTTGTTTGAATGCATGAATCAGCCCAGTGCAGACTCTTGCTCGGTTGGATGCACTCTTTCCTACTAGGTATTAGGTCTCCTTCTAGAAGGATAAGGATTGCATTTTAAAAGAAGTCTGTAGAAAAGTAAAGTCACATGATGCTATTTTAAGACCCAAAACAATAGCCCGAATGTGAAAGACTGTGAAATCTCAAGCTTTGATGAGACTGGGTGGAATGCTGGAATCTCAATCAGTTTCATGGCATAGTAAACATATTTATATGGCTCAAGCAATCCTGCTCCTAGATAAGTGAGAAATGAAAATACATGTCCATGAACACACACACACACACATACACACACACACACACACACACACACACTCCCCTTGTGTTAGTTTTTGTTACAACAGACTAAAACTGGAAACAATACAAACGCCAACTGTTAGTTACTTTTTCTTTCTCTTGTGGCTCACAGTTTTGGTTGTCCTTCATGGCAAGGAGGGAACGGTGCAATAGAACAGTTAGCATCACGGCAGCCAGGACGAAGGAAAATGGGAATACAGAAAGGGGGCGAGGCGAGATACACCCAAAGATTTGTCCACCAGGCCTAGTTCCTCCAACTAGGCCTCACTTCCTCAACTTAAACTTAAAATAAATCCAGCATCTGGGACCAAGCACTCAATATATGCATTTCCCAGAGACCATCTGTATTCAGATCATAGCATGGCTCAACAGGTAAGGGAATAAGTTAGTCAAGGTACCCCCATTATCTATCACAGTCTAGTCAACTCAGAACTAACAAGTCCCGGTCAGCTGACCTGTCACAATACGGAAGAGCCCCATAAACACACTGGTGATTGAAAGAGCCATTTCCTACCATTTCTATAGAATCCTCCAAAGGCAGAGCTCATCTATAGTCCAGAAAGCAGTTTTGTTGTTGTCTGCAGAAAGGACACGTGTCAAAGAGACTTGAAGAAGCTTTCTGGAAATTCCATTAGCAATGCTCTCAGTCTTGATTGGTATGGGCGTGAACTCTTGCTATACTTACCGAACTGCACTTTAATAGGGTACTTTTTTGAGTTCCACCACACCTGCGTCTCCATGGTTCTCCAGCTGGGCCTTCATGCATGCTACATTCTACCTGCAGAGCCAGTCAGTAATGGAGTAACCAAAATGAGTACATTTTTTAAAGACGATCTTAACTGTACCTCAAGCAACTGAATTTACGAGAAGAAAGCAGGGGTGGAGGGAGAGACCAGCTGTACTCCAAGGGGAATTCTCTCATTGTAGACTTAGATACTATGTCATGTTGAGCAATACATGTAGAAGCTTCATTGATGCTATTGCATGGGCCAGTGGCTCTTGATTTTGTATGATATATTGTTTGTTTCTATATTCCCTTCTTGTTAGGGATTTAAAGTGCTTCCTGTTAGGGCCATATTTTTGGTTGTTAGACCAAAATGTCCAAGGCTAGGTACTTTATAAAGAAAAGAGGTGACGTCAGGTTCATGTTTTGGAGGTCAAAGAACATGACACCAGTATGTATTCAGCCTTGGTGAGGGTCTCATAGTAGATGAATATGCACTAGGCAGAGCTTACACGGTGAGACAGAAAGCAGGAAAGATTCTGGGGGAGGGACCAGGTTTGTTAATGACAATCTACCCTTGTTGAACTTCCTGAGAGAAGAAGAAATACATTAATCTCCTCTAAGCTGCACCCTCAGTGACCAAGTGACTTGCACAAATAGGGTGGTTTGAAAGAAAATGGCCCCCAAAGGGAGTGACACTATCAGAAGGCGTGACCTTGTTGGTAGGTGTGGTCTTGTTGGAGAAAGTGTGTCACTTTGGGGGCAGGCTTTGAGGTCTCATTTTTCAAGCTTTACTCAGTGCAACAGTCAGTCAACTTCCTGTTGTCTCTGAGTCAACTCCAGCACGTCTGCCTACAGCTGCCATGCTCCCTGCCATGAGGACAATGGGCTCAACCTCTGAAACTGTAATTGAGCCACCCTAATTGAATGTGTTCTTTTTTTTTCTCATTTTTTTATTCTTTTTTAATTAAAATTTCCAACTGCTCCCCGTTTCCCATTTCCCTCCCCCTCCTCCCACCTATTGCCCCCTCCCCCCACTCCCCTCCCCCTATCCCCACTCCTCTTCTCCTCCCCCCACTCCATTCCCCCTCCCTCTCGATGAATGTGTTCTTTATAAGGGTTGCCATGGTCATGGTGTTTCTTTTTTTTCTGATTATTTATTTATTTATTTATTTTTTATTGAAAAAAAAAATTTCCGCCTTCTCCCTGCCTCCCATTTCCCTCCCCCTCCTCCCGCCCCTCTCCCCCTCTCCCCACTCCTCTTCTCCTCCCTCTCCAGTCCCAGGAGCAGTCAGGGTTCCCTGCCCTGTGGAAAGTCCAAGGTCCTCCCCCCTCCATCCAGATCTAGGAAGGTGAACATCCAAACTGTCTAGGCTCCCACAAAGCCAGAACCTGAAGTAGGATCAAAACCCTGTGCCATTGTCCTTGGCCTCTCGTCAGCTCTCATTGTCCGCCATGTTCAGAGAGTCCGGTTTTATCCCATGCTTTTTCAGTCACAGTCCAACTGGCCTTGGTGAGCTCCCAATAGATCGGCCCCACTGTCTCAGTGGGTGGGTGCACCCCTCGTGGTCCTGACTTCGTTGATACTTATTGAGCTCTACATTTTTCTCTGTTCCCCTCCCTGTCTCTCCCCTCTCCCTTCAATCCTCCTCCGAGGTCCCCATGCTCCCAATTTACTCAGGAGATCTTGTCTTTTTCTACTTTCTACTTCCCATGTAGATTAGATCATGTAAGTCTCTCTTAGTGTCCACATTGTTGTCTAAGTTCTCTGGGATTGTGATTTGTAGGCTGGTTTTCTTTGCTTTATGTCTTAAAACCACCTATGAGTGAGGACATGTGATAATTGCCTTTCTGTGTCTGGGTTACTTCACTCAAAATAATGTTTTCTAGCTCCATCCATTTGCCTGCCAAATTCAAGATGTCGTTATTTTTTTCTGCTGTGTAGTACTCCATTGTGTAAATGTACCACATTTTTCTTATTCATCTTTGATCGAGGGACATTTAGGTTGTTTCCAGGTTCTGGCTATGACAAACAAAGCTGCTATGAACATAGTTGAGCACATGTCCTTGTGGCACAATTGAGCATCCTTTGGAAATATACCCAAAAGTGGTATTGCTGGGTCTTGAGGAAGGTTGTTTCCTAATTTTCTGAGAAATCTCCACACTGACATCCAAAGGGGTTGTACCAGCTTGCATTCCCACCAGCAATGCAGAAGTGTTCCCTTTTCCCCACAACCTCTCCAGCATAAGTTGTCATCAGTGTTTTTGATCTTGGCCATTCTTACAGGTGTAAGATGGAATCTCAGAGTTGTTTTGATTTGCATTTCTCTGATAACTAAGGATGTTGAACATTTCCTTAACTGTCTTTCAGCCTCCATTGAGTGTTCTCTATTTAGGTCTGTACTCCATTTTTTATTGGGTTATGTGATCTTTTGGTGTCCAATTTCTTGAGTTCTTAGTATATTTTGGAGATCAGATCTCTGTCTGATGTGGGGTTAGTGAAGATCTTTTCCCATTCTGTAGGCTGTCGTTTTGTCTTGTTGACTGTGTCCTTTGCTTTATAGAAGCTTTTCAGTTTCAGGAGGTCCCATTTATTAATTGTTTCTCTCAGTGTCTGTGCTGCTGGGGTTCTATTTAGGAAGTGGTTCCCTGTGCAAATGCGTTCAAGTGTACTTCACACTTTCTCTTCTACAAGGTTCAGTGTGGTTGGCTTTATGTTGAGGTCTTTGATCCATTTGGACTTGAGTTTTGTGCATGGTGATAGAATGGGTCTATTTTCATCCTTCTACATGTTGATATCCAGTTATGCCAGCACCACTTGTTAAATATGCTTTCTTTTTTCCATTTGATACTTTTTGCTTCTTTATCAGAGATCAGGTGTTCGAAGGTGTGTGGATTGATATCCGGGTCTTCTATTTGGTTCCATGGTCACAGTGTTTCTTTACAGCAATAGAAAACCCTAAGTAAGACAACTAAGTTCCAGTTGTTGAAGGGCCTACCACCTGAGCTGGGCATGGTGACACATGAATCTAAGCGCAGCACTCAAGAGACTGAGGCAGGAGCAGCAGGATCAGGAGTCAAAGGCCATCCTCGACCACAATAGATAAGTCAAGGTCAGCGTGGGCTACAGGAGACTCGGTCTCAAAAATAACTAAAAAGGAAAAAAATGGAGGTGCTGGAGAGATGGCTCAGTGGTTAAAGCACTGCCTACTCTTCCAGAAACCTTCGGTTCCATTCCCAGCACCCACATGGTGGTTCACAACTGTCTGTAACTCCAGTTGCAGGAGACCTGACACCGTCTCCTGGCCTCCACAGGCACCACACAAACTCCATGCACAGACATACATGCAGGCAAAACACCCACAGACATGTAACAAAAATAGTAAAGATGAAAGAAAAAGTCCCACACCTGCCATCACCACATTCATTTTTTTTTCTTCCTTTGCTATTTCTTTTCTTACAAGTCTTGTGGTACCTGGCCAGTTTCACATGTTTTGCGTGGATTTGCTAGGTTACAAGGTTCTCCAACTCTTTTCTGGAAAAGCTGCATTGATTTATTTATGTCAGACGCTGAGCCGTCTGTCTCTTCAGCTCCTTCTTTCCCTTCTTGTCACAGGTGTCTGCATGGTGTAAGAAGCAGGTTCTGGGGTCGCCTGAGGCCAGAGGCCATGGCGTGGTGCCCCAGGTACATTTCTGTTTCCCCCTGTTAGTTTTGTTTTGAAAACCTAGCACTGGGCTTGGCTGGAGGAGCAGTTGGGGAAGCATTTGCCAGGAGTGGGAAGAGAATGATTTCTCGAGCCAAAATGGCTAAATACATTCTGCTGAAACCAGAAACCAGACCATATTTTCCCATACTATTTTAGTTTTGGGAGGCACAAGCCTTTTTCAAACAATGAGAATAAAAAAAAATATTCCAAGCTCAGCCTGTGGTTGGAAACTCCATGAGTAACCATTCCCTCAGCAAACCTCCGGGGAGAAAAACACATTTGCCGAGCCTGGTGCCGCCAGGGAGAAGTTCCCCAGCTGCTCCTTATTAAGACAGCATTCTGTGAGGCGCTTGGGCCTCGCCAGCAACGCTTCCCTGCAGCTTGGAGCTGGTCCGTCCATCTCGCCAGGTCACAAACCCAGAGCTCCGATTTAGGGACACCTTGTAACTTCCGTTACAAATTGATCTAAAATTGACACAGAATGTACCACTCCTTTAAACTGTGGCATTTAGCACAACATTACGCAACTATCACTTTTATCTAGTCTCTACATGCTTTGCGCTGTCCAGAAGTTTTGAAATTTTGTGCTATTATCAAGCAGTTATTCACAGTTTGCCCTTCTTCTCGGCTCCTGGCAACCACGAATCTGCTTTCTGTCTTTATGAATTTACCTCTTCCGGATGTTTCCTGTAAATGGAAGTAACATGATATATGGCTTTGTGTGACTAGCTTATTTCACCAAACAGAATTTGTTTTGCAGTTCTGGGGATTGTACCTAGGGCCTCACCCATGATCTGTCAGCCCTCTATCACTGAGCTATAGCCCAGACCTCTTCTTATTTTTTCTTTTTAGTGTTTTGAGACAGGGTCCCGGCTGTCTTGGAACTCACTACATAGACCAGGCTGGCTTTGAACTCACAGAGATCCACCTGCCTCTACCTCCAGAGTGCTGGGATTAAAGGCGTGCGCTATCGTGCCAGGTGCTTTTTTTTGAAACAGGGTCTTACTATCTTGTCTAGGATGGCCTTGAACTTGTTGAACTTGTGCTCCCTCTGCCTGAGTAAGTGGGAATACTGACCCGTGTTGTGAATCCCAGCTTTCACGTTTTTAAAATTCATCAATTCATCCTTCACCTACATTTTGGCATGTGCCCATCACTTTTATTTTTAAGGTGGGATATTCCAGTGTATAGTATGCCACATTCGATTATCCAGTCACTGACCCACAGCCATTAGTTGTTTCTTCTTTTTAGCTTAGTGTTCACAGTGCTGCATATCTCCCTTCAATTCCTTCGACTATATACCCAGGAGAGGCATAGCGAGGCCATGCGGTCCACACTGCACCGGAACGCGCTCTCTCTCTCTCTCTCTCTCTCTCTCTCTCTCTCTCTCTCTCTCGATAAGATCTTACTCTGTAGGTCAGATTGGCCTTGAAATCTTGACCCTCCTGCTTTAGCCTCCAGAGTGCTAGGATTCCAGGTGTGTGCTCCAACACCTAGCTTACCACAACGTTTTGCACAACACAAATGAATCCCATTTTTACAAAGGCCACAAAGATTCTTGCTTTAGCTTCACATTGGAATTACCTGTGGAACTGTATTTGCTTGGATGGTGTGTGTTTGTGTGCATGTATGTATGTATGTATGTATGTATGTATGTGCATGACGAGACAATCTCTGAGGCTATCCTCAGGATGATTCTTTTTGAGACTGGCCTGGAACTTGCCAAGTAAGACAGTCTGACTGATTAGTGAGCCCCACAGATGAGCCTCCCCAGTTCTGGGATTAGCAGTGAGTGCATGACTCTGCCCGTCCTCTTCATGTGCTTTCTGGGGACGGAAGTCAGGTCCTTTATAGCGCTTTACAGACTGCACTGCTACCGCAGCCCCACCTGTGGAACCTTAAAGATATCAAGGTTCTGGCAAGACACAATGGTGTGCGCCTGAAATCCCAGCACTTGGTAGGTAGAGATGGGAGGGTCACACATTTGAAGCTAGCCTGACCTACATTGTGAGCTCCAGACCAATCTGAGCTATATAACAAGACCTCACCTCAAAACCCAAAACCAAACAACAACAAGAACAAAACAAGGGCTACGGATGTGACATCTAAGAGGCAGAGTGCTTTCCTAGTATGCACAAGCCCTTGGGTTTCATGCTCAGCATTGACAACTAAACAGACAAACAAAACAACAGAAAAACACACCAATGTGGGGGTTCATCTTTGTTATAACTGGCTTAGGCATTATGAATTGTTTTTTTTTTAAAAAAAAAAACTCCCCATGGGATTTTAATGTGTAACCCTGTCTTTTGCAGTCTCTCCATAGTAACAGGTTCAATATTCTGATACCTGATGTGCCAGTCAGCTTTCCATGGCCGTGGTAAAAATACTTGTGCTAAGAAATTGCTGAGGAGAGCTGGGTGGTGGTGGCGCACGCCTTTAATCCCAGCACTCGGGAGGCAGAGGCAGGTGGATCTCTGTGAGTTCGAGGCCTGCCTGGTTTACAAGGACAGGCTCCAAAACTACAGTGAAACCCTGTCTCAAAAGAGAGAGAGAGAGAGAGAGAGAGAGAGAGAGAGAGAAAGATTGCTGAGGAGGAGAGGATTTGTCGCTTGCCTTCAGAGGCTTCAGTCTGTGACTGGATTGCTTTGGGGCTGTGGTGAAGCAGAATATGATGGTGGGGAACACACGGTGGAGCCAAGCTTCTTACTTCATGGTAGCTAGGAGGGCGCGTGTGTGTGCTGAAGACCTAGTGTCCCTTCACAATGGCACATACCCAGCCACCTGACTGCCACTGAAAGGTTTCATAGCCTCCCAACAGTGCCACAGGCTGGGGGCCAAACCTTCAGCACATGAGCTTTTAGGGGATATTTAACCTAAACAGAACACCTGGTGTTTTGCTTCCTATTCTGGGACATATTTCTACTTGGTTTTGAGGGATTTGTCCCTCGATGAGCTTTAATCTTGTGACAAGTGGCTTGTGGAGTCCACTTCTGGCTTGGCCCAGTGCTCTCACGGCTGTCCCGAGCAGTACAGTGCCCTGTTCCTCATAGCTGCACACAATAAGATGAGAGAATGGAGTGATGGGATGGGATAGCCTGCCTGAGGCCTAAAAAGAAGGGGGCAGCATGGGGGCTCGCAGAGACTGAAGTGGCAATCATGGAGCCTTCACGATTTTCTCGAGGTCCTCTGGATATGTGTTACGGTTGGCTTGGTGTTTCTGGGGGACCCCTGACATTGCGAGTGGTGATGTCTGTGGTTCTTTTGCCTGTTTTTAGGACCCTCTTCCTCCAGCCTTGATGAGAAGGTCTGTGCCTGGGCTTGCTGTATCTTATTATGCTGTCTTTAGTTGATGTCCCTGGGAGGCTTACTCTTTTCTTGGTGGCGGGGAGAGATGGTGGGAAATGGATCCGGGGGAGAGGGAGGTGTTGGTGGGGCAACTGGGAGGAGGAGAGGGAGGGGAAATTGTGGTGGCGTTGTATTTTATGAGTGTAGTATGGAGCTGTGGGCCACTTCCTGCCACCCGGCTCCTGGCCACCGGCTAGCTTTACCCAAGATAATTACATGGAAACTGTATTCTTTTAAACACTGCTTGGCCCATTTAACTCTAGCCTCTTACTGGCTAACTCTCACATCTTGATTAACCCATTTCTATTAATGTATGTAGCACCACGAGGTGGTGGCTTATCAGGAAGGACCTTAACATGCATCCATCTTGGAGAGGAGAGCTATTGCGTCTGCCTCACTTCCCTTCTTCCCAGCATTCTGTTCGGTCTACTCCGCTTATCTAAATTCTGCCCTATCAGGTCAAGCAGTTTTCCTTATTAATTAGCCAATGAAAGCAACAGACAGATAAAGACACTCCCACATCATATGAGATAAGAGCAAATAAAAATTAAAAAAAAGAAAGCTGGGCAGTGGTGGCGCAAGCCTTTAATCCCAGCACTTGAGAGGCAGAGGCAGGCGGATCTCTGTGAGTTCGAGACCAGCCTGGTCTACAGAGCTAGTTCCAGGACAGGTAGGGTTACAAAGAGAAACTCTATCAAAAAACCAAACCAAACCAAACCAAAAACAAACAAAAAGAAGGGAGCAGAATGAGAAAGTGGGGGTGAGAGCACCCAAAGACCCAAAGCATACGAGAAAAGTAGGGCAGCAGGACATGTCCTCGGGGAAGGGTTTGAAGAAGGAATGTTTGGAAAGCCTCATGGCCGACGATGCCAGGCCCATCTCTAGTATTTCTAGTCCTCCCCTCCCTATTCCTTAGACCAAAGAGGAAAGCTCTGAAACCTCTTCTGGTTTCCAGATGGATCTATCCCCAGAATACCGCTGTGAGAGGGAGACATTGCTAAGCAACTGACAAATGAGTTGACTTTCTGTTCTCACAGACTGTGATCTTTGTTTTAATTGGGCAAATGGGTTTTTCTGGCCAAGGGTTTCCCACAGAACTCAGCTCAGGACAGCCAAGGAGACTTGTTTCTGGAATCATCACTGCTGATTCTGAGAGACACCACCTCCCATCTGGAGGTGGAAAAGCCAGGACTGCCCTGACCCTTTTCAATCCCCCCTTACAAACTTTCTGGGCAAGGAATCGGGAGGAATTTCCTTTTGGTTCTGAATTCAGGTTATTTTCTTGGGCAAGGTGAAGTGTTCACAGTTCCTCAGAGGCAAGGAGGAGGGAGGCCATACTACGAAATGAAGGGGTCTGGTTGTGTTAGCTTTCCATTTCTGGACCAAATACTCAAATAGACAGCTTACAAGGAAGGAGGGCTTATTGAACTTAGCACTTCGAGGCCTCCATCCCTGGTCACTTGGCTCTGCTGCTTTAGGCCTGAGATGGCACAGTATATCACGGTGGCTGGCAGGTGGCAGAAGAAGACCACTCAACTACATTCGGTAATCAAAGGAAGAGAAAAGCCCGGGGCTGGGATCTTAATAGTCTCTTCAAGGACACCTTTCCCTCCAAAGACCTATTCTAATCAGCTCCGTTTCTTAAAGGTTTCTCCTAGCAGTTTCAGGGGTTGTGGGCCTAGTTTTAGCATGTGGGCCTTTGAAAAGATATTTCAAAGCCAAACTCTAACACCTGCGTTGGGCTGTTGCCTAAGGATTTTTACCAGCAAGATGGCTAAGCGAGTAAAGGTGTTTGCCACAAAGACTGATCACCCAAGTTCGAGCCTTAGAACCCACATGGTACAAGGGGAGAAATGACTCCCACAAGCTGTCCTCTGACCTCCATATGCATGCTGTAGCACACACGTGTGTGCATATGCACACGTGTGCATACACAAAGAGACAAATGAGTAGAAAAAATCTGGCTGCAAACTCTAGGACCTACTCTAGGCTGCAGAGGCTAATGGGAGCTTATTTGCTGACATTAGGTATTCTTAGCATTCTTCAACAGAAGCTTCACTGACAGGAGAAATGCCTATATCAGGAAGTGGGCAAGTCTAGCACAGACCCCAGCCATTGCCCTTTAATGGGTCACCTGCACATGGGAAACATGTGAGGAGTCAGGTGCCAGCAATTCCACATGCAGATCTTTTTTTAAAATTTTTTTTAGATTTATTTATTTATTATGTGCATAGTGTTCTGCCTGCTTGTATGCCTCTAGGCCAGAAGAAGGCACCAGATCTCATTACAGATGGTTGTGAGCCACCATGTGGTTGCTGGGAATTGAACTCAGGACCTCTGAAAGAGTAGCCAGTGTTCTTAACCTCTGAACCATCTCTTCAGCCCCAGCATGCAGATCTTTTATTTTATTTATTTTTTCTTTTTCTTCACTACTGTGTAAATCTGAAAGCCAGTGGCTCTCCTGCCATTCTGACCAGAAGATGGTTTCTGCCTGAAGTCTCCTTCTGTTTCTAAATCTTGCTGGCTGGCTGCTTGACCAATCTAGGTCACTTCCTCTGGGCCCTAAATGCTAGACAAAGTGAGGAAGGAGAGTTCCTGGCTTCTAGGTAAATGTGGAAAGAATAGCGAAAAGGCAGCATCCTTTCTGCTGTCGCATGACTACTATAACCAGTGATCATTTGGCTGTAAGGAACAGAATCCTCTTGCAGATGGCTTCAGTGGATTTCTGAAACAGGAACAGGGCAGTAACACAGAAAGTTCTAGCAAGGCCCTGTGGGGACTCAGATCTATTGCTCTCTCTGCACAAGTGTACTGAACATCTGGGTTGCATTCCTAAGGCACAACTGAAATAAAATTCCTAGTGGGCTACAATGAGGAGGGAGGCAGGGTCTTTTGGGAGGTGATAAGGAACTCTCAAAACTGGAATTTTTGGGGGTGTGTGGGGGGAACAGGGTTTTACTATGTATCCATAGCTGGCCTAGAGCTCAGAGAGATTTGCCTGTTTCTGCCTCCCTAGTGCTGAGATTAAAGGTGTGCGCACCACGCCTGGCCCAGCATTGGTATGCTTATAAGGGAGATGTTGGAGAGCTCCTCCACTCCTTCTGCCGTGAAGACAAAGCAAGAAAAAGCCAGCCCCCACCAGCTACCGAATCTGCTTTGATTTGGACCTCCCCAGCCCGCAGAACCATGGGAATTGTTTGTTTACTAGCAAGTTACCCCGGTTTAGGACACTTGGCTATGGCACTCTGAGTGGAGGCACTATGCGTGCACTGCCTTCCTCACACTGCCCTTGGCTTCTGCCTCTGCATTGCTTTGAGTCATGTGTTGCTGTGCTGCATTTTGTTCATTTGGAAATTTGTTTATTAGACAGAACATACTCTAGCTCAAGCTGACCTCAGACTCGTTATGTAGCCAATGATGGTCTTGAACCCCAGATTCTCCTGCCTTCATCCTCCAAGTGCTGGGATTACAGGCCTGTATCGCTACACCCATATCACACGTGGCTTCCACACAAACTCCAGCCCCAGTAATTGACGGGCTTGCACTCACAAGAGCTTGCTGGCCAGTGGCTTAGCACTTGTTCCATTTTCATACAGAAGAAATGGATCCAATTAGATGTGCTTACATCAAAGTGGAATGGTGCAAACAGCTGTGCCTGGGAGGAGGCAGCAGAGACCCACGGACTTTGAGTGGGGCATGTTTTCTTAGAAACGGTGCTTGGTAACAATTGCTGTAGAAGCATGGACAATGAGTGCCGGAAGGCTCCTCAAAGGTCAGAACGTGCTGTTCTTTCATATCAAAGCCGGTCACAGCAGCTCAGATTAGGTGTGTGGGCTGGGAGACAGTAAGGCTCAGTGGAAAGAGAAACAAAAATTAATGCCATTTATCTCCGCCCATTTCACTTTCCTTTTTGAGATCAGGAGAATAATGCTTAGATGTAAGGCTGTAAGAATCGATGAAATAATGTCCTGTATCTATGAACAAACACTTATTAAACTTGAGTATTACAGCTGGGCACGATGGCATACAGTTGTCATTTCAGAATTTGAGAGGCTGAAGCAAGGGGATTGTAAGTTCAAGGCCAGACTAGACTACAAGTGAAACACTGTTTCAAAATTTAAAAACTTGGTTATTATGTGAGAAAAAGAAATCTGTAAAATCTGAGTGGCATTATACATGTATTGGAAAGGAAGAAGTTAAGCTTTCGTTATTTGCAGATGATATGTTAGTATACATAAGCGACCCCAAAAACTCTACCAAAGAACTCCTACAGCTGATAAACACCTTTAGTAATGTGGCAGGATACAAGATCAACTTCAAAAATCAGTTGCCTTCCTATACACTAAGGATAAGGAAGCAGAGAGGGAAATCAGAGAAGCATCACCTTTCTCGATAGCTACAAATAGCATAAAATATATTGGGGTAACTCTGACCAAGGAAGTGAAAGATCTATTTGACAAGAACTTTAAGTCTTTGAAGAAAGAAATTGAAGAGGACACCAGAAAATGGAAGGATCTCCCTTGCTCTTGGATTGGGAGGATCAACACAGTAAAAATGGCAATTCTACCAAAAGCAATCTATAGATTCAATGCAATCCCCATCAAAATCCCATCAAAATTCTTCACAGATCTTGAGAGGACAGTGATCAACTTTATATGGAAAAACAAAAAACCCAGGATAGCCAAAACAATCTTATACAATAAAGGATCGTCTGGAGGCATTACCATCCCTGACTTCAAACTCTATTACAGAGCTACAGTATTGAAAACAGCTTGGTATTGGCATAAAAACAGAGAAGTCGACCAATGGAATCGAATAGAAGACCCGGACTTTAACCCACAAACCTATGAACACCTGATTTTCGATAAAGGAGCTAAAAGTGTACAATGGAAAAAAGAGAGCATCTTCAACAAATGGTGCTGGCAGAACTGGTTGTCAACCTGTAGAAGATTTAAAATAGATCCATATTTATCACCATGTACAAAACTCAAGTCCAAATGGATTAAAGACCTCAATATCAGTCTGAACACACTGAACCTGATAGAAGAGAAAGTGGTAAGTAGACTGCAACATATGGGCACAGGAGACCACTTCCTACGTATAACCCCAGCAGCACAGACATTAAGGGCATCATTGAATAAATGGGACCTCCTGAGACTGAGAAGCTTCTGTAAAGCAAAGGACACTGTCACTAAGACAAAAAGGCAACCCACTGACTGGGAGAAGATCTTCACCAACCCCGCAACAGACAAAGGTCTGATCTCCAAAATATATAAAGAACTCAAGAAACTAGACCGTAAAAGGCTAATCAACCCAATTATAAAATGGGGCACTGAGATGAACAGAGAATTCTCAACAGAAGAAGTTCAAATGGCCAAAAGACACTTAAGGTCATGCTCAACCTCCTTAGCAATCAGGGAAATGCAAATCAAGACAACTTTAAGATACCATCTTACACCTGTCAGAATGGCTAAAATCAAAAACACCAATGATAGCCTTTGCTGGAGAGGTTGTGAAGAAAGGGGTACACTCATCCATTGCTGGTGGGGAATGCAAACTTGTGCAACTACTTTGGAAAGCAGTGTGGCGGTTTCTCAGGAAATTCGGGATCAACCTACCTCTGGACCCAGCAATACCACTCTTGGGAATATACCCAAGAAATGCCTTATCATACAACAAAAGTATATGCTCAACTATGTCCATAGCAGCATTGTTTGTAATAGCCAGAACTGGAAACAACCTAGATGCCCTTCAATGGAAGAATGGATGAAGAAAGTATGGAATATATACATATTAGAGTACCACTCAGCAGTAAAAAACAATGACTTCTTGAATTTTGCATGCAAATGGACGGAAATAGAAAACACTATCCTGAGTGAGGTAAGCCAGACCCAAAAAGAGGAACATGGGATGTACTCACTCATAATTGGTTTCTAGCCATAAATAAAGGACATTGAGCCTATAATTTGTGATCCTAGAGAATCTAAATAAGAAAGTGAACCCAAAGAAAAACATATAGGCATCCTCCTGAATATTAACCTTCATCAGGCGATGAAAGGAGACAGAGACAGAGACCCACACTGGAGCACCGGACTGAAATCTCAAGGTCCAAATCAGGAGCAGAAGGAGAGAGAGCACAAGCAAGAAACTCAGGACCGCGAGGGGTGCACCCACACACTGAGACAATGGGATGTTCTTTCGGGAACTCACCAAGGCCAGCTGGCCTGGGTCTGAAAGAGCATGGGATAAAACCGGACTCGCTGAACATAGCGGACAATGAGGACTACTGAGAACTCAAGAACAATGGCAATGGGTTTTTGATCTTACAGCACATACTGGCTTTGTGGGAGCCTAGGCAGTTTGGATGCTCACCTTACTAGTCCTGGATGGAGGTGGGGGGTCCTTGGACTTCCCACAGGGCAGGGAACCCTGATTGCTCTTCGGGCTGACAAGGGAGGGGAACTTGATTGGGGGAGGGGGAGGGAAATGGGAGGTGGTGGTGGGGAGGAGACAGAAATCTTTAATAAATAAATAAATTTTAAAAAAAATTGAGAATAGAGTGAAAAAAATCTTGAGAACAATTTTATTAGATTTTGAGAAAAACAACAACAACAACAACAACAACCACAAAAAAACCCACCAAAGCAGGCAAAGTGCAAAGGAACGCAAAGGAGCCTGCTTTGAATGGACACAGACTTGTCTGAGTGATTCAGGAAGGCAGACCAACCTTCTGGAAACTACTGGCCTTCAGGGTGGGAGTTGTGGGAAGGAAGACTACACTATCTCTCTAAAAGGGATTCATTATACCCCTAGCTTTTTAGTGAGGTTTAAGGTGAACCTGTCTTCTTGAGAGCTGTTCCCTTGCCTAGGTGATTGGCCAACTCAACTGGATTCTCTTTGAAGTTTTGGCAGCTTGGAATGTTAGGTCTCTATCCAGGTCGGAGAAATAGCTCTCTTAAATTGACCTCTTCACAGATCAAAGCTATTGTCAACAGTCTTTGGAGCCTGTCCTAGAACTTGCTCTTGTAGCCCAGGCTGGCCTTGAACTCACAGAGACCTGCCTGCCTCTGCCTCCTGAGTGATGGGATTAAAGGTGTGTGCCACCACCGCCTGGCAAATGGAAGATCTTTATGAAAGTAATTCATGCTTCTTTTCATCTTTTATATTACTTTGTCATATTTTCCCTCGTGTTTGTTATAAACTCATAATACATTGCTATTTTTGTTGTAAACAATCACTTGGTTGTAAGCAATTAAGGTGAGAAGAGAGAGGTTTTGTATGTTTAGAGACCATCTACCATCTCCATTGTTCTCCATTGTCTTCTTGTAGCTTTTGTCTACCTTCCTTTGCCTTCAAGCAGGCCCATAGACAGCTTACATTAGGATTACCAAGGAAAGGCTTATTATAAACATGCTAAAAGAATTCACAGGGAAAGCACAGGGAACATGACTTTCAAAAGAGAGGCAGGAACTAAAAATGAGGGCTGAAGAGATGGCTTAGCGAGGAAACAGTTGGATACACAATCAATTCCTAGCACCCACATAAAAAAACAGGAGCTGCAAGATTACAGCCTGTAAGCCCATTGTTGAGGAGGCAGAGACATGGGGCTCTCTGGGGTTTGCTGATGAGCCAGTCTAACTAAATGGGAGACCTCCAGGTTCAGCAGAAAACTGTCTCAATATGGTGGTCACTGAGGGAGACCCTTTTTTGTTGACCTCTGTCCTCCATGAACACACATGCATCCACAAGTGTACAAACACACATGCATACCCAAAGTATATTTACTTGTATGGCTATGCCACATTCGTTCAGCCACTCATCTGTTGATGTGGTTGCTGTATCTCTTGGATGGTAGGAAGACTGGGCTATGAGTGTTTCCAGCCCAGTGTTGGTAAACATCTGCTTACAACTAACTCCTTTTGTTATAACCTTAGGCTTGGAACTGCTAGCTATGCAGCGATCCCTCTGTTAGATCTTGTAACTTTCCCCCACCCCCTACCAATGAGCCCCATTTTTATAAAGTAGATCTGCTTAGGTCCTTGGTTTCTTACTTCGAATGCATATTGGAATCAGTCCCTTGGAGCTTTACAAATATCAGTGCCTGGTCTCACCCCTAAAGATCTTGATAGTATTAGCTTGGGTTTGTGAGTATTACAAAGGCTCATGTAATTCCAACGTGAAGTCCTGGGTAGCACACCACCTAGACCTTTTTTTGCAGTCTCCTTGTAGCATCAAGTATGGGCATATTGTAGCGACCAGCAGAAAGTCATCCGATGGAAGATACTGTTCTATGATTGCAAGCAGAACTCACCACAGTATGCTATTATTAGTGATTTTAAATAGTTCTTGGTGCCCCGCTTTTTTGGCTTACTAAGCACATACCTGGTCTTCATACCGGGTAAGTTAATACTGGAGTTTTGTTGTCTGTTTTGAGAACTGACTTGATTCAACTTAATTTTTTCTTACTAATCCAGTAAATTAGTTACTATTTCTAATGGTTATCAAGGTTTCAGAGACCAAAAATAGGTCTCTAATGGTGGTATATTGACAGACCATTTTGTAGAAATTTAAAGTAAACTACAATCTATTTTTTGAAATAGCTTAAGTATCCACATGGTATCTTTTTTCTCATCATGTTAAAAAGAAAATGCCTGACTCACACCTTCCTAGACCTGGATGGAGGGGGAACACAGGGCAGGGTACCCTGACTTTTCTTAGGACTGGAGAGGGAGGGGGAGTGGGAGTGGGAAGGAAATAGGAGGAGGGGAGGAGGTGGAAATTTTTAATAAATTTAAAAAAATGCCTGACTCAGTGATTAAAAGCAAGTACTGCTTTTCTAGCCAGGAACTCCAGCTCCAGAGGACCGGAAGCACTCTTTTGTCCTCTCTGGGTACTAACTCACATGCACAATGTGGATCATGGCTTCAGTCCGTGTCACTTTGACATTTCTGGGCCCATAGTGAAACAGTACAGCATGTGAGTGGTAAGGAGCAGAGCTGCCTGGCTCATGGCCGTCAGAAGTAAGGAGAGACAGAGAGTCCTGGGACGAGGCAGACCCTTCACAGCTCTCCTTATGGCGCTCCACCTCCTCCTCCTTCTTTGCTCCTTGGTGTTTCGAGACAGGGTTTCTCTGTGTAGCCTTGGATGTCCTGGAACTCTGTAGGTCTGGTTGGCCTCTCTGCCTCCGCCTCCCGAGCGCTTGGACTAAAGGTGTGTGCCACCACCTTCTTCCTCCTGCCTCTCAACAATCTACTGAGCTATGATCCAATCATCTCTCAAGGCCCACCAGCTGGCAGCTGAGCTTTTCCTGTATGAGGCTTTGAGGCATAATTTTTAGATTCAAACTATAACAATGTGGCTCAAATTTTTAATCATAAAAAAAGAATATACAGCAGCTGGACATGGTGGCACTTGCCTTTAATCCCAACACTTGGGAGGTAGAGGCAAGCAGATCTGTTTGAGCTCAGCCTGGTCTGTAGCAAGTTCCAAGATACCCAGGGCTATGCAAAGAAACCCTGTCTCGAAAAACCAAAGGAAACAAATACACCAAAAAAACCAACCAACTTGTAGCATGAATAATAAGAACCTACAGTCAGATATAGGGGTTAAAGCTGAAGGTCAGAGAGGCAGAACAGTAAGCCGCTAGAGAGACCTTTTCCCTCTACCAATGCTCAGACCGAAGGGGCGACTGCCTAGACTGCACTGTGTCTCCACCAAATATCAGACTCCACACTCCAGTGAGTTCCTGTCTCTTCCCCTTTATATGCCTCTCTCTGCCCAGCCATATCGCTTCTGTCCCCATCTCCCTAGTGCTGGGTTTAAAGGTGTGTGCCTCCCAAACACTGGGATGAAAGGTGTGAGCCACCACCACCTGGATCTGTTTCTGGATTGATCTTGTGTAGCCCAGGGTAGCCTTGAATTCACAGAGATGAGTTCATCTACCTCTGTCTCCTGAGTCCTGGGATTAAAGATGTGTGTCACCACTCCCTGACCTCTAGTGACTTAGATTTGCACTCTGATCTTCAGGCAAGCTTTATTTATTAATATACAAATAAAATATCACTGCATCAACCAAAAAAAAAAACCAAAAAACCAAGCAAATAAACCCCCAAAAGGGCAATATACAATGAAAAGCTTCATTCCACATCTCTCGATCTCTTGAAAGCATTTAAAATCATTAACAACCACCTTTTTGATCTTTTGCATTATACATATAGTATAGTTAATATATGGCTTGAGTTATAGACAGTTGTGAGCCACCTTCTTGTAATCCTATGAGTTGTCTACAACTTAAAACAAATGACATTGTTTGACAAGAATCTTACAAAGGAAGGCATCAATTCCATTTACTTCTGCAAGCATTTATTGAACCATACTGTGTGCTTGAAACAATGCTGGCTGTTCAGCAGGAGATAAACAAGTCATAGGATCGAGAGCATACTTTTCTTAATTATAAAGGAGAAGCAAGTAGAATGAAGGGCTGTTGGTAAGGAAACGTGAGACTTCAACTTGACCTAGTTGGAAGGGTTGATGAGAACAGGTTACCCCTTTGTTCTGCAGAGGACTGTAGTTAAGGTTCTTGGCCCTGCCTCCCTAGCAGGGTATACCAATCAACAGAGATCTTATTCACAGCCATTCTGATGGGATAGGTTCCTAGAATCTTGCTGGTAGCTCAATGTCTATTTCACAGTTTTTAGGGAGAAGGGAAAGCTATATCAAGCTTCCTTAACAGCAGAATGTCGAAGTAGCCTGTTTCAATTGAACGCTCAAAGACAAATCTGGAATGGCCGAATCCCCCCTGGAACAGCTGAGAAACCATGGACTGCTCACAACAAATGAACCGCTGGGGCTGAGTAAGCCTACAGAGGCGGCAGCAAGCACCTTGAACATACCCTATGTTGTCTTTGCCTTCAGGTTCCCACAGTGGCTTAGAGAGGCAAGGTACTGTGGACATGATGGGGGGGAAATGACAGACCAGGGGTGTTTGCTGGAAATTGGGCACATTTACACCTGGACACTCCTTTTCCTTATATAAACTGTGAAATTGAATACTGCCTGAAACCAGTTGGCTGGAACACCAAATGGTCCATCTGTCAGTGCTGCTTTCTCTCTTCTCTTCCTTCTCTTTTCTATAGGTTCTTATGTGTCCTTGGCTGGCCTGGAACTCACTGTGTAGCTGAAGATGAATTTGAGATCCTCTTGCCCCTACTTCCTGAGGGTTGGCATTACATGCATGTACCATACACTCAGTTTATATAGGGATATAGATGAACCCAGGGCTTTGTGTATGTTAGCCAAGTACTCTGTCTTTTTCTATTGGTCCTCAGACCAGGCTTGGGACCACAGTCTTGCATGAGGAAGCACATAATGATATCCTGTTTGTTGTCAGTGGCAACCATACTGGGAGAGGGCAGGTTCTGATGACTTTACTTGATCATCCACTTGAATTTGCAGAACAAAATTTATAAGCATTTTTCTTTCCCAGTATAATGTAAACAAGTTTCTAAAGAGTAAGCTGTTGAATGGAATTTAACTGCAGTGTCCATAATCAATTCTTTGGAGACGTAGGAGGTCACTGATAGTGTATTTAATATGCTATCTTTGAAATAATAGTCCATATAGTGCTGGTGAGATGGCTTAGCAGGTAAGAGCATCTGCCACCAAGCTAGAGACCTGAGTTTGATCCCTGGGACCCACATGATAGAAAGGAGAAAACTGACTCTTGTAAGTTGTCTTCTGACCTCTGCATGTAAACACCCCCACACAGGCACAAAATAAAGTAAAATAAGATGGAGAAAAAAGGGGGGACAGGAAAATAAAAGGTTCTCATGCCCTTAATTCATAACCTGATAACCCAGCAGGAGTCTCTTTTCCCTTATAGACAACGTATGGCATGTGCTTGTCATTTATCACAAGATAACAAGAAACCCTGCAGAGTGACTCACCAGCCACTGACCATGGTGACTAGCAAAACCCACTGGACCCCATACCGCTCAAACAACCCAGTCAAATGCCTGCACCTAACCCGGATCCCCCACAATGTGTCGTCCCCCCCTTCCTTCCAGTTGAACTTGTCTGAGAGTTCATTCTGTTTGTTTCAGTTTTTTTTCCCTGCCATCACTGGGATCTGAGAGTAGCCTTAATTTTTAACTTTCAAGTGACCGTTAAAGAAAAAGAAGGCAATAGACTTTTCTTTCATTTGCAACCCCCTTGCTCTTTAATTCTTCCTTTTTTTCATGAGGCTTAATGGACTCACTGGGAGTTTTTAAAAACTGAATTTTTATGGTGAAAGGGGCCAATGACACCAATAGAAATATAGCCACACTAAAAAGGTAAAAACATTTGACATTAACCCAATGTATCATATAAAAACACCATTTCAATATGTAACCCATACGTAATTGTTGATGTAATATTTTACTTTTTTAGCTCCCTCTGTATACTTGTATTGCTCAATTTGAGCTGGGCACATTTCATATGGTTAGGGGCCCATGTGGCTATTGGTCACTGCACTGGGCAGCACAGGGCTTAATGTAGGGTATAGTGACATCCTCAGAGATTCCCCTCCCCACACAAGTGACTAAGCTTCTAGTGATATTCTAAAAGCATACTGTGATGATACAGGCGAGGAAGCTTAGAGAAAAGGGACGCAAGGACTATAGCATAGCTTTTGCTCATTAAGGTAATTGGAAGCAAAGGGGAGGGCACTAGAGATGGGGAAATGTATGCTGGTAAGCATATGGGAAGAGGTCATTTAATGATGCAGGACTTGGTGGAGGGTCTGCGACTTGCTACTGGGGTGACTTCTGACTACTGTTCTTTGTCTTTTCTTCTTCTGGCCCCTCTCTTGTCCAGTGGTGGTCTTCGGCCTGCCCTGCACCCGGGCCACCGAGGCCTGTTTGCAGGCCTGTCCTGCAGCCTGCACGTGCAGCAGCATGGAGCGTGGCTGCTCCGTGCATTGCGACCGTGCTGGTCTCCTGCGGGTGCCCACTGAGTTTCCGTGCGAGGCGGTCTCCATCGACCTGGACCGGAATGGCCTGCGCATGCTGGGGGAGCGGGCCTTCGGCACGCTACCGTCATTGCGTCGCCTGTCGCTGCGCCACAACAACCTGTCCTTCATCACGCCTGGCGCCTTCAAGGGTCTACCGCGCTTGGCCGAGCTGCGCCTGGCGCACAATGGCGAGCTGCGCTATCTGCACGCCCGAACCTTCGCGGCGCTCGGTCGCCTGCGCCGCCTGGACCTGGCGGCCTGCCGCTTGTTCAGCTTGCCCGAGCGTCTCCTGGCCGAGCTGCCCGCCCTGCGCGAGCTCACGGCCTTCGACAATCTGTTCCGTCGCGTGCCCGGCGCGCTCCGCAGCCTGGCTAACCTGACGCACGCGCACTTGGAGCGCAGCCGCATCGAGGCCGTGGCCTCCAGCTCGTTGAGGGGCTTGAGGCGCCTGCGCTCTCTCAGCTTGCAGGCCAACCGCGTGCGGGCCGTGCACGCCGGGGCATTTAGCGACTGCGGAGCCCTAGAGCATCTGCTGCTCAATGACAACCTGCTGGCCGCGCTGCCTGCCACTGCCTTCCTAGGCCTGCGCCGCCTGCGCACACTCAATCTGGGTGGCAATGAGCTGGGCCGAGTGGCACGGGCCTGGTTCTCCGACCTGGCAGAGCTCGAGCTGCTTTACCTGGACCGCAACAGCATCACTTTTGTGGAGGAAGGCGCCTTCCAGAACCTTTCGGGCCTCCTGGCCCTGCATCTCAATGGCAACCGCCTCACCGTGCTCTCCTGGACCGCTTTCCAGCAAGGCTTCTTTCTGGGCCGCCTCTTCCTCTTCCGCAACCCTTGGCGTTGTGACTGCCATCTGGAGTGGCTGCGCAATTGGATGGAGGGCTCTGGGCGTGTGGCTGATGTGGCATGCGCCTCCCCAGGTTCTGTGGCCGGCCTGGACCTCAGCCAGGTGGTCTTTGAGCACTCCTCTGATGGCTTGTGTATGGACCCCGAGGAGCTGAACTTCACCACATCCAGCCCAGGCCCCAGTCCAGAGCCAGTGGCCACCACCGTGAGCAGATTCAGTAGCCTCCTCTCCAAGCTGCTGGCCCCAAGGGCCCCTGTGGAGGAAGTAGCCAACACCACCTGGGAGCTGGTCAACGGCTCACTGTATGACAGCCTTCCCTCCCTTGGAGTGGAGGTCTTAGGCTGCAAGGCCATGTTTCTGTTCGTCTCTTGCCTCTTGCTAACCCTAGCACAGTCTGTAGTGTTCAGCCTACAGAGGGATTGACTTTGCCACACTGAAGTGACCCAAACCACTTTGGTCAACAGGGGAAGGCTTACTTGGCTGTGATTTGGAGTGTCTGTAGTGAGAAGAGAGGGAATACGATTGGGGTTGGTGACAAAAGTTCTTGCTCCAAAGATAGCCCTAGGCAGAGGAGCACTCTGGGAAATGGCCCCGAAGTGGGTATACGTTTCTGCTCTTCTCACATGGGCATCCATTGAAGAAGAGAAGAATGAGCATGCTCTCTTGGGTGGGTAGGTGAGGAATGGAAGCTCCCGGAACTCCCACCCTTCCACCTCCAGGCAACAATATCCACGAGCCCTAAATTAAAGCGGGACTCGATCGGCTAAGTACTAAGAACCCATCACCTCTTCTGCTTCAGTAACCCACTAAACAATCCATATCTTTTCTACCATATCACTCCTTCTGCTCCCAGGGGCTTAGGAACAACAAGGTTCAGGAAGGCGGACAGGCCATTAGAGAAGGGGCCTGGGAAAGAGACTGAGATCCAAAGCAGGTGGTAGTTGCTGAGGTCTGAGGTGTTCCATTAAGAGGAATGGAAAACAGACTCACGTCTTTTATACCACAATTGATCCCTTACTACAGGCAGTGCCAGACCTATAGTAAGGTGTGTTTGTGGACCACATTTATAAAATGCTAAAATTAAAGTTAGACCAGTTTCTCTAACGTAAGACTTTTCAGTCTTTTAAATGCTATTGTGAACTTTCAAGGAAGAACAAATCCTCTTTTCTGGTTCTCCTAGCTACCTGCCTTCTCATCTCCTCAAGAAACAGCTGCCTGATGAAGGTTCTAAGGTGATATGCAAGATATTCATCAGTATAGGATAGGGTCATTTCAGGTTCCCTCTCCTCGATGGATCGAGGTAGAGACAGATTCTCAATTTGGAGCAACGGTCTGAGCTCTTAAGGTCCAAATGAGGAGCAGAAGGAGGGAGAACAAGAGCAAAAAATCAGGACCACGAGGGATGCACCCACCCACTGTGACAGTGGAACTGATTTATTAGGAGCCCACCAAGGCCAGCTGGTCTGGGACTGAATAAGCATGGGTTGATTCCGGACTCTCTGAGCATGGCGGTCAATGAAGACTGATGAGAAGCCAAGGACAATGGCACTAGGTTTCAATCCTAATACATGAACTGGCTTTGTGGGAGCTTAGCCTGTTTAGAAGCTCACCTTCCTGGACGTAGATAGAAGACCTTCGTCTTCCCGCAGGGCAGAGAATTTGGACTGCTCTTCAGTATCGAGAGGGAGGGGGAATGGTGTGGGGGGAGGAGAAGAGGAGTGGGAATAGGGGGAGGGGAGTGGGGGGAGGGGGCAATATTTGGGAGGAGGGGAGGGAAATGGGAAACGGGGAGCAGGTGGAAATTTTAATTAAAAAAGAATAAAAAATAAATAAAAGAAAAAAAAAAAAGAAACAGCTGCCTGAGGTCTCCAGGATGGCAATGGCAATAAAGAGGATGCCTCTCCAGCCACATCTCTCTGAGCATGAGCCCACCAACTCCCAGCTCTCCCCTTTCCCATGTCGTCCCATGCCCACAGGAAACAGCCAGACTTGAGCTGGTGCCCCTTTATATCCAAAGAAATGTTTGGTTGAGGGGCTTCACCTCAGTTCGCTGGCACCCCTTTAAAGCACCATCTCAGCTCCCTAACACCCCTTTATACAAAAAGTTGGGATTGTTTGCCTGGGGCATCACCCCAGCTCCTGGCATAAGCTCCCTCCCCTAGGAGTTGCCTCAGTCCAAACTCCACCTCCAAGAAAGCCTGTCAAATGGTGACCCCTCCCTAGGGAGGGTCAAGAAAGCTCGCCAAACAGTACCCCCCCAGGAAAGGTTGAGACCACTCCCACAGGCTATTTAAACTGCTAGCCAGAGAATGAACACATGGCCTCTGGGTTTTGCATAGTCTTCCCCTCTCCATGTTTCCCCTGGGGCCACTCGGGAGTAAGGCCATCTATTAAACATGGGCATCTTTTAATTCGGTTTAATTCACTCTAATTGGAATTATTTATGTTGGTGGAGAGGCTCATAGCAGAGAAAATGCCTAATAAGAAGAGTATCTCTTCTCACCAGATGCAGGATAGAGCATCTCCAGCTGTTAATATGAAATTATTATGAGCTGCTCGCATGGAGACTGACTAATGGCCAAGAGGGAAGAAAGCAGCAAGGACCTGGGAAGGGGGAACTCAGATTTCAAAAGGTCTGTGCCTAAGGGCAAAGGTCACCAGCACCTGTAATGAATGTTCAGGTACTCTGAGTGTGGGGTATATGAGGGTACAGATGCCAAATCCCACCCAGGGTCCCTGACACATTGGCGTTTCTTTGGGTGGATGTGGAAAAGAGCCAAAGTTGACTGTCTTGTCAGCTCCGGAATCGGCAGCTCTTTGGGCACTGGCAGGCTGCCCTCCAACTGTTGGCCCGTGGGCTGGGGGTTGTGGATCAGTGGTAGAGTGCTTGCCTAATATGGATAAGGACCTGGCTTCTATATTCATCACTGAAGACAACAACAAAAAACTGCCCAATCACCTCTCATCTTAGTTCCTAATTGCAGTAGAATCATTCTGAACTTATCACAATAGGTGCAGGTTCCTAATGGGCCATCAGGTGATCAGGTCAGCAAATGTGCCATGTGTCTGCTAAACAGATGCTCCAGTTTGTAGGAGGGAGCTGCTTGTTTGTCCCGGCCTCCCAGAACCCAGATAATCACACAGAAACTATATTATTTAATACACTGTTTGGCCCGTTAGCTCTGACTTCTTATTGGCCTCAATTGCTGGGATTACAGCCATGTGCTATCATGCCCAGCAACTTTATTTCTTAATACTAAGTAGTAGTACTAAGTCAAAACTACTGCAATGTTCAAATATGCTTGCCTACTACTTGGCTGAAGGGACACTAGCCCACTAGAGCATGTGGCTCTGGCAGGCTTGGCCCTGCTTCCCATTTCCTCTGCCTTGCTAAAAACTTGTTAGATTACGTTACCAAAACTAGCCTAAAGGTCCATTCCCTTATTTGGCCACTTCCTCCTCCTAGGGCTGACTACCCAGAGTCTAGCAATCAACCCCCCCCTCCTTTGGTTTACCTAATTAACATGCCCAATTAAAATTAAACACCTCATCCTAACATGAGGTTTCCCCCTTTACCTTTGTAAACCGTCATTTGCCTATGTCAGTCTCCTCTCTATATAGAGGCAGTCCTTTGTGCCTCCAGGACAAGTACCACTTCTCCCTTCCCCTTGGTCCCTTACCCTCTCCCTTATCCCTATCTCCTTTACCACAGTATCCTAGCCCATTCTAACACAGACCTCCCCTTTTCTCTTAAGGAGGACACCTGCAAGGTCATTTGCTGATGTTTTCTGCCTGGGTCAGAAAGCAGCCACTTGGCCTTTCTTTCCTGCTTCATGAAAGATCTCTCTGTAAAATACAGGTATTTGGATGTAGTTTGTGCCTACTCTGGGGTCCAG
Source organism: Chionomys nivalis (assembly GCF_950005125.1). Taxonomy (NCBI): domain Eukaryota; kingdom Metazoa; phylum Chordata; class Mammalia; order Rodentia; family Cricetidae; genus Chionomys; species Chionomys nivalis. The sequence continues at coordinate 30,838,587 of NC_080112.1, forward strand.
GAGGAAGCACCTGCTGCTGTGAAGGGATCTCCTTCAGTGGCTATTAATTCAGTTGAATGGGTAATGACCAGCATTAAAAACAATACATAAGAGGTAGGAGAAATGGCTCATTGGTTAAGAGCACACACTGCTCTTGAAGATTGGAGTTCAGTTGCAAGCATCAACGTTGAGCAGCTCACAACCACCTATGACTCCATCTCTAGGGATCTGACATCCTCTTCTAGCCTCCACAGGCACTGCGTTCACACACACACACACACATGCTCACACACGCACACATGTAAGTGCACACATATGGGATTGTAAGCACACACATAGAGGATTAGAAATAAAAGAAATCTTTAAAAGCAAACACAGGCAAGAGTGGCTTGGGGTGTAGCTCAGTAACAGAGTGTGTGTGTAGCATGTGCAAGGGCCTGTGTTGCCTCTCCAGTGCAGCACCATACAAAAAACCCAAAATCTAACAACAAAAACATGTTAGACTAGGAAAGTCACAAAGTGTCACATTTGAGATAAAAATAAGCATTGTAGCCAGGTGGTGCATGCCTTTAATCCTCACACTCAGGAGGCAGAGGCAGATGGATCTCTGTGAGTTCGAGGCCAACATGGTCTACAGAGCGAGTTCAGGGACAGCCAGGACTGTTACACAGAGAAACCCTGTCTTGAAAAAGCAAACAAAAAACAAAAAAAGTAAACATCATGCTGTGAAGCATGTAATTTGCATACTCTTTTTCATATTGTGTGTATATGTGTGTACTGGGTTGCTATGATTTATATTTTAGGGGGGGTTATAGTTTTAAAATGTCGAAGCTACTGGTCTGGCGCAGGTATTTGTTGCTGTATTTTAACTTTTAAAATTACACATATTCATCAGGAGGCACCCTCATGCCATGGCATGGCGTGTGTGGAGGTCAGAAGATGGCTGTGGAAGTTCTCTCCTGCAACCACGCGGGTCCTGGGGATTGAAAGTGCATGGTCAGGCTTGGTGGTGAGCGTCTTTACTTGCTGAGCCATCTCATTGGCTCTTGAGCATGCATGATTTTAAAGAGTCAGTTTACTTTTGGGGCCAGAGAGATGGCTGAGTCAGTAAGAGTGTTTGCTGTGTAAGTATGAGGACCTAAGCCTCAGACCCCATGTACAAAGCTGGTCACCATCCTGAGCATGTCTATAATCTGAGTGCGGTGGCGGAGTGGGGATAAGAGAACTCCTGGAACTTGCTGGACACCAGCCTGGCCAAAAACCATTTGTGAGCTCCAGGTTCCAAAGAGACCCTGTCGCAAGGGAATAAGGCAGAACAGGCTAGAGCAGTTCTGGCTCTGGGCTTGTGCATGAATGGGTGCATGCAGATGAGCAAGTGCTCCCACCATCCACAACACATAAGTGCATTTTTAAAGATTTTACTTTGAAAGGTTTTATATCTGCAGAAAAATTGCAATAGTGAAATGAATATTTTTGCCATTTGCCTAAGTTTTCCAAACTGTTAGGCCTTTGGCCACATTTTCTCCCTCTCTCTCCTCCCATTATATTTACTTCCTTCCTTCTCTTTCTTTCCTTTCTTTCTTTTCTTCCTTCCTTTCTTAGTTTTTTGAGACAAAAAAAACTTTATCAGTGTAGTGCTGGCACATTATTTCTTACTAATAATTAGAATGCAAATATTATGACTTTCCCCTAAGTACCTTAGTATTTCCTAAGAATGGTGCTATTCTTTTATCATTACCATTATCAAAAAACCAGGATCTCTATAACTTATAAAATACTATTATTTACAGTATATTCTTTGGGGATTGGAGCTATGACTCAGCTTATAGAGTACATGCATAGCATGCACAAAGCAATGGGTTCTGTTTCATCCCCAGCACTACATAAGCCAGGCCTGGTTGCATATGACTAGGGAGGTGGAGGCAGGAAGAGCAGAAGTTCAATGTAATTCTGAACTGTACAGCCAGTTCTCGGCCAGCCTGGGCTACATGTGACCCTGTCCCCAAAATACAAAGAAAACCACTCTCGTCTAGGAGTGTGGCCTAGTGGTAGAACAATTGCTTATCGTATATATAATCCTGGGTTTCTTCTCCAGAACCAGACACAAAATAAAAAAAAAAATTAAAAAAAAACACTATGTTGAAATATCAATAACTGTTGAATGGAGCATTCTGAGTAGCCATTCTTCTAGTGGTAGAAAATTAGATTCCTAAATCTTGACTTGCCTTCATTTGGTCACAATATTCATGACTATAAACCTGCTCATTGACTTCAATGTTTTGAAGCAAACTGCTTCTCTGAATGTCTTCCTTTCTAAATGTGAGAATCTGATGAGGAAGAAGTGCTGTTTGCTCAACTGTGTGCTGTGGCCATGGAGACCGAGTGAAGATCACAAGAGTCCTGGAGGGCAGATCTCTGTGTTTGGGTAACCATGGAAGTCCACCATGGGCACACAGCCTGCGTTACTGAGGAACAAGGTGTTGCCTTGAGAGGAATGCCCTTCCTTTCATTTGGAATGGCTTCAGGAGCTGGCCTCAAGGCTTTGCTCTAGTTCTGCCTGGGTTGGGTGACCAGCTTTTAAATGATCATTTACTTGGATGAATTTTTGAACAAATATCAACACTAAAATAGCCTCTTGGGAGACAGAGTTTTGCAGATATACCTAGTCCAATAGAATTCTGAGAATGTGGGAGCTACTCATTGTCAAATAGATCCAGAGATGCCTAAATAAATTCTCAAGAGACCAGGGAATAAACCTTTCTCATTATGAGTACATTGAAGTCTCTCCTGTGGGGAGCAGAAGAGGACCCGAGTGAATGAAGTCCTGAACAAATGTACATATTTGACACGTGCGTAGCCATGTCAAGGATCCCAATGCCTCAGCCCTGTGAGAGTGACAAGGCCTTCCTCAAGTGAGACTTGGAGGGATGGCAAAACCTTTCCCAGGGCTCTAAGTGTGAATTATGACACCGTGGGCAGAAAATGTCCACCATAACCTCCTTCCCCACCTGATATTTATAAACAGAAGATCGCTCCCCTACCGAGACTTCCCTACTGAGATTAGCTAAGCCTGTCCCCTTGGTCCATCTGTATACTCTGAACCCTGCCTCTCTGTCCAACTCGATAATAAAACATGCTGGGTTTGGGGGTGCTGAGGCTCCTCCATCAGAGAGCTCAGTTCACCCAACCTGATTTTCTCTGTATGTATGAGTGGTGCACCTCTGAAGGAAGACTTGTAGCTCGGAGGGGAAAGGTGTCCTGGCAGTCAGGAGCCAAGGAATACCACAGAGTCACAGTGCACAGCAAACCTCACACAAGTGACTTATTGTGAAAGATACAAGAGGCTGCTGCCTCTGTTCAGGGGAGAAGCCTCCAAGAACTGAGCAGGAGATCAGGCTTACATATGGTTTCTTGGGGAGGAGTTTTCCAGGGTCGAGATTTCTACGGTAGGCATTGGTGGGATTTCAAGTCCTGAGCTTGAGGAGAGCTCAGAGACTGGAGGGATTTTGAGCTCAGAATTGGTGAATTCTAAACTCAAAAGTGAGCCCGGACCTTTTACCTACAGTGTATGTGTCCATGTGTTTGCCATTTCTCCATTCCTTCATCACCCCATTCAGGTTAATTCCTAGAACCAGGCAAAGGTGCATCACTTACCCCATCATTGGTTAGTTAGCACTTAGGGAAATGTTAGCTACCAAGGGTTCTGCTAAGCAAAACTGTGTGCAACAGTCAGGATGTGCCATATTCTGTTGCAGTAACAAACAACCCCCAAACATCACTGTCTTACTGGAGTTTATTTCTTGCTTATGGTATAGCCAATGCAAGCTTATTAGGGGAGTCAATATGGGGCTTTCTCCTTGTAGCTACTCAAGGACTCAGGCTGATGAGTTCACCACCTCAGGCATTGTTACCAAAACACAACTTTAGAATTCCTAGCCACAGCGAAGGGAAGGTTGGGAGAATCAATCATTCTTTATAAGTGTTTCCACCCAATTCACACATGTTGATGTTGTGCGACAGACTTTTCCTGAGGAGACGCAACACACATATCTACTCTGTTGACCAAAGTACGGATACCACCAAAGTCCAAGTTGGTGAGCCTATGAGTTTTATTGAGGTAACTTAGAGGAATATAGGTGAGGGGTTACTTACAGGAGCAGACATGACTCAAAGACAGCTGCATCACCAGTGCCCACCTCAGCATGGGGGACAGCTCACAAAAATTGGAAACCAGCACACTGTACAGCCTGCAGGCAGTTCATTAGGTTGGAGGGTGCCCTTTCCAGATGCCTCAGTTCATCTGCACCTCTTCCAGGCAGTTGGGCTGCTCTCTGGTCCTTCTAGGCAGTTCAGCTGCTCTGAGTCTTCTTTGTATCTTGGTTCCTTTAAGAGCAATTCTCCACAGTTCTTTATGTTTCCTCTTGGATGGGAGGGGCCTAGTGAGTCTGGTCGGTTTCAGGGACTTCCTGAAGCCATTTGGGGTTGTTTACTTCCTCTCTTAAGGAGCTTTCCTGAAGGATGGAATGTTTCAGTCAAGGAGGAAAGCTACAAAACAGTGGATGCTCACATAAAACAAACTGTACTCACCAAACTGCTAAGCGGGATCTCTCATGTGCCCAGGAGAGGAGAAATGGGACTTTTTGTGACCAGAGCAAAACCGTTGCACTTGTGGCTCCAGTTTGACAGCTCACTGGGCAGAGCACTCCTCAGAACTACTTGAAGAAGCAGCGACTCCAGAGAAAAAGCCCTCAGGAAGGCTTCTGAATGCAGTGTTTACTCTGGCCAATCATGATGGTCTCTTTCTATTGGTTCTTTCAAGAAAGGGGAGAGATGCCAGGCGTGGTGGCACATGCCTGTTAACTCAGCACTTGAAGGGCTGTGGCAGGAGGATAGTTCAAAGTCAGCCAGGCTAGCTACATAGTGAGCTTGTCTCACAAAACATAAAAGGGGGTGGGGTAGATCTTGGAGGAGTTAGAGAGAGGAGTTGGGGGGAGATATGATCAAAATACATTTTATACATGTATGGGATTCTTAAAGAATAAAAGCAAGACAACAAAAAGGGTAGAGACAGAGTTCATATTTTTCTTTTTAAAAAGTGTTTTCCAAGCTTGGCAGTGGTGGTGCATGCTTTTAATTCCGGCACTCAGGAGGCAGAGGCAGGAGGCTCAAGGCTCTCTGTGAGTTTGAGGCCAGCTTGGTCTACAGAGCCGGTTCCAGGACAGGATCCAAAGCTACACAGAGAAACCCTGTCTGTAAAAAGCTAAGAGAAGAAAGAAAGAAAGAAAGAAAGAAAGAAAGAAAGAAAGAAAGAAAGAAAGAAAGAAAGAAAGAAAGAAAGAAAGAGAAAAGAAAGGTAGGTGTTTTCCAGCTGGATGTGCCCTCCCCCCTCCAACACACAAATTAATCTTTGAATTTGGGAAGCAGAGGCAGGAGAATCTTTGTAAGCTCTAGATCAGCCTGGTCCACATACCAAATTCCAGGTTAGCCAGAGTTATAGACCCTGTTTCAAAAAAAAAAAAAAAGTTTTCCAGCTCAGTAGAACAGTCGTCCAGCAGGCACAAGGCCTGGGCTACACCCTCAGCTCTGACAAAGGGTTTCCATACCCTCACTCACTTTACAATACTTAACTTCCCAAAGTCTGATCTTTGGAAAAAGTTCCCAGAGGCAAGGTCTGAAGGTGATTTGCAAACGGGTCCCTTATGCTGGCCTCCCAAGAATGGCCAAAAGCCATCATTGCTCATGCTCTTCTTTGCCAGGTCAGCACTATCCTCCCCTCAGAGGAAGGGCTGCTGCACACATCTGTCCTTATTCTTGGTCCTCACTGCTGCCCTCCCTCCTTCAAGAGAGAGGACCCTATTCTTTTTCGTTCTTGGCCAAAGTTGTCCCTAACGTCTGAATCCCTCGCAGTCTGGGAGACGAATGAAACTTTCCCAAAGGGGTGGTTAGTATGGGAGAGAAGAAAGTAGGCCAGCCAGCTGTTCCTGGGAGGGGCTGTTGGCAACACTCAGGGCCCCAGTCTCCTTACAGGCCTCACCCACATGCCCAGAACTGCCAAGGTGTCTCTGTGTTTCCCAAACCAAACTCCCAGCAGGCATCTTTTTAAAGCCTGCCTCTGAAACTCCACCTAGGAAATTCCAGTGTCTGGAAAGTTGCTGCCCTTTCCTCTGTAGCACTTCCCAGGATCACCACACAGTCCTATTGTGTGGCCACCAGAACAAGAGAGTTGGGGCTGTCAGCCCATCCGTTGACTGTAATGCAGCGCCTGCTCTATGCGTGAGCAGAGCAAGGGGCTGGAGATTGAAACACACACACACACACACACACACACACACACACACACACACGGGTCACTTTTGAAACAAGAATGCCAAAGAATGCCAATTTTATTGTGTTCTAAGGCAGCTTATATAATGCCTTCCCTGACCAATTGCCACGCCCCAACTCTCAGCTACAAGCCCACCAGAAACCACTCCCCTGTCTCGTGTTCAAAGCAGCTGCAAGCACAGGAAAAAACAAGTTGTTTGCTCAGAGCAGCAGCAAGCATAGGAAAACAAGTTGTTTATAGGAAATTCAGGGTCTGGGGGTCCACAGTTCCCAACAGTTGACCTTCTAGTCTTTTCTCCATCCCAGTTCTACACTGCTTAAAAAACTGCTGCTCAGCCTACAAGGAACAAAAATGGATAACAGTGACTCCAGTTAGCCTAAAGTTACATAGTCTGACACGTTGCTCTAGAAACAGTCCCAACCTCTGGGGAGTCAGGAGGAATCTCTTCTCTAAAGGATTCCACATACAATCAATGTTTTCCTCCTTTCTGCTGTCACACAAGACTCTCACACTGTTCGCAGGCTCCCCCAATGGGGTCTATCTTTGTAGTCACACGAGGCCCAGTGGCTTCACAGAACAAAGGATGTCTTTGTGGATGCCAGCCCATGTTTTTGTCTAAGGAGGCAGGGACTACTAGCCTGTCAGCCTGTCTGTCCCTGACCTTGCAGATCTAGTGGGTGCTGGGGCTGGCACCGCACCATATTCAGCATTCAAGGGAATGGGGGCGGGGAGCAGGGGTCTGCGGGTCATATGGAGATGATTTTTTTCAATGCTGGGAATGGAATCCAGGGCCTCATATATATTAGGCAAACTCTCTGCCTGTGAACCATATCCACAGCCCTGCTTTTGTGTCATAAGCAGCAGGAACTACTGGGTCACTGTCCCTTGAGAGGTGTCCTTCCTGCCCCTCCCCAGCTCGTTTGAGGAGGTTTTCATTCCATTCTCTCCTCCCTGACACACCACAGTCAGCCCCCCTACCAAAGCACAGTTTCGTGTCTGCTTCCCTGTGGCCTGGGGTATAGGCCAGAGTGAGGCCTGGCCTCCAGTCGCCCCTGGCCAACTTCAGTTCTTGAATGAATGCTACCTTTATTCCTTCTGTTTGTGCTCCAGGCAGACGAAACTGAAAGTCTCTCATGTAAACATACAATTTTGAAGGGCGTTCCTTTGAAATTTTGCTGACTTTTAGAACTCTGACCATAGGAGGAGAAAAAGAGCTTGTTTTTAACCAGACTGAGTCTCAAGGAGACCAAGCCATAGGGAGCCCCATGGAAGCTTTTTCTCCACTGTTGCTACTGGCAGCATTCCTTGTTAGCCGGCAGACAGGTTCTCATGCCCGAGGACTGCTCATTGCTCACTCTTTTGTTCTTTTGAGAGAATCTTACTGTGTAGCCCAGGCTGGCTCTAAATTCATGGCAAACACTGCCCCAGTCCCCTGAGTGCTGAGATGACAGGCATGAGTCACTGTGCCTGGTTCTTGTCACTCATCTTTTGGTACATTAGTGGTCATAGAACTTGTAGATACTACAAGCCTTAAAAAACAACAACAAAAAACCTGACTTGCTCAGTGTAGCTCAGTGGTAGAGTGTGTGCTTCCTAGGCCGTGGGCTCAGTCCTCAGCAGTCCCTTGGCCCCTTGTCTTGGTTACTGTTCTGGTGATAAAATCCTCTGACAAAAGCAACTTAACGGAGAGGGGCTTATTTTACTCACAATTAAAAGTACAAGGAAGTCAAGGCAGCAGGAAGTTGGACCAGAAGCAGACAAATGCTGTTGTTCAGTTCAGGATTCTGGCCAGGGAATGATGCTGCCACAGTGTGCAGGTCCTTCCCGCCTCAACTAATGCCATCAAGATAATCCTCCACATGCCTGTGCAGAGGTCCATCTCCTAAGTGATTCTAGATTTGGTTGGAAATTAATACTAATGATCTCTTCCACCCCGCCAAACAACAAAGTAAATGGGAATTTTAGCATGTATTAGAAGTAGTAAAAATGTGTTATTTCACTACACTCTTGATTCACTTAAATGTATGTGTAATCCATGTGTGTGTATCTGTTTACAAGATTCTAATACAAAAATCTATCTTTCCTTGTGCGTTATAATTTCTGTTTGTTTGCTTTCAAGACAGCATCTTACTATGTAGCTCTGGTTGTCCCAGAACTCATTGTATGAACAAGGGTGGCCTTGAACTCACAGAGATTCGCCTGCCTCTGCCTCCTGAGTGTTGGCATGGGCTACTATGCCTGATTAATTTTGACTATTAAGCCAGGGTCACAGATCTCTTTGATTCCTTCTTTGTTTTCAAAGAATGGATCATTGGAAGGAGATGCAAGACTCCATCCCATTGTTCTTTTTAGTCAGTCTTTTCTCATGCTGCCAGTGCACTTGCCTCCCCTGTTCTCTATTTAACATAGTTAGATCCAAAATAGTGAGAGCATACATTTGGAAGACCACCTGGGCAATTACAAGGATGGGCATCCCAGCCGCTAATGAGTGCTGGGCTCCTGCAGTGAGACTCTGCTTCATTTAATAAGTTAATAGCTATTAATGAGAATGTCCTTGAGTGACCCTCCCTGTGTCCTGCAGTGATACCTATTATTAATTCTCTTAATATGAAAAAAGGAAACCCCCAATTACCCAAGAAGAAATAACTACAGAGATTGTCAATAATAGGAGGAACCCATTCTAGTCAGCTTAACCGTTTCTCTGAACCTGAGGCATTGACCGTTGAGCTCCTGGAAATCTGATGTTCCTAGAAATGGGGGTCTTTAAGGCTATGATTGAGCCCTTCACTGACATTCATCTCTGGATTGCTTCCCTTAGCTAAAATCATGTTTGGACAGATGTATCGTACTTTACTCCTAATGTTATATATAGCTGCATTTTCTCCAAAATTTTCTGCCTTTATTTTAAAATGCATGCTCCTCTGCAAATGAGATAGTTAGCATCATTCTATTACGTGCCAGGTAGGGAGCAAATATAGAATTATCTAATCCTCTGTTGTAAGGAGGCCGCTTATTCATTTCCTGACTGCCTGGCAGCTCAGACCTGAAATAATCACACAGAAACTATATTATTTAAATTACTGTTTGGTCCATTAGCTCTAGATTCTTTTTTTTTAATTAATTAATTAATTAATTATTTGTTATGTATACAATATTCTTTCTGCATGTATGGCTGCAGGCCAGAAGAGGGCACCAGACTTCATTACAGATGGTTGTGAGCCACCATGTGGTTGCTGGGAATTGAACTCAGGACCTTTGGAAGAGCAGGCAATGCTCTTAACTGCTGAGCCATCTCTCCAGCCCTGCTCTAGATTCTTATTGGCTAACTCTTATATCTTAGTTTAACCCATTTCTAGTGTTCTGTGTATCACCACAAGGCTGTGGCTTACCTGCTAAAGTTCTGGTGTCTGTCTCTGGCAGCAGCTCCATGGCTTCTCCCTGACTCTGCCTTCTTCCTCCCAGCATTCAGTTTAGTTTCCCCCACCTAGCTAAGTTCTGCCCTGCTATAGGTCTAAAGCAGTTTCTTTATTCATTAATGGTAATCACAGCATACAGAGGGGAATCCCACATCACCTAGCCTTTTCTGTTTAAATAAAAAGGAAGATTTGAACTTTAACATAGTAAAATAACAAGAGAGGTATCAAGCAAGAATTACAGTTATATATTTATATCTACTTAATCTTTTATCATAACTAAGGAAAACTATAATTATCACAATCATCCCCCACTTACCCCTCTCCACACTTTCTCCAGTCTCCTCTCACTGTGTCCCCATCCTAGTCTGCCTTCTATTGCTGAGGTAAACATGATGACCTGAAGGGACCTGGGGAGGGAAGGGTTAATTTCAGCTGCCAGGTTATAGTACATCATGGAGGAAAGTCGGGCGGGAACCCAGGCAGGACCCTGAAGGCAGGAACTGAAGAGGCCATGGAGGAGAGCCACATTCCTCATGGTTCCCTCAGTTTACAGTTTGTACAACCCAAGCCCACCTGTCTAGGTGGCACTGCCACAGTGGGCTGGGCCCTCCCACACCAATTTGCCCACAGATTTGCCCACAGACCAATCAGATGGAGGCATTTTCTCAATTGAGGGTCCTTCTTCCCAGATGACTCTATTTTGTGTCAAACTGGCAGTGCCCTCCCAACTTAATGACCTTAAAAAAAAAAACCCTGAGTACAATTAGGGCTATTGATGAGAGTGTCTAGGACCATTCCTGAAGAAAACTGACTCTCCCTCCCCCACCAGATGATTACTGCCAATTACTCCTCTGCTGCTAGTGTCAATTTGTGAGCCCCGCCCCCATCCATGCTCAGGGTGTGTATGTGCACACACAGGTCCATGTGCTCCTGTGGATGGAACTCAGGACCTGGTGCATGTGAAGCACACTGAGCTGCATCTCCAATCCAGTCTTACTCTTTTTTTCCAAGACAAGGTCTAATATAGTGGTATATTATTTGTCCGAAGATCAGAGTGCAAAGCTAGCCACACTAGTCATACAGGCCAGCAGTGGTGGCACACACCTTTAATCCCAGCAGCCATAGTAGTTAGCAATATGTGCCAGACGCTGGTGGTTCACACCCTTAATCCCATAATTAGAGAGGAATAAGACGGGTGGAGACATGAACTCAAGGTCTCAGTGTGCGGTCAGCTGGCCGTCACTCTGAGGACAGGGTTGTCCAGTCTTGGTAGAGGTATGAGCTCTCTAGTGGTTGGTTGTTTTGCTTTTCTGACCTTCAACTTGAACCCCAATATCTCTGGGTTTCTATTTTTATGCTACAGTCTAACGGTGCAGTTCTGACTGGCCAGGAACTCACTATGTCATAGACCAGTCTGTTCTTAAACTCACAGATTCATCTGCCTCTGCTTCCCTAGTTTTGGGATTAACCAGTTTTATTCTTCAAAAAAGAATTATTATTGGGGCCAGGGTGATGGTTCAGAGATTAAGAACACGCATTGCTTTTGCAGAAGACCCAGGTTGGTTGACCAGCACCCACATGGCACCTCACAACCATCTGCTCCTGTCCCAGGGCGTCTGATTTCTTCTTGTGGACTCTGGGCACTCTATGCCCATACACATAAGCTCTTTTAAAAAAGAATTATTATGTCATAATACAAGTGACGAGCTTCATTACACGTTTCCCTACATGCATGTCGTCACCCTTTGCCCTCCTTTGCCCTTCGCTCTCACTGCCTCACCATCCCCTGCCTCTGCTTTCTGGTTTCTGTCCCCCTTTCAGCTTTCATGTCATACAAAAGCCATTGCACTCTCTCCCTTCTCCTTCTTTAGGAGTTAGGCTCACTTAATATGGTGATCTCCAGTTCTATTTCAGGGCAATACTGAAGTAGATTTGATTTCTCCATAACTGCACAGAATCCCACCGTGTGCGGGTAGCCACTTCCTTTGTCCATCTATGTATCATGAGCAGTGCAGCAATGTTGTGTATGGCTGTTTCCTACCCAAGCAAGCCTGGGGAGCTCTGCTCAGCCCCCTGCAACAGGATTCTTCCAGTTGGGCTTGCTTCTATTCCTCTCATGTAGGTCACAAGACCCTCATGAGTTTCCACCACCTGGTGTAGGCAATTCTCCTCTAACTGCAGGTAACCTCAGGGAGGGGCTAGAGTATATAAGGGTAGGGTGGGGGACTAAGGGAGGAGGACTTTATCTATGTGGCTATAGAGAAGCCCCCATCCTTGTTGGATAAGGGCCAGTGTGGCTAGTTGTTGGGGTAGCCCCTCACCTGTGCTCTGTAATGAAGTTCAAGAAAATCATTGGTTTTCCAGAGTGAACTTAGGGGGAATTGTGTCTCTGTTTGTCATTGGGTGGCAGATTGCTTAGGTCTTCCCGGTGGAAGGAATTTTAGATACAAGAAATAGCATGGATGGGGAAATATCTCCAGCGGCTGTCTATCCCACTCCAGATACACATATACTGGATCATAGTTCCTTTTTGTTGTTGTTGTTGCTTTTTCCAGACAGGGTTTCTCTGTGTAGCCCTAGCTGTCCTGGAACTCTCTCTGTAGACCAGGCTGGCTTCAAACTCACAGAGATCTGCTTGCCTGTGCCTCCCAAGTGCTGGTGTTAAAGGCGTGCGCCACCACCGCCCTGTTCATATGGTCAAAAAAGTTCTATTTTGAGATTTTGGAGGAACCGCCATACAGATTTCCCAATGACTGCACCGGTTTGCTGTCCAGTCAGCAGGGAGTGCTCTCTTCACCAGCATTTGTTGTCATCTCATTTCTTGGTGACAGCATTCTGAGGTGAGAAGGAATTTCAAAGCAGTCTCAATCTGCATTTTCCTGATAGCTAAGGATGTTGAATACTTTTCCAAATAGTTATTGACAATTTATATTTCCTCTTCTAACAGAATTAATTTTGATACAAAGGCTCACTATACAGACCAGGCTGCTGTTTAGATTGTAATTTTCTTGCCCTAGCCTCTAACCCCCCCCCCCACCATGTGTGTGTGTGTGTGTGTGTGTGTGTGTGTGTGTGTATGGTGTTTTCTTTCTCTACATTTCCTTTTCAAACTGAGAGGTGCGTGTTTGGGGGCCTTGTAAAAGCACCCGTTCATTAGGAGCTCCTGTTCTGACACCACATTCACCAGCACACTTCCGGGACTCCTGATTGTGACTGCAGAGGCCCGACTCCCCTGGCACTTCACTGACTAAGCCAGCAGCAGTGGGCGGGTGCAGCCTTCTGGAAAGACAAAGCCAGTATCATTTGTCTCTCCTCCACTGCCTGCAGTGCTGTGGCTCCCATTTTCCTCATTAGGAAAATTCCTTTCACCTCAAGGAGCTGATGTGAGGAGTGAAGGGGAGAAATAGCCATGGAGCTCTTTTTAGGAGCCAAGGAAAAGTGAGTCACTGCTGGAGGCCGCATGGCGCTCGGCAGAGGTAACATAAACCAGGGCCAGAGGTGGACATAAACTAGAAGTTTCTTTCTTTTGCACAATTCAGTCCAGAGCTGTGACAACATGGGTGAACCTGAAGGCTATTAAGCCAGAAACAGGAAGCCGAATACCACATGATCTCACCCCTACACGGAACCTGGAACAAGTTGAAACCATAGAGCAAAGAGTAGAAGGGAGGCTGCCTGCAGCTGCGGCTGCAGTATGGGGGTGTGTTAGTACAAAGTTTCAGATAAGCAAGATTGTAGGTGGGGGTTTTCATCAGAACTTCCTGCTCCCCAATAAATGACATGGAGACTTATTATTAATTATACATGCTCAACTGATAGCTTAGGCTTGTTACTATCTCTTACAACTTCAATTAACCCATATTTGTTAATTTACATGTTGCTACGTGGCTCATGGCTTGTTACCTCATCTTCTATACATCCTATTTCCTCTGCATCTGGCTGGAGACTCTGCCCTTCTTCTTCTCAATGTTTACTCAGTCTGGCTCTTCCACATAGCTGTTGGTCAGTTAACTCTTTATTAACTGATGAGAGCAACATATGTCACAGTGTACAAAAGGGTCATTCCACAGCGCAGGGTGAATAAGCCTTCTTGACAGCATGGTAACTCTACTTAGCAATATTACTTATTGAAATTCACTGGAAGGTTTTAAAATATTCTCATTATAGATGTAATAAATGAGGGGGCTGGAGAGATGGCTTAGTAGTTAAGAGCATTGGCTGCTCTTGCAGAGGGCCTGGGTTTGGTCCCCAGCACCCACATGACAGCATGGTAACTCCAGTTCCAGGTGATCTGAAGCCCTCTTCTGGCTTCCTATGGTCACCAGACATACACTTAGTGCACAGACATATATGTCGGCAAAACACTCATACACATAAAATAAAAATCAGCAAATATGTTTTTAAAAAGGAATATATCCGTGAAGCAATGGATTTAGCCATTTTACAAATGCATACACAGGTCAAAACATCATGATATACACCACAACTCTATACAAATTTTATTTGCCAATTCGTAAGTCACAAAGGGCAGAGAGTATAGCCCAGGTGCAGTCACAAGGTCCTAGATTCTGTCCCTACCATCCTGCATCAAACCAAGATGAAAACAACTACATAATGTTCAGTGGGAGGAAGCCTGTAGCCTATGTGGCAGCTGGGCCACAAAGCTCGAAAGACCTAGGTTTCTCAAGTTATCACTCCATTGTGTACAGTTCTCATTCTCATAGACATCTCAAAATCCAAGAGGGCTGCCAAAGCACCAGCCGTCACATACTTATTCAAGCTAGAAGGATCCCTTCTGACTTGCAGGGAACAAATACAACTATTTTTTCTATCAAGAATATTTTCTGGCCAGGCGTGATGGTGTACACCTTTAATCCCAATATTTGAAAGGGAGAGACGGGTGGATTTCTGTGAGTTCAAGGCCAGCTTGGTCTACACAGTGAGTTCGAGGATAGCCAGAACTACATAATAGAGAGATCCTGTCACAAGAAAACAAAACAAACAACAAACCCCAAACCAAACCAAAAAAAAAAACAACAAAACAAAACACGAACAAACCCTAAAAGGGATATTTTCTGGATATTTCTGCTACCAGAACTCATAGATTATTAAAGAAAAATCCCAGTGTCAGCTGTGGGTCCTTATGAAACACTGGTCAAGAAGGCCGTAGGGGACCCCAAAATGACAGGTGGTTTTGTTGTCGCTCATAGTTGCCCACTAGAACTAGATGAGAATAGCACACCCTTGGTGTTCTGGGTGCAGGGAAATCAAGCTGGGACTGCACTGGAAGCTTTCCCTTGCTCCTTATCTGTCATGGTGCAGGAAGGCGCTACACCGGCTGCCAAGGGAGAAAAGTTACCAGCCATCTTCCCCAGTGGACTGCCTGGTTCTCTGTCAACTTGACATAAGCTGGAGCCATCAGAGAGGATGGAGCTTTAGTTGAGGAAATGCCTCCATGGGATTCAACTGTATCTTAATTAGTGGTTGATGGGGGAGGGCCCAGCTCATTGTGGGTGGTGACATCCTTGGGCTGGTGGTCCTGGGTTCTACAAGAAAGCAGGCTGAGCAAGCCAGGGGAAGGAAGCCAGTAAGCAGCTCCCCTCCATGGTCTCTGCATCTGCTCCTACTTCCAGGTTCCTGCCCTGTTTGAGTTCCTGTCCTGACTTCCTTCAGTTATGAACAGCAATATGGAAGTATAAGCCAAACAAATCCTTTCCTCCAAAAGTTTCTTTTTTGTCATGGTGTTTTGTCACAGCAATAGAAACCCTAACTAAGGCACCCAGCTATGAACCCTATAAGCTACCAACCTGACAGATAAGATGTGCTCACTAGTGCAATATTGGCACAGATGCTAACCAACAGCTTTCTGATTGAGTTTTAGGCCTGTTCCACAAGAAGAATCTGTGTCTGCTACTGTAAACCTGGTTAAAATAACCCATGGCTAGGGAGGCCATAAGCCCTGGAGGTGTGGACTTATGAATTTCATCATGGACTGAAGAGAGGCTTATACAGCTCTGGTCCTCCTTGAGAGCTATAGACTCTAAGTGCTTATGGGGGGATCAGTTCCTCAGCAGTGTAGCCATGAGAAGTTGCCCTTGTGCAAGTAGAAGTTGCCTCCCACCCCATGCCCGTAGAAGCAAAGCTAATTAAATACATGGGACACACACAGAGGCGTGACAAAAGGCAGGGGGGACCTGCGAAGAAGGGTTGCTTTGGACTGAAGGGAAAGGGGATAAGAAAGGGTATTGGGGGTAAATATGATCAAAGTACAATTATGAAATTGTGAAAGAATAAAGAAATAAATGCAATTTTTTGTCAGTTGCCTACATCCCTGCATTCAGCCCCCTTCTGGCTAAACAAAACACACTGGAGGCTGAGAAGTGTTGTTTATTCTACTTGGTTATATCTCCCGAGGAAGGAGAGAGAGCTAGTTATGCCAAAGAGACGCTGAAATATGGATGTCCCAGCTAGGAAAAGGGCAACAGAAGAAAGGAGACGGCTATGCCCTGCTGGGTAAGGGAATGCTTGCTCAGCAACTTCCACCAGGGACCTAGCAGAAGGTTGCACTGCCTGGGTGTGTAGTGTGAAGCGACGGGCCGCTTCCCTGCTGCCCCAGCTCCTGGACGCCTGGCTCCTGCATGGCTAGCTTATGCCCTGAAATAATTGCACAGAAACTGTATTCTTTTAAATACTGCCTGGCCCATTAGTTCCAGCCTCTTATTGGCTAATTTTTACATCTTGATTAACCCATTCTAATTATCTGTGTAACACCACGAGCTGGTTTACCAGGAAAGATCTTAACCTGTGTCTGTCTGGAGTGGGAGAATCATGGCGACTGACTGACTCGGCTTCTTCCTCCCAACATTCTGTTCTGTCTACTCCACCTACCTATTTTCTGTCCTCTCAAAGGGCCAAGGCAGTTTCTTTATTTAACCAATGAAATCAACACAAAACAGAAGACTCCCACATCATTTCCCCTTTTTCTGTTTAAACAAAACAGAAAGGCTTTAACTTTAACATAGTAAAATTACATATAACAAAACAGTTATCAAGTAAGAATTACAGTTACAATATTATATCTATTTTATCTTTATCATAATAATGGAAAACTATAACTCCATCAAAGACTCCAGAAGGATATAATATTACCTAAGCAAACAAGAAATCCAAAACTCTAGAAATGACAGAGACATTTCGCTGCCTGTACAGTCACCCAAAGTTCCTCTGTACCATTGGGGCATCCATCTTCAGCCTTCAGACCCATAGTATTCAGCAGACATTTTCATAAAGCAGGAAATTTCAAAGACAGTTCAGTCACTAGCTGCTGTGGCCTGCAGAATGTCTCGTAGATCAGGAATCCCGAAAGGCCATCTCACCTTTTGGCAAGTTCAGCAGTCCTCTCTCTGAGGGTTCTCTGTGTCCAGTTTATGCAACAGTCCAGACAGGAACAGTTTCTTGCCCAAATGGCTATCCAACTCCATAAGGAGCCTCTTCGATGCCCATCTTCTTCTTGAAGTAGCTGGTGCTGCCAGGAGCAGACGTGTCTCATTGTCATGAAAAGCCCTAAGTTATTAAAACATTAAATGCCATATTCTGCAGTCTTTGAAAGATATGAAGAATGCCTATCTGGCTGAAATATATCACTATATATCTAGAAAATTTAACTAACATGACTACAAGCTTGACTATTATCAATGATTATCCATTAACAACCTATATTTCCTAATTATACATTACATTTTTAAATGAACTACATAATCACAATATCTTAATCAAGAGCAGAAATATACATATAACAAAATTGACCTTAAATTTCTATCAATAAGGCAAAGTTTATACCAATGCAAATTATTCATATCTATATCATATCCCCCTTTAAATGTAAAAGAACATTTATAAACAATATTTAGGAACATGGGCGCAGGTTTTTTCTCTCCAAACTGCTTCATGCTGAATGGGGGAGCTGTTATTTAGGTCTTTCATGGTATAACCTGTCTGCTAGGTTCATCTCAGTTGGCAATTGAGCAAAGTAATTTTTTGAGGGTGTTCACAGCAACCTTTCAGGAGGGCGTGGTCTATCATACCATATTGGGATAGAAGCAATCCATAGGGTCTCATCCTCTGTGAAAACAAAAGAAGACCCTCTCCAAAGCATCATATCCTTAGACCCAAATTCTGAAATCATAATACCCTTGTATCCATTCTGGTTTAGCTTGGCAGTCCATATAATGAAATGTCTCTCTGTAGTTAGCTCTTTCACAGTCAAAAAATTCAAAGAAAACACAATAAAATACATAATCCAGACTCTTTGTGAATTTTCCATTTTTACGTGGCTTATTTTTAATCTATCACTTTATTTTATTCTGTCTCTTTAAAGACTTTACCCTTTTTTAAAGGCATTAACTTTATTCTCTCTATTTTTTTTCTTCTCTCTTCCAAGCCTATGTCTGAATCTGTCCTATTGTGAATCTGTAATTTTTTTACTATCCAGGAGCACTTCTTAAAATGCTAAGCACTTCTTAAAAACTTAAGTTGCACCATGTAGGGGTAATAGGTACTGCCTGTTTACTGCCAGTCTAAACCTTAACTGTGCTGTTGTTATGGTAATTACGATCTTTCCTGCCTGAGGTCAGCACAGTTCAGCCTGGAGCAGCTCCAGCCTCATATCCATTTGGTGCCCCTGAGCTGCGCACAGTTCCAGGCACATAGCAAGTCCACATTGGAGCCGCACTCAGCAGTTTAACTCTGAGACTGAGCGTGCAGCACAGAAACTCTTTTCATCCAAGTTACAGCCAAATCTGACACACAGAGCACTGCGCAGTCTGAAAACATGTCTCTGTATGGAGGCAGGAATCTGCCATGCTCTTCCACCTGCCTAAGCCTGATTCTGCCATTTGCCCAGGTGCAGGCGGGGAGCACTGAGCCATTGGCACTCTCAGAGCACTCTCCTTCTGATCCCAAGCAGGAACACAAACATCCAGTCCCATAAAAGCCATTGAAATGCTTTAAAGTCAGAGTTTGCACTGGCGGCACAGTCCCAGGAAGCTGCGCTTTAAAATGACGCAACATTTTTTCTGCTGCTGTTGCTGAATTAGGAAATCTCTCTACAGCATGCCACCAACAAACAGCAAAAATCTTCATTAAACTCTGTTTTTTCTCTGTTTAAAATTAAGCTCTCTCAGGTTTTACATGGAGTTCGTTACCATGTTGGGTGCCACTCTGTAGTGTGAAGCAACGGGCCACTTTCCTGCTGCCCCAGCTCCCGGACGCCTGGCTCCTGCATGGCTAGCTTATACCCTGAAATAATTACACGGAAACTGTTCTTTTAAATACTGCCTGGCCCATTAGTTCCAGCCTCTTGTTGGCTAATTTTTACATCTTGATTAACCCATTTCTAATATTCTGTGTAGTACCACGAGCTGGTTTACCAGAAAAGATCTTAACCTGCATCTGTCTGGAGTGGGAGAATCATGGCGACTGCCTGACTCGGCTTCTTCCTCCCAGCATTCTGTTCTGTCTACTCCGCCTACCTAATTTTCTGTCCTCTCAAAGGGCCAAGGCAGTTTCTTTATTTAACCAATGAAATCAACACAAAACAGAAGACTCCCACATCATGGGCGACAACAATACGGACAGGTGAGAGCTGGCGAGATGGCTCAGTTGCTAAAGCACTTGCCATGCTAACATCAGGACCTGTGCAAACACTGGGCACAGCAGCCGTGCATCTCTAATCCCAGCAACTGGGGAGACAGACATAGACTGTCTCAAAAAAAAAAAAAAGGTGGACAGACTAGCAATATGGCTCATTTGGTAAAAGTGATTGCTGCGTGTAAGACTGAGTTTGCACCTGGAATCTGTGGTGGAAGGAGAGCGTCGAGTCCCAAAAGTTGCCCACTTAGTCACACTCACCCTACCCCCATGCCTTGAACTAATAAATTGTAATGAGCATGGAAACAGATTCCTCTGAATGAATAAATAAAGGGGAAATCTGTAGTGTAGATAGAGCAGGAAATTTATAGAATAAGAATGAATGTAACTTGGTGTAACGTAAAAGCATTTCTTCTTGTGTGTGGTGTGGAAAATTACTAAGGTGAAATATTAAGAGAACATTTGCCCGCAACTGTGGTAACGAAATAATCTTGCCACACAAGAGGGATCCCCACCCTTCTGTGGCCAGTCGATACTGATAACCTAGGACATCTGGTTATCAGAAGGATCAAACGAGGGAAAATTTTGAACTGACTTAAAAGAGGTGGCTGAAGCAGGATGGTTATCTCACTTCTCACAATGGCTCTGGCACCAGGCCTCCATGGAAAGAGAGATCCTCCTAGCCTGCCTCCCGAAAAGCAGAAATATTAAATGCCTTGCCTAAACATTTAATGCTCTGTCTCCCGAGTACAGAGTTTCGTCTCCCCAAAACAGACATTTAACGCCTTGCATCCCAAATGCAAATCCTTATTCCCTGAGAGTGGACATTGAAGGTCTGTCTCCTGAGAACAGACTAGATACTCTGCCTTTCAGAATGCTTTGCCATCCCGAGAGCAAAGCTTCGTCTTCTGAGCAGACAGAACGCTTTGCCATCCCAAGAGCTGTTGTGGGAGGTCCTTCCGCTCCTCCAGCCAATAGCCGCTGAGATACCAGCCCATTGGGGCGTGGTCTCTCTCCCTTTAAAAAAGCGGCTACTTCCCTCCTCGCTCTCTCTTTACTTCCTGCTCCCGTTCCAGCGACTAGACTTCTTCCTGATTGCGCAGAGGGCTGTTGTCTGGGACGGTGATCCGTAAGTTTTTTCCTCTTTAAATAAATACCACCCTATTAATCATAATTCCAAACTGGTGTGGGATTGTTTATGACTTATGCCTTCATCTGGCGCCCAACGTTTGGTTTTAGGACCCCCCTCCGTCCCCCCCCCCCCCCCCCCGCTCGGCTGCCTGCTGTGAATTCGGCGTGGCGCGAGCCCTCCCTTCCTCAGCCGCGGCCTGTGCCTTGCGGCCTGTGCCTTGAGGCCTGTGCCTTGTGCGTGGAGCCAGCAGTTTAATATAAATTATCATGCAGTGGCTTTTCTTGCTGCAGTTCTTTATATTTTCCCTTTAGACACCTCAGATTGACTTCAAGTCCCCATGCACCCTATTGTCTGCCTCCCCACGTGGATTTAAACTCCACAGGCCCGCGTAGTCTCTGCCCGCGTGGTTTGCTCTTTTCTGAGTCGTTTTTAAATCTCCCTTGCAAGTGCAGCTCTTAAGTGGCACGAACCAGAGCACGCGGTTGCTGGTTGCCGAATGCTGCAACACCTCAGGGTGACTTTGTCACGTGGAGGCATAAGTGGCTTCCAGGTTGCTCTTCTCTACCCCTGGATTCTGGGTTTCTGGTTCTGTCTATGGAATTGATTTAATTACATTTACTTTGTTGAGAAACTCGCATTTTCCAGTTTTTAACATCTACTAAGGCAGACACTGAAACAGGACCCCTTTTTCATCGCAACTTGGCAACAGCGCCACCTGCTGGATAATAGGTAATATGGCAGTTTTCGTTTCTAACACAAATTTTACTGCTTTGTTTTTACTAATACAATGGATTAGTAAATTTGTATTTACTAATACAATGGATTACGTCACACAAGGTTTATATGATTATGGGGATACCTTAATTTGCTTGTTACTAGGTTTCAGTTTTCTTTTCCATATTCTATCATTAAGGAAGAATATGGCACTCCTAAGAACGATAGAATCTTTACGAACTAATAATGGACAGAAGAATATGGCACTTCTAAGAATGATAGAATCTTTACAAACTAATAATGAACAGAAGAATATGGCACTCCTAAGAACGATAGAATCTTTACAAACTAATAATGAACAACTAATCGACAGAATTAAAATTACTGAAAATCAGAGGTTATCTGAACAAGTGGATACTATGTCAGACAAAATTGACTCCATATCCAAGGGTACTAGAAAGTTACCTGAAAGGGTTCAGGCTGTTGAATTTGGCATTCAGACTTTATCACAAAGTTTTGATAAGGTAACAGACAGAATGTACCTCCAAGATGGGAATCTACATGATATACAAGAAAGTTTAAGGAG
Source organism: Chionomys nivalis (assembly GCF_950005125.1). NCBI lineage: Eukaryota > Metazoa > Chordata > Mammalia > Rodentia > Cricetidae > Chionomys > Chionomys nivalis. The sequence continues at coordinate 30,860,387 of NC_080112.1, forward strand.
GACATGTTATCTTTGAAGGAAAAAAATTAAAGCTTTGGAATCACAGGTGCAGAATGGGAACCAAAAAATTGATACCTCAGTGAAATCACTGGAAACATATACAGGTCAGGAGATTCAGGATTTAAGAGAGACAATGATAAAAAGATTTGAAAAGATTGGAGAAATTATTGGAGCTGGTGAACAGAGTAAGGAGGCACAAGGACAGGATACAATGCCTCCACCAGCTATTAGAACTGGCTTACCCAGGGTTTTAGCGACATACCCTATACTTAATTCTGACAAAGAGTCAACTTCTAAAGGCTCAAAGGGAGTCAGAGAAGCTAGATGGACGCCAATAGCAATGAATGATCTAAAAGAAATTAAGCAAGCTATTGTTAATTTTGGCTTTCGCTCTGCATATGTAAAGGAAATGATAAGGACTTGGGCTTCTAATGCTAGAGCTACCCCCCATGATTTCCATCAGTTAGTGTCTGCAGTTTTAGATAATGGACCTTCCTTGATGTTTGGAATTTATTTCAGAGAAGAATCCAAACATATGGAACAGCAAGGAAGAGCAAAAGGTGTTGAGGTTTCCCAAGATCAAATTTTTGGTGCAGGAGAATATGCTGATCCACAGGTCCAAGCTCTTTATGACGATGAAGTACTGTGTCTATGTCACCAAGCAAAACAAGTTGAATCATACACCAGAATTAGGCAGGGACAGAGAGAACCCTTTATTGACTTTTTGCAAAGATTAATTAAGGCTCTGGATATAGGGGTAACAGACCCGGAAGCTAGACGAATACTTCTTGAATCTTTAGCTTTTGAGAATGCAAACATAGAATGCAAAAAGATAATTGGGCCTTTAAAGTCTATATCAGCACCTATGGATGAATGGATTCAGCATACGATGAATGTTGAGATGTTTAGCTATAATGATGAATCTTGGGTAGGAGAAGCGATTTCCAAAGCAATGAGGAGACATCAAACTGCCAGGTGTTTTAATTGTGGTAAATTAGGACATCTAAAAAGGGATTGCAGGCACAAAATTTCTAGGAATAATATCTCTTCTGGAATGACAAAGATAGGAGACCTCGGCCTTCAGGTATATGTAGGAGATGCGGTAAAGGCCGGCATTGGTCCAACAAATGCAGGTCAACAACAGACAGACGGGGCAACACGATATCATCAGGAAACTCCTTGAGGGGCCTCTCGCAGGCCCCCAAGCCAACAGTGGCCCAGTCATTCCCAGTCACAGTGGAGAATGTGCCTCACCAAGAAAATTAAAAGCTCCAATTTCTGCTGTAAAAAGTAATACTGGTCTAAATGATGAATTATGCGTGGAGGATGAGTCAAAAAACCCAGTAGGACAGAGTAAACGTATATTTTGGCAGACTTCTATTAATGATCAAAGACCAAAGCTAAGAGTCTGTATAAATGGCACTTTTATTGAAGGCTTATTAGACACAGGTGTGGATGTAAGTATCATTACTCCAGAATCTTGGCATCTGAATTGGCCTCTTCAAGAGGTAGATGTTCAGTTCCTGGGAATTGGAACCCTATCTCGTGTAAAACAAAGCACAAGATGGGTTGAATGCATAGGGCCCAAAGGGCAAATAGGAATACTAAGGCCATATATAGCCAATATTGCAATAAATTTATGGGGCCGTGACCTGCTACAGCAATGGAATACCCAGATTAACATTCCTGTAGTTCCAGGAACTCATAATTCTGGGAAGGATATGATGAGGTATTATGGAAAAAGGTCACCAGCCATTCAGGCTGTACAAGAACATACAGCAAATAGCAAACCTTTAGAGGTACCAACAGCCCTACCTTTAAAATGGCTAACTGAGAAGCCAATATGGATCAAACAGTGGCCTCTAGCTGAAGATAAATTACAGGCATTGGAACAGCTGGTGCAAGAGCAACTAGATGCTCACCATATTGAAGAATCAACCAGCCCTTGGAATTCTCCTGTGTTTGTTGTAAAAAAGAAATCTGGTAAATGGAGAATGGTGACAGATTTAAGAGCTGTCAACAAGGTAATTCAACCTATGGGCCCAGGAATTCCTTTGCCTTCTCTGTTACCAAAAGGATGGCCTCTTATAGTTATTGATTTGAAAGATTGTTTTTTCACTATACCATTACAAGAAAAGGATAGAGAAAAATTTGCCTTCACAGTGCCTACTTATAATAATTCTCAGCCTAATAGGAGATATCAATGGACTATCCTCCCACAGGATATGCTCAATAGTCCTACATTGTGCCAATATTTTGTAAGTAAGCCATTGGAAATAATTTGTAAACAATTCCCCAAGTCCATAATTTATCATTACATGGTTGACATCTTGTTATCTGATTCAAATAAAGATACTTTAGAAAGGATGTTTGAAGAAGTAAAGAAAGTCTTGCCTAGGTGGAGATTACAAATTGCCCCTGAAAAGATTCAAAGAGGAAATTCTATTAATTACCTAGGTTACAGAATAGGGTTAGAGAAAATTAAAACGCAAAAGGCACAAATTAGGAGAGACCGGTTAAAGATTCTTAATGACTTTCAAAGATTGTTAGGAGACATTTCCAGTCTACGACCAGCTGTTGAGATAATACCTGATCTAATAGTTCATTTAAACAAAACCTTAGATGGTGATAAAGATTTGAATAGTCCAAGAAAACTGACAGCTGAAGCAGAAAAGGAACTGACAAAGATTGAGGAAAAATTACAGGAGGCACATGTGGATAGGGTGAACCTAAATCTTAGCTGCATCCTAGTCATATTGCCTTCCAGAATTTCTCCTACAGGGATTCTAATGCAGAGGGAAGATATTATTTTAGAGTGGATATTTATACCTAATAAACCAAGTAAAAAATTAAAAACTTATGTGGAAAAAGTCTCTGAATTAATTATAAAAGGTAAGCTGAGACTTCATCAACTAGCAGGTATAGACCCAGCAGAAATTGTAGTGCCTTTTACTACTGAAGAAATAAAAAAGTTATGGGAAGACAATGAACCATGGCAAAGAGCTTGTGCTAATTTTTTGGGAGAAATTAATAGCAACTATCCCAAAAGTGGTAGACTTAACCTCATAAAGAAAACTTCTTGGATTCTTCCTAGAATTGTATGTGATGCTACAATAACTGGAGCCTGTATGTTCTATACTGATGCAAATAAATCAGGGAAAGCAGGTTACAGTCAGATGAATTGAGTAAGGTGGAACAAAGCCCTTATAATTCTGTCCAGAAGGCAGAATTATATGCCATTCTTATGGTGCTAAGGGATTTTAAAGAACCTCTTAATATAGTTACAGATTCACAATATGCAGAAAGAGTTATCTTGCATATTGAAACCACTGAATTTATACCAGATGATACAGAGTTGACTTCATTGCTTATCCAGGTACAAGACATAATCAGGAATAGGCTTTGTCCGATGTACATAACACACATCCGGTCCCATACAGGTCTGCCTGGTCCTCTAGCACAAGGTAATGCTGAGATTGATCAATTATTAATTGGAAGCGTGTTGCAGACCTCAGAATTTCATAAAAAGCATCATGTCAATAGTAAAGGCCTAAAGAAAGAATTTTCCATTACTTGGCAACAAGCTAAGGACATTATAAAGAGATGTCCTACTTGTTCTTTCTATAATCAAACACCGTTGCCTGTAGGGAGTAACCCAAAGGGTACTAAGAGAAATGAAATCTGGCAGATGGATGTGTTCCACTTTATGGAATTTGGTAAATTAAAATATGTACACCACACCATAGACACGTATTCAGGTTTTCAATGGGCTACTGCCCTGAGCTTAGAAAAGGCTGATTCAGTAATCACATATTTATTGGCAGTTATGGCCATCATGGGTATATCCGCACAAATAAAAACAGATAGTGGTCCAGCATATGCATCTAAGAAAATGAAATGCTTTTTTGATTATTATAATATAAAACACATTACAGGTATACCAAATAATCCTACAGGTCAGGCAGTTAAAGAAAGATCAAATCGTACTATAAAGGATATGCTGAACAAACAGAAAGGGACCGAAAATACCCCCAGAAATAGATTACATAATGCTTTATTAACCTTGAATTTTCTAAACACTAATGAGAAAGGAACGACAGCAGCAGAAAGACATTGGATAATGGAAAAGTCTGCTCAACTAAATCAACCAGTTTATTTCAAAGATGTGCTAACCTCTCAATGGAAGCCAGGAGATGTGCTACGTTGGGGAAGGGGGTTTGCTCTTGTTCCACAGGAGAAGAAAAATTGTGGGTACCATAAAAATTAATAAAGGTTTGATTTGAAGAGGAGAAACCTCTTGGAAAGGAGAAATGACAACTCATCCACAATGATGATATTCATACAGGTGGTAAGAAAAACATATAGAATGGGGGCAGGGTTCTGTTCTTATCTCCACAGGAAAACACTCATCTTTGAAAAATTCAAGGGACCCTGGATGTTTGGATACTGACAGATGGAAAAATACCTGCCCAATAGGAAACATCAAGAAAACTGAATAAGTTGTGTAAGTAAAATATACTAAACCATATTTCTAAATTTATAGAGCTGGTTTTGAAGTTGGTCTCTGGCTCAGTCTCTCCAATTCCAAGCCTGTTAGTAAGAGAAAAACCCAGAGTTTCTGGAGTTTCTGTCTCATGTCAAGAGCCATGATATGGGACAGAAAGAAATATGAGTTTAGAAAACATCTTTGCTTTTCTTCATATCTATCATACTTTTCATTGAATATATCTATCATGCCTTTCATTGAATATATATATATATATATGTCTATATGATTAATGTTTAAGTTTTTCACAATGAACAATGAGTTTTTCCTGAAGTGACATTTGAAGTTTCCAGGAAGAAGATGGGGCCCCATAACAACAACTCCACCTGGTTGATATGACGTCATGATACTGATAGCGCTACTACAAGACCTGTTTTGGGTACTAGCTGCACAAGACGATCCCAACTTGGTTAGCTGAAATGGTGCACATCTTATACAACATTTTGGCCAGACCTGCACAAAATTACTCAGAGACTATTTGCAATTTTAAAAGACATTGATCTTGAAATTTAACCATCATTTTACTTTCACAGGATCCCCCAGAAAGAACGTTGCTCCCATGACAGCTGGAAGTAATTCTAGAGGACGACGTCCCCTCTCCCAGTAAAGTTTGCCCTTGGGTTTAGGGACATCATTTAGGGGTTGATTATAATTGGTATACGGTTGAGGGTTGGGGAAGGAATTTTATAAGCTCAAGGATCATTTGAAAAAAAAAGAGGGATGATGGGATAAAAGATTTGCAATTGTGAGTTACTGTTTTTAGACAAATATATTGGTATCGATTCTTGTATATTGATACAAAGTTAAATTATATTGACTATTGTATGCATGCATGCATGTTTCTACCTCTGTTTAAAACATTTTTTATGTATTGACATATATTGTATTGATATATATTGTATATATTTACCATATTGCAGTGTACATTTCTACCTCTGATTAAGATACTTATATATTGTTTGTGTATTGATATATATTTACCATACTGCAACTTATATTTTTACATTGTTTATATTTGGAGGTCATTGTCCTCATTTGTTTCACAGTCGTTTATTGTCTTAGTCTTTAAGTTAGATGGGTATTGAGAATTATATAGATCAATAGTATTCTAATTTTGTCATTTATAATTAGACTAATCAGGTCTTTTAGATACATAGAGATTATACTCAGTATAGATAGAAAATCTTCAACCTCTTTAAAGAGCTGTAGAAAATGGTCTTTAATCTAACTCAGAGTTTTGTGGTAGTGAGACACAATTGATCCTGGCAACACCGCTCTATTCCCGAGAGAATGTTGAGCACCAAAGACACTCCACCTGGAGCCTTTGTTTTTGGCAGAACTAGCTTTGAGCAAAGAAATGCCCATACCTCAACCACTGACAGAGATACAGAGCGTGCATCAATGGATAAAACAGGACTGTCATATCCTGCCAAGACAGGGTAAAATAGTTTTGAAAAGTTGCTTGCCTTTGAAAATGGTATGTCAGTTATGTTAGACCTTAGCCAAAGTTGGTTGCTTCAACGCTGCAAACGTGACTTTGGGTGATTGCCCAGGTAGCCAGTTGTCTCTGTGATTTGTTGCATGTTTTGGGAGTTGTTTGATTGCACTTCCTAATTACTCGGGTAACATTATTTCCCTCCTCAGATCTTCGATGGGGTTGAAGACTATATAAATGTAGTTACTTTTTTCTCATGACTTGGCCAAGTTATTTATTATACAAGACCTAAGCTAGTTAGAATAGGATATTTGTACTTATTGTATATAATTTCGTAGTAGGTTTAGAATTCTCTTACTTAAACAAAAGGGGGAGGTGTTGCAGGAGGTCCTTCCGCTCCTCCAGCCAATAGCCGCTGAGATACCAGCCCATTGGGGCGTGGTCTCTCTCCCTTTAAAAAAGCGGCTACTTCCCTCCTTGCTCTCTCTTTACTTCCTGCTCCGGTTCCAGCGACTAGACTTCTTCCTGATTGCGCAGAGGGCTGTTGTCTGGGACGATGATCTGTAAGTTTTTTCCCCTTTAAATAAATACCACCCTATTAATCATAATTCCAAACTGGTGTGGGATTGTTTATGACTTACGCCTTCAGAGAGCAAAGCTTTGTCTTCGAGAGTAGAGTATTAAAAGCCTTGTCTCCCGAGACTCAGTCACCCAAATAGCCGAGTCCAAGGCCCTACCAGATACCAGCCTGGAACATCGGAACCTTATCTCCCGAGTGCAGACTACGGGGTCAAGAGTTCATCTTCGCTACCCAGCCCCCAGTGCGGACAAGATCCCAGCCTGAAGAAATTTAAAAAGCCCTTTTTAAGCCAGGGAATACCAGGTCATATGATGCTATTTCATGTGTGTATGAGAGGTTAAGAGAAGAGCATAGATGTGTTAATACATATGTTTAGTGTGTGAAATGTTAAGAGATATTTTATGGATAATTGATAAGATTAGGAAATATTAATGGATAAGTTAAGGTTAAGAAGCATTTTATATATAATTAATGGATAAGTTAAGGTTAAGGAGTGTTTTATAGATAAGTAATGGATAAGTTGTATTAAGATTATAGATAAGTAATGGATAAGTTGTATTAAGGTTAAAAAGTATTTTATAGATAAGTTAGATTAAGGTTATGAATTGGTTTTATGTATTAGGTTTAGTAGGATTAATAATTGTGATATTGAATTGCCTGTGTGTTGCCCATTATCAATCCCCCATGCCTATTAAGATTGTAAACCCCATTGATGCATTGGATATTGAAGCTGCTAGTAAAGAATCACCATAAAAACAATTCTCTTGCTTGGTCTGGTTACTCATCACTCTCTGGGGAGAAGGGCACAGAGTCCTCATAGATATTACTCGAAAAGAACCTGGAGCTGAAGTCCCCCAGCTCGTAACATAAATAAAATGGAAATTTAAAAATAAAGTGGAGAATGATTAAGAAAGATGCCCGACATTGACCTCTGGACTCCATATGCATGCATATATGTAGACACACACGGGCACACACATATGCACAAGTATGTTTCTACTTGAAGTAAACCTTCTCTGGGGTTGTATCTGCCTTGAGAGGAGCTTTACCCTGACGAGCTCTGCCTGGGGTTTGGATAGCGCTGGATCTCAGGTCCTGGTGATGTCTGCCCTGTCTTGGCATCAGCATGGACAAAGGTAAGGGGCTTGTCTTTGCCCAGCCTTCAGGGCCTCTACTTCCTACTCTAACACCCTGCTACTTCCTGTTTGCTAGGCAAGAGCTCCCTCCACCACCAATGACTCCCCCCCACCCCTTCCCTGCTCCAGCTGTAGCAGTTCCTCCAGAAGTCTCACAGGAAGGGTTACTTCCCCTGTTCCCATGATCACTTCTAGTAACTCATAAGGGACACCTAACGGGGAATATGAGCAGATCATTCTATCTAGAACTCTCTCTCTCTCTCTCTCTCTCTCTCTCTCTCTCTCTCTCTCGTATGTGTGTGTGTGTGTGTGTGTATGTGTGCCAGAGCTTGACCTTTAATGCTATTAGTCAGGTGACACCCACTTTTGTTTTGTTTAGAAAGGATCTCTTGCTGTCTGAACTCCCCAAACGGGCTAGTATGACTTGTCAGAGGGTATCAGTGATCTGCCTGTCTCCGCCCTACCCCTGGCAGTGCTGGGATGACAAATGCAAACCACCTTGGGTTCTTTTGTTTGTTTGGCTTTGAAGTGGATTCTGGTGACTGTACTAAGGTCCTCGTGGTAGCATAGCGAGCCATTTACTGGCTGAGCCATCGCTTTTAGAATCCTTTGTATCAATGCAAATGATCTCAGTTTCGGTGTCTTACAAAGTGGATATGGTGATACCTACCTTCTAGGACTGTTTTGAGAAGTAAATGACATAGCTGTACCTGGTACAAAGTGCTTTTCTCTCTGTAATTAGTAAGTACCTTGTCTCATGTGACACTGTCTCTCGGGAGATATGAACAACTGCCCAGTCATTCCAGATAGGGAACTGATAATAGACCTAAGTATAGACACCACGAAAGTCTAACTTGGTGAACCAGTGAGTTTTATTGGGGTTACTAAGAGGAATGTGGGTGAGGGGTAGATTACTGGAACAGAAATGACTGAGACAGCTGCATCACAAACCCGGCTTGTACTGTGCTTCTTGCAGAAAGTCCAACCCCTTCCAAGCAGCTGGAGCGGCTGGATCCTCTTACAGGCCCCTCTGTGAGCTCTTCTTATTTTGGGGGAGATGGGGAGTCAGTTGCTCTCTGCTTCTTTTAAACTGCTTGGCTGATCTGAGCCTCTTCGAGGCAACTCAGCTTGTTTTTACTGCTTGTATGTGCTTGGGGAGAGGGGAGCCTAGTGCATCTGACCCGTTTCAGGGACCTCCTGAAGCTGTTGAGTTGTTTTGACCTTTGAGCAGTTTGCTTCATGAGTTTAACGAGTTTCCCTGCAGGATGGGATGCTACATCTCCCCTTAGAACATTCTACGTCTCGACATGCTTCACTCCACGATGCATGCTTTTATCTGGAAGGAAATGGTTGAAAAGACATGTGATTAAACCTTTCATTTTGTTGGCTTTTTTGAGACAGTGTAGCCCAAGCTGGCCTCAAACTCAACTACGTTGCTGAAACTTTCTTGAATTTCTGATCTTCTGGGATCCAGCTTTGGAATGCTGAGGTGAAAGGCCACCACACCCAGTGTGATGGTTAACCTTGTCACTTCTATGGGGTTTGGAACTACGTAGGAGACACACCTCTGAACAGATGAGATTTAACTGAGGAGGGAAGATCCACCCTGAATACGGATGGCACCGGCCTATGGGCCAGGGAAAGGAAAAAGTGAGCGGAACAACAGCATTCATCTCTGTCTTTGCTTCCTGACTGTGGACGTGCGGTCACCAGCAGCTGTGGACTGTGTTCCTTTGAGCTGTGACCCACAACCAAACTTCCTTCCTTAAGTTGCTTTCTGTCAGGTGTTTTTATCACAGTCATGAACAGAGGAACGAGTACGATGGACCTCATCTTTTCTTCCCTTTCCTTTCCTTCTCTGTTTATTTTTAAGACAGGGTTTCACTCTATGAATTTCAGGCTGCCTTGCGCTTGTCATCCTCCTGCCTCAGTTTTCTGAATGCTAGGATTAAATATATGTGCTACCACATCTGCTTTGCCTTTTTGTTTTATTCTTCAAATTTAAGTTTTATATTTATATATAATATTCATATATTTGTGTATGTGTGCGCATGAACATGGCATGGTAGCATGTGGAGAGCAGAGAAGAACTTTTGGGAATAGGTTCTCTCCTTTCGCCATACCATGTGGGTCCTGGGTATTGAATTTAGGCTTGGTGGCAAATGCTTTTACGTGCTGAGCCATCTTGTCAACCTTGCTTTGCTTAAAAAAGCATAATTGTACATATTTATGGAATACAGTATGAGATAAACATAAATTATCTCTCGGACCAGTGTAGAGGCATGGGAATAATTGAGGTACAGTTCACACAGAAATATCAGGAGGGAGTCTCTGGGTTCATTCAAACCCTGAAGATCACCCGTGTTTATTATCCAAACAGCTTTTATATCAAAAGGTAAACTGAGGGGGAAGTTCGTTAGCATTCTGTTTCAGGGTAGTGAACTTAGGTCACATTCACAACTATGGCTGAGCTGTCATGTAGACTGAATTAACACCTCTTTTCCAGGTGATCTTCCAGAATTACAAACAAGGAGCAGAGTGACATTAGCATATCCTGACCCTTTGTTTAGGATGGCGTCAGTTTGTCTGGAAAGGCTAGGTGACCACCTTCTGTGTGGCCAGGTGCAAACTGTGGCCTGAAAGTCTGGCCGCCATACAATGTAGAAATATGGGCCTGTATGATATGACCCTACACATGTATAAAACATGTAATGATGAAGTCAGTGTAACTGATGTATCTATAACCCAGATAAATATCATTTTTGTTGTTGTTGTTGTTGTTATTATTCTGGGAATACTCACAATAGTCTTTATTAATTGGTTGTCCAGAACCCTAGCTACTGTATCACAGAATATTTGATGCTCTTCTTCCTTTCCCACAGTACCCCTGAACTTTAGTAACTTCCATATGTTTGTCAGGGATGGGTTTCGAACATTACCAAATAATGTCATTGGCCCCTTATAGAGACACTGATTCTCTGTTAAGGTAGTATTTTCAGAGAAGCCCTAATTGTCTTTGAAGTTCTTCGTACTCTCGTTAATCAGAACCAGAAAAGGTTGAGTTACTCTCCTTAAAATGGGAAGCAAGACCATGGTAAACAATAACAACAGAGATATGATTGATGTTGCCATAGGAAAAAACCTTACATATTGGGAAAATGAGTATGCTTGAATGTACGCCTATCAAAACTGTGACGTAGGCCAGGAGCAGTGGTGCATGCCTGTAATCCCAGCTCTTGAGAGGCAGAGGTTGAATAATGAGTTCCAAGGCAGCCTGAGCTACAGAGTGAGACCCTTTCTCAAAAAGAGAAAGAACGAGGAGCTGGAGACACGGCTCATTGGTTAAAAGCACTTGCCGCTCTTCCAGAGGATCTGCTCTGTTTCCCCACCCCCCATGTTGGGTGCCTTATGATGGTTTGTAACTCCAGTTCCGGACAATCCAACATTCTCCTCTGGCTTCTATGAACACCTTGCACATATGTGGACACATACAAACCAAAATAAAACTAAAAAAAAAAAAAAGATTTTTTTCAACGCATGGTTTCTCCATGTAATACTAGAGGTCCTGATACTCTGTAGATCAGGCTGGCCTTGAACTCAGAGAACCACCTGCCTCTGACTCCCAATTCATTCTGGCATTGACTATTGCTCGCTTTAATGCTGAGATTCAAGGCATGTGCCACCACTACCCTGCAAAAACAAACAAACAAAGAAACAGTAACAAAAAGCTTCTATGGCGAGGGTGAGAGCTATGCTTATCTGTGGGCATAAGTGTTTAGAATGCAGCAGGGATTCCACTGTTTTGGAAAGCGGCAGTAATATGTTCTCTAGGGTCCACTACCTCATCAGTCACAGTTCAGGTTTCCAGTACCAGGCATGAATTCCCTCCCAAGTCCAATTAAGCAGCTGTTGGTTACCCTCAAGGTGTAAGTTGCCACCCTTGTACTCTAGGGTATATCTTGCTGTGCTGGTTATGGCTGTGGTTCATAGGTTTTACAGCTGGGTAGGACTTTTAATTGCTTTTCTCCCTTGGCACCTTGTATAGCACCTTCCACCCTGTGAGAGCTGGTGCTTAGGGAGAAGGCTTCTAGGTTACTTCCAGCTCAATTCCTCCAAGCCCTGTTTCTAAAGTGTGTGGTGTATTCAGCAACAGGATCTTACTTTCGAGAAACTTCTTTTTGTAGCAGATAAAGAGTATCACTGAAACCAAAATCTAGAGAATAATAACCCATGAGATGTTTATCCTCAGTTAGTACATCTACAGCACAAACCCTACATCTACGGCTCAGGGAACATCACCAAAGAGAGAGTAGAAAGATTGTAAGAGCCAGAGGACCAGTAAGTATGTCTGCTACTTGACAGTACTTCCCATATATGACAGGGAAACTATGCCCATCAAATCTTAACAATATGGCTGCCTAAACGCGACCTGTACAATGACAGCACCAGTTGACATCCCAACATGGATAGGGGACATTTCACAAGACCCCACCCTAGATGAAATGCTACAGGCAATTAATGACTTCTAATAGAGGGACAATCTTCTCCACGGATGTACTTTTAGGTTATCCCAAGTGGTCATTCCTAAACACATATATATATATATGAGCAGTACAAATGAAGTCAGTAGGTTACATTCATATTACATATATATGTCAGTAATACCTAAGAAGAGATAATGAACTGGAGAGGGAGTGGAGGAGCATGGGAAGAGCTGGAGAGAGAAAGAGGGAGAAATGTGATACAATGTACTCATGTAAAAAATGTTAAAAAAGAGATAATGAAAACCATTACCAAATGGCAACCACACTGGAACACATAGAAGTATGGAATGAAAATGGTTTTGTGTTGTTTTGGTACAGAATATTTCTATTAAACATTTTCCCCTTTATTTTTGATTTTTGCAGAGAAAAAGGGTCTGCGGCTTCCTTGGTTTTCCTAGGGGTCTCTCAGAGTTTGAGAGTCAGGGTTCCTGTGCTGTTCTGATCACTGCTGCTGCACTCCATTCTTCAGCTGGTAGTCGGTAACATCTCCCAGCTACTTGAGTGTCAAATGCTTTGCAGTGTATTTTGGTACCATTTTCACTGACATTAGAAAGCCTGAATTTGGGGGAAATGTTTGTAGTTTATCTTTGTCATGTGACCCTTCTTGGGGAGTTGTGAAACATCTATTTATTGCAGATGGAGAATTGATTACAGACCAAAGAAATGATTCCATGCAAGCCTAGCTCAGTGAACCAGTGAGTTTATTGGAGTTACAGGAGCATAGATGAGGGGTTACTTATATGACTAGAAAAGCCAGGACTACATAGAGAAACCCTGTCTTGAAAAGCAAATATTAAGATTCATGTATGTATGTATGTACGTACGTATGTATGTATGTATGTATGCATGTATGTATTTGTGTATGTGTGGTGGTTTGAATCAGTATGGTCCCCATAGACTCATGGGTTTGAATGCATGGTCTATAGAGAATGGTACTTTTATTTTTTCCGCCGGGCAGTGGTGGCGTATGCCTTTAATCCCAGCACTTGGGAGGCAGAGACAGGAGGATCTCTGTGAGTTCGAGACCAGCCTGGTCTACAAGAGCTAGTTCCAGGACAGGCTCCGTAGCTACAGAGAAACCCTATCTCGAAAAACCAAAAAAATCAAAAACAAAAACAAAAACAAAAAAACAAAACAGGGTTTTTCTGTAGCTTTGGAGCCTGTCCTGGAACTAGCTCCATAGACCAGACTGGCCTTGAACTCACAGAGATCTGCCTGTCTTTGCCTCCCGAGTGCTGAGATTAAAGGTGTATGCCACCACCACCGGGTGAGAATGGCACTAATCAAAGGTATGACCTTGTTGGAGGAAGTATGTCACTGTGGGGGTGGACTTTGAGATCTCCTACGCTCAAGCTATGCCGGGTATAGAGCACAGTTCACTTCCTGTTGCCTGCACATCAAGATGTAGAACTCTCAGCTACCTCTCCAGCACTATGTCTGCCTGCATTGCTGCCTTGTTTCTTGCCGTGACGATAAACCTCTGAAACTGTAAGGCAGCCCTAATTAATGTTTTCCTTTATAAGAATTGCTGTGGGCTAGAGAGATGGCTCAGAGGTTAAGAGCACTGGCTGCTTTTCCAGAGGCCCTGAGTTCAATTCCCAGCAACCACATGGTGACTCACAACCTTCTGTAATAAGATCTGGTGCCCTCTTCTGACCCACAGGCATATAGACAGGCAGAACACTGTATACATAATAAATAAATACATTAAAAAAAAAAGTTGCCTTGGTCATAGTGTCTCTTCACAACAAAAGAAACCCTAAGACCATATGTATGTATGTCATATATACATATGTATGCATATGTCAAAGCACGTGAGTGCATGTGTGTGAAGTGAAGAAAGGGGTATTGGGTGTTCTCTGTCACTCTTTACCTATTCCTTTGAAGCTGGATCTCTCCTGAATCTGAGGTTCATGTTTCCTTGGCTAGGCTGGAAGCCCCCAAGCCCCAGGGCTCCACCTCTCTCTGGCCCCAGTAGAGCTGGGGTTGCAAATCCATGCACCTTGCCCGGATTAAGTGCTGTGGGCTAAACTCTGGTCCCCAAGTACGTAAGTGCTCTTAACTACTGAGCCATCCCTCCTGTTTCCAGTTTTGGTTTCCTCCGTGTGTGTGTGTGTGTGTGTGTGTGTGTGTGTGTGTGAGAGAGAGAGAGAGAGAGAGAGAGAGAGAGAGAGAGAGAGAGAGAGAGAGAAGAGCTTACAGATATCAGTTCTCTCCTTCCACAGTGTAGGTTTTGGAGGCTAAACTGAGGTTGGCCGTCTCAGGACAAGCAGTTGTGGTTGCTGAGCCACCTCCTTCATCCCCACACTTTGGCTTATCTGTATCCCAGAACAATTCTTGGGAGATTATTTGCATCTCTGCTTTGAATTATGTCTGCCTCATCTTTTCTCCCTTTCTTAAGACTCAAAGACTCCAATGGGAGTGGCCAGTGGGTGGAGCCTCACTCACACCTCCACCTGTCAGAGAGGAGAAGAAAGAATATTCTCATCCTTTGCTATTTCAGGTGGGGAGTAGAGCTCCATCTGCATGAGTTGAAGCATCTCCCCAAGTAGGAAGGACACACAGATGCTTCACCCCTAAAGCTCAGTGAGCTGGGGAAGCAGTCATTCTTGCTAAGAAGGGGGAATCCCCCCTCCATGTTTGAACAGGTGGTCCCCTGCTGGTGGTGCTTTCAGGGAAGGTTACAAAATTTACAGGACTTGGGGCCTGGCTGGAGGAAGAGGGCTGGTTTGGTATAAGGCTTTATCTTCCTTTCTCTCTGCTTTCTGACTGCCATAATTGTATGACCAGCTGTCTCATACCCCTGGATACTAGCAAGCCATTCCTGCCCTCATGCCTTCCCCACCATGATGGATTATGTCGTGTTAAGCTGTAAACCATTATATTGCCTCTTGTCAAGTATTTGGTCTAAGTAATAAAAAAAAAATAACTGTATTAAACAGTTCAGAACCAAATGTCTCACTTGCTTCTATCCCAAGCCTGTTCTGTTGTCCCTTTTACAACAAATGCCCGTCCCCATCCCTGCAGTGAATATAAGAAAGCGGGAAGAGCTGGAGCTGGAAGTGCCAGCAAGGGTGACTAAGTCCTTCTGTTGTTGTGAGAATCTCCAACCTGTATTCAAAATGGATGCCTGGCAACATAGGTTAGGAAACTTTGCTATACATGTGAATGCAACTTTTTGTTTCATTGTTATTAATTTACCTATTTTCTTTTGTGTATGCCTCAGCATATGTGGGCACATGTTCACCTGTGTCACTACGTTGGCTTGTGTGTGGCCACCTGCCAGGGATTGATGTCTGGCACCTGCCTGGACTGCTCTCCTTCGCTTTACTTACTTATTTTGGAGACAGAGTCTTTCACTGAACCTGGAGCTTGCCAATTAGCCTGAGCAGTTGGCAAGTGAGTGCCCGCCCTCAGAGTGGCAGGTGAGTGTCTGAGTGCCCACCTCTACAAGTTCTCTGTTCCCGCCTCCTCCTGATGTGGCAGGTGAGTGTCTGAGTGCCCACCTCTACAAGTTCTCTGTTCCTGCCTCCTCCTGATGTGGCAGGTGAGTGTCTGAGTGCCCACCTCTATAAGTTCTCTGTTCCCGCCTCCTCCTGATGTGGGCTTTCAGAAGCATGTTACCATCCACACCTGGCGTCACATATGGGCTGTGGGTCCGAATTCTGGTCGGCATACTTGTGTGCAAAGTGTTTTACCCATTGAGTTGTTTCCTAGGACCCCTTGAAACTTTTTGGGTAAGTTTTAAAGTATTTCAAGTTTATTTATTTATTTTTCTCTTCTTTTTTGAGATTCTAGTACAGTAACAATGACATCATTTCTCCCTTCGCTTTCCCCCTTCCAAACCCTCCCATAAACTTTTTCTTCTTGTCTTTCAAACTCATGGCCTCTTTTTTCATTAGTTGTTGGTACACACATCTATGTATATGCATATATTCTGCAATATAATCTGCTCAATCTGTATAATATTATTTGTATATATGGTTTTCAGGGCTGACTGGTATGCTCTTCCCTGGGGAAGATTATTTCTTCCACTTTGAGCTTCCCTCCATTACCTGTAGTTCTTTGTGTGGGGCTGAGGCCTCATGGGTTTTTCTTTATCCAGTTTGGCATGCTATTTGGTGTCCTGCTTGTTCAGCTCATAATTGGGCAGTCATGTTGGAGAGACTTTATGCAGGTAGCTTCTGACATTCCCAGGAGACACCATCTCACAGCAAACTCCCTGTTCCTCTGGTTCTTACAGTCTTTCTGCCCCCTCTTCTGCAATGTCCCCTGAGCCTTAGGTGCAGGAGTTATTTTGGAGATGTATCCATTTGAACTGAGCTCCACAACTCATTTTGATTGGTTGTAGTTTTATGTAATGTTCTCTGTATTTTTCAAAGAGAAAATTTAAGTGTGCCGGGTGCCTACTATGCACAAAGCCCTGGATTCCATCCCCAACATTATGGGGGGGAGTATTAGGGGGAACTTAAAGAACCCAAGGTAGACCAGCTCTTCCACAGCGAAGAAAAACAAGCAAACACAATGAATAGCTCAAATTCTTTTGCCAGATCTCTTCAGCAAACCCCTCGGACACTGCTGCCAGGTGGAGCCAGAACTTTAGGCGCCTCTGCCTTGCAGCTGTATGCCTCTACTGCCACCTTGAGCATCAAGCTCACTGCTTCTCCATTCTGAGTTCAGGCGTCCCTCAGGGGCAGGCGCATGCATCACGGCCCATCTGCTGTTTTCTGCCAGGGAAGCTGGGAACAGAGCTCATGGCTTCCACTTTGGGAAGATTACTTACAATGTTGGAAGGTGTTTATATGATTCTAGGGTTTGTCTTTTTAGCCAGGTTCCCCGGCTGCTGAGGACTGAAGCAGGGGCCTGAGCACTAACTATAGGTTTTGGGTTTTGACATCCTAATTCTCTATTTGCTTTTGGCACAGGATCTCATGTAGCCCAGCTGGCCCCAAGTTCTCTATGCCTTGAACTCTTGATCCTCCTGCCTCAGCCTCCAGAGTGCTGGGATTACAGGCTACACCACCGTGCCTGGCTTCTATCTTAATTCTAAAGATCCTTAATTTGACAGCTGAGTTCATTAACACTGTTCTCTATGCTCTGTGCTTCTGTATGTTTGACTTAACTTGGAAGTTATATCTCTTGTTTTTCTTTTAGTGATTATGTAATGGGGCCCTAGGAATTAGGGTCTGTTTTAAAAAAGAATGTCTTTTTTCGGTTCCATCTCTCGACAGGAAATACCATACTGGAGTGAAAGCAGCCCCTCCTAAAATCTGTGGTATCTGGAAAAAGCCTATCTCCCTGACTGAGAACTGGAGCACACAGCTATATCTAAATATGCATATCTTCTGTTTTTTTGCTTCATCTTTTCTATAAACTGTAACACTGCTATATGGGCAAAACAGAGGCAGATGGAGAAATTCTGTCTCCTCAGTTTTGGCTAAATTAATTTCTCCCTCTCTTTTTCTCCCTCTCTAAGATAGCATCTTTGACTTATAAAAATCTGTTACCCCCCACCCCCGACCCTTGACAATGTAGAGTTAAAGCAATCTCTTTCCCAACTTCTGTGTCAGAGTTATAAGGTGTTCAGTCTCCAACAAAGAACTGAAATCCCTATTTAACATATCAAAGTGGATCTGGCCACCAGGTTCTCCCAGCATCCCTCAGTCCCTACTTGTTACAAGGTCCTCCTGACTGGCATACCCAGCCCCTACCATAAACTTCTCTAGCCCAGGGGCTGAACTGCCCTTCCCTATATAATCCAACTATTTTGGCTACCTGGCCCTTTCATCTACTGTCTTGGCCAGTCTCTTGGCCCAGGCTGCCCCTCTTATTTGGCAGCTCCTCTCCCCTCCCCATCTCACATGGCTCAGTCTGGACATGCTCACTCTGCACTCTCCCAGATGGCTATGCCTCTGGCTATGTTTCCCTTTTATCTACAATGAACTTGTTCCTCCAACATGCCTAGGAGCAGTCAGGCCCTTTCCTTCTTTATTTCCTTTTTTTAATCATCTGGTGCCAAAACCTGAGATCAGTCATGTCTATATTTCTTTCCGTTTTTATTTATTTTCTTTCATTCATAAAGTATTTAATTGTATGTATATTTAAGTCAAACAAGATATTGATATTTGGTGTACAGATGTAGTCATCTACTTTGCTATTTTCTTTTCACAAATCTAGTTAGTTTTAAAAATATGTATGTGAGAACCCTTCTTCCTTCTGCCCCCTTTCCTCTTTGGGCACATAACACCATCCAGCTCAGTCTGTCTGGCGCTGGGGGCAAATCCTCAGGGCAAGTAGGCAGGCGAGACTTCCTTTGTCTCTCCAGCCTGCCTGCATCAAGCAAGGTAAGGCCTTTGTTTACAAACTACCCAACCTGCACGGAGATCTGATCTAGGCACCAGGAGAGACAGCAGCGGGGTGAGTTTGTGACCTGACTGGCGGCGGCGGAAGCAGCCCTGGACAGGGAACTCTGAAGTTCCTCATCCCCCACCCTATACTCCCTGGGCTCCCTGCAGGGGCTCTACACCCTGCATACTGCCTCTCTCTTCTTGTCCCACCCAGCTTGCATCCAGAACCCTTCTTCCTTCTGCCCCCTTTCCTCTTTGGGCACATAACACCATCCAGCTCAGTCTGTCTGGCGCTGGGGGCAAATCCTCAGGGCAAGTAGGCAGGCAAGACTTCCTTTGGTTCACTGGCCTGCCTGCACCAAGCAAGGTAAGGCCTTTGTTTACGAACTACCCAACCTGCACAGAGATCTGATCTTGGCACCAGGAGAGCCATCAGTGGGAGAGCTAATCTGGGTACCAGGAGAGCCGTCTTTGGGCACGAAGATCTGATATTGGTACCAGGAGAGACATCACTGGAGCACCAGGAGAGCTATCACTGCAGGGTGCCATCACTGGGAAAGTACATCAGTAGGCAAGGAGACCAGATCCGGTAAAAGAAGATCCATAGGGGAGCATTCGGAGAAAGAGATGGGCAGGCGCCAATGCAAGAATTCACCCAACAATCTGAAAAACTATATGAAACCACCAGAACCCAGCGACCTCACAACAGGAGGACATGAACACCTTAATCATGAAGAAGTAAATAAAATTGACTTTATGAAAGTGATTGACGCCCTTAAACAGCATGTAAAAAATGCCCTTATAGAAATGGATGAGAAGTATAACAGAAAGTTTGAAGAATTGAGTAAATCAGTGAATGATACCCTAGGAAACCAAGGAAAAACAATCAAACAAATAATGGAAACAGTTCAAGACTTAAAAACTGAAATGGAGGCAAAGAAGAAAACACAAACAGAAGGCCAGCTGGACAGGGAAAATCTAGGTAAACGAATAGAGACTACAGAAACAAGCATAACCAACAGAATACAAGAGATAGAAGAAATAATCTCAGATTCTGAAGATACCATAGAGAAAATAAACACGCTGATCAAAGAAAACAGCAAGGCCAACAAATTCTCATCACAAAACATTCAGGAAATATGGGACACAATAAAAAGACCAAACCTAAGAATAATAGGAATAGAAGAAGGATAAGAAGCGCAGCTCAACGGTCCAGAAAATATATTTAATAAAATTATAGAAGAAAACTTTCCCAACCTAAAGAAAGATATACCTATGAAGGTTCAAGAAGCATACAGAACACCGAATAGGCTGGATCAAAAAAAAACATCCTCTCGCCATATAATAATCAAAACACAAAGCATACAGAATAAAGAAAGAATACTAAGAGCAGCAAAGGAAAAAGGCCAAGTTACTTATAAAGGTAAACCTATCAGACTTACACCTGACTTCTCTATGGAAACCATGAAAGCCAGAAGGTCCTGGATAGATGTACTGCAGAAACTAAGAGACCATGGATGCAAGCCCAGACTACTATACCCAGCCAAGCTTTCGTTCACTATAAATGGAGAAAACAAAATTTTCCAGGATAAAAACAAATTTAAACAATACGTAGCCACAAATCCAGCCTTACAGAAAGTAATAGAAGGAAAATCACTAATCAAGGAGTCCAACAATGACCACAGTAACTCAGACATCTAGAAACCCTTTACCAGCACATCTCAAAGAAGGGAAACACACAAAATCTACTACTAAAAAAAAATGACCGGAGTTAACAACCACTGGTCATTAATATCACTTAATGTCAATGGACTCAACTCACCTATAAAAAGGCACAGACTAAGAGATTGGATACGAAAACAGGATCCAACATTCTGCTGTTTACAAGAAACACACCTCAACCACAAAGACAGGCACCTACTCAGAGTAAAGGGCTGGGATAAGGCTTATCAAGTAAATGGACCTAGGAAACAAGCAGGTGTGGCCATACTAATTTCTAACAAAGTTGACTTCAAACTTAAATCAATCAGAAGAGATGGAGAGGGACATTTTCTACTCATAACAGGAACAATTCATCAGGATGAAATCTCAATCCTGAATATCTATGCCCCTAATATAAAAGCACCCACGTACGTAAAAGAAACATTGTTAAAACTCAAGGCAGCCATCAAACCGCACACATTAATAGTAGGAGACTTTAATACTCCTCTCTCACCAATGGACAGGTCAATCAGACAGAAACCTAACAGAGAAATAAGAGAATTAATGGAGGTAATGAATCAAATGGACTTAACAGACATCTATAGAATATTCCACCCAAATAGGAAAGAATATACCTTCTTCTCTGCAGCTCATGGAACCTTCTCAAAAATTGACCACATACTCGGTAACAAAGCAAACATTCACAGTTACAAAAAAATATTAATAACCACCTGTATCTTATCAGATCACCATGGATTAAAGCTAGAATTCAGCAACAATGCTACCCCCAGAAAGCCTACAAACTCATGGAAACTGAATAGTCAACTACTGAACCATACCTGGATTAAGGAAGAAAGAAAGAAAGAAATTAAAGTCTTCCTTGAAGACAATGAAAATAAAGAAACAACATACTCAAACCTATGGGACACTACGAAAGCAGTCCTGAGAGGAAAGTTCATAGCACTAACTGCCCACTTAAAGAAAACAGAGAAAGCACACATTGGAGACTTAACAGCCCACCTGAAAGCTCTAGAAAAAAAAGAAGCAGACTCACCTAGAAGGGGTAGAAGACTGGAAATAATCAAACTGAGGGCTGAAATCAACAAAATAGAGACACAGAAAACAATTGAAAGAATCAATAAATCAAAAAGCTGGTTCCTGGAGAAAATCAACAAGATTGATAAACCCCTATCCAAACTAATCAAACGGCGGAGAGAGAATTTGCAAATTAATAAGATCAGAAATGAAAAGGGAGACATAACCACAGACACAGAGGAAATTCAGAGAATCATTAGATCTTACTACAAAAGCCTGTATGCCACAAAACTGGAAAATGTAAAAGAAATGGACACTTTTTTAGATAAATACCATATACCAAAGTTAAACCAGGACCAGGTGAACAACCTAAATAGACCTGTTAGTCGTGAAGAACTAGAAGCAGTTATCAAAAACCTCCCTTCCAAAAAAAGTCCAGGACCAGATGGTTTCAATGCGGAATTCTACCAGAACTTCCAAGAAGACCTAATACCTATACTCTTAAGGTATTTCACAATATAGAAACAGAAGAGTCATTGCCAAATTCCTTTTATGAAGCTACAGTAACTCTGATACCAAAACCACACAAAGACCCAACCAAGAAAGAAAATTACAGGCCAATCTCACTCATGAACATCGATGCAAAAATCCTCAACAAAATTCTGGCAAACCGAATCCAAGAACACATTAGAAAAATTATCCATTATGATCAAGTAGGCTTCATACCAGAGATGCAGGGCTGGTTTAACATACGCAAATCTATCAATGTAATCCATCATATAAATAAACTGAAAGAAAAAAACCATATGATCGTTTCATTAGACGCTGAAAAAGCATTCGACAAAATTCAACATCCCTTTATGATAAAAGTCTTGGAGAGATTAGGGATACAAGGGTCATACCTAAATTTAATTAAAGCTATATACAGCAAGCCGACAGCTAATATCAAATTAAATGGAGAGAAACTTAAAGCCATCCCACTAAAATCAGGAACACGCCAAGGCTGTCCACTCTCTCCATACCTCTTCAATATAGTTCTCGAAGTTTTAGCAATAGCAATAAGACAACATAAGGGGATAAAGGGGATTCAAATTGGAAAGGAAGAAGTTAAACTTGCATTAGTTGCAGATGATATGATAGTGTACATGAGCGACCCCAAAAACTCCACCAAAGAACTCCTACAGCTGATAAACGCCTTTAGTAATGTGGCAGGATACAAGATCAACTCCAAAAAATCAGTCGCCCTCTTATACACAAAGGATATGGAAGCAGAGAGGGAAATAAGAGAATCATCACCTTTCACGATAGCCACAAAAAGCATAAACTATCTTGGGGTAACTCTAACCAAGGAAGTGAAAGATCTATTTGACAAGAACTTTAAGGCATTGAAGAAAGAAATTGAAGAGGATACCAGAAAATGGAAGGATCTCCCTTGCTCCTGGATTGGGAGGATCAACATAGTGAAAATGGCAATTCTACCAAGGGCAATTTATAGATTCAATGCAATCCCCATTAAAATCCCATCAAAATTCTTCACAGATCTTGAAAGGACAATAATCAACTTTATATGGAGAAACAAAAAACCCAGGATAGCCAAAACAATCTTATATAATAAAGGAACTTCTGGAGGCATTACCATCCCTGACTTCAAACTCTATTACAGAGCTACAGTAATGAAAACAGCGTGGTACTGGCATAAAAACAGAGCAGTCGACCAATGGAATCGTATAGAAGACCCGGATTTTAACCCACAAACCTATGAACAACTAATTTTCGATAAAGGAGCTAAAAGTATACAATGGAAGAAAGAAAGCATCTTCAACAAATGGTGCTGGCACAATTGGATGTCAACCTGTAGAAGAATGAAAATAGACCCATATCTATCACCATGCACAAAACTCAAGTCCAAATGGATTAAAGACCTCAATATCAATCTGAACACACTCAACCTGATAGAAGAGAAAGTGGGAAGTACTCTACAACATATGGGCACAGGAGAACACTTCCTACATATAACCCCAGCAGCACAGACATTAAGGACAACATTGAATAAATGGGACCTCCTGAAACTGAGAAGCTTCTGTAAAGCAAAGGACACTGTCACTAAGACAAAAAGGCAGCCTACTGACTGGGAGAAGATCTTCACCAACCCCGCTACAGACAAAGGTCTGATCTCCAAAATATATAAAGAACTCAAGAAACTAGACTTTAAAAGGATAATTAACCCAATTAAAAAATGGGGCACTGAACTGAACAGAGAATTCTCATCAGAAGAAGTTAAAATGGCCAAAAGATACTTAAGGTCATGCTCAACCTCCTTAGCGATCAGAGAAATGCAAATCAAAACAACTTTGAGATATCATCTTACACCTGTCAGAATGGCTAAAATCAAAAACACCAAGGATAGCCTTTGCTGGAGAGGTTGTGGAGAAAGGGGTACCCTCATCCATTGCTGGTGGGACTGCAAACTTGTGCAACCACTTTGGAAATCAGTGTGGCGGTTTCTCAGAAAAATTGGGATCAACCTACCCCTGGACCCAGCAATAGCACTCTTGGGAATATACCCAAGAGATGCCCTAGCATATGACAAAAGCATTTGTCCAACTATGTTCATAGCAGCATTATTTGTAATAGCCAGAACCTGGAAGCAACCTAGATGCCCTTCAATAGAAGAATGGATGAAGAAAGTGTGGAATATATATACATTAGAGTACTACTCTGCGGTAAAAAACAATGACTTCTCGAATTTTGCATGCAAATGGATGGAAATAGAAAATACGATCCTGAGTGAGGTAACCCAGACCCAAAAAGAAGATCATGGGATGTACTCACTCATAATTGGTTTCTAGTCATGGATAGGGGCCACTGAGTCTATAATTTGTGATCCTAAAGAAGCTAAACAAGAGGGTAAACCCAAGGAAAAACATATAGATATCCTCCCAGCTATGGGAAATAGACAAGATTGATGGGCAAAAAATGGGAATCTTGGGGGGTGGGGTGGGATGGGGATGAGGGGAGATGGGGAGAGAAAAGTGTGAAGGAGAGGATGAGGGGAACTGGGGGAATCGGGGTGATTGGGGGTAAAGGAAGGTTGGATGGGGGAGCAGGGAAACTCATACCTTAGTTAAGGGAGCCACCTAAGGGTTGGCAAGAGACTTGAACCTGGAATGGCTACCAGAAGCCCAGGGCAATGTCCCCAGTTAGTTCATTGGGGCACCTGAGGATAGGGAACCTGAAATGAACCTATCCTATAATCATACTGATGAATATCTTGCATATCGCCATAGAACCTTCATCTAGCGATGGATGGAGATAGAGACAGAGACCCACACTGGAGCACCGGACTGAGCTCCCAAGGTTATAATGAGGAGCAGAAGGAGAGAGAACATGAACAAGGAAGTCAGGACCATGAGGGGTGCACCCAACCACTGAGACAGTGGGGCCGATCTATTGGGAGCTCACCAAGGCCAGCTGGACTGCTACTGAAAAAAACATGGGATAAAACCGGACTCTCTTAATGTGGTGGACAATGAGAGCTGACGAGAGACCAAGGAGAATGGCACAGGAACTTTCATCTGGCGATGGATCGAGAGAGAGACAGAGACCCAATTTGGATCAACCGTCTGAGCTCTTAAGGTCCAAATGAGGAGCAGAAGGAGGGAGAACATGAGCAAGGAAATCAGGACCACGAGGGGTGCACCCACCCACTGTGACAGTGGAACTGATCTATTGGGAGCTCTCCAAGGCCAGCTGGACTGGGACTGAATAAGCATGGGTTGAAACTGGACTCTCTGAACAAGGCGGACAATGAAGGCTGATGAGAAGCCAAGGACAATGGCACTAGGTTTCGATCCTAATACATGAACTGGCTTTGTGGGAGCGTAGCCTGTTTGGATGCTCACCTTCCTGGACCTAGATAGAAGTGGGAGGACCTTGGTCTTCATGTAGAGCAGGGAATTTGGACTGCTCTTCAGTATCGAGAGGGAGGGGGAGTGGACTAGGGGGAGGAGAAGTGGAGTGGGGATAGGGGGAGGGGAGCAGGGGGAAGGGGCAATATGTGGGAGGAGGGGGAGGGAAATGGGAAACGGGGAGCAGTTGGAAATTTTAAGTAAAAAAGAATAAAAAAATATTGAAAAAAAATAAATAAAAATATGTATGTATGTATGTATGTATGTATATGAATGCCACAGTACATATCAGAGGACAACCCTCAGGAGTAAGTTCTTTCCTTTCACCGTGTGAGTTCCAGGGATCGAACTCACATCATCAGACTTGAAAGCAAGCGCCTTTACCTGCTGAGCCATCTTGCCGGCCCTAGCTAGTTTAGTTTTGGGTTTTGTCAGAAACTGTACCAACAAAATGACTTGAAGAAACTCTCTGAATCCTAGAGTGATGTGGCTTTCCTTCCGAGAGGAACGAAACCCTCTTCCGGGAGGCAGCACAAGGCCCAGGAAGTCTGGGATTGTCCACAGATGATAACAGGACTGGAGCAGATGAGGACAGTGCTGCCTTCCTTGTGTTTCAACCTCAGTCTTTGGCAGCCTTTTTTTGGAAGGGGCAAGTGGCCCTGGAGGAGAAGGCTTCCATATTTCCTCTCCCCACCCCATGTGTATGTGTGTGCGCTCGCATGCAAGTGGAGGCCAGAGCTTGACATCGGTCTTCTCCGAACTATGCTAGATTGGCAGGCCAGTGTGCTCCAGGGATCCTCTCGTCCCCACCCTTCCAGTTCTGGGATGACAGCCCTGTGTTGTGCTGCTGTGCCTGCCTTATGACATGGGTGCTGAGGACCTGGCTTCTCATGCCTGTGTAGACCCTAACGCAGCTCTTCTTTAGCTGCGAAGCATATTTGTCTTATGTTTTGACTAGATCCTTCTCAAATTAGGACTTGGCATTAGATTTTGCTTAATGATTATTTTGGGCAGCTGCAAAAAGGATCATAGTTGGCAGTTTTTGTTTTGTTCTGTGAGATTTATGTTATATTAAAAAAAAAACCCACATGGATCCCAGGTGTTGGGTCCCAAGTGTTCTCAAGGTCATATGTATCTCTATAAGCACCACTCCATAAGTCAAAGTGAACATTCATGGCACTCAAGAATGTTCTAGGGGAATTCTGTGAAAGCTGTTAATTCGTGGTGAACCTGCCTTGGGCAGTCTCTGCTTTCCCACCTCTGCCTCAGTTTCTTGCCTTGCAATCAGAAGCCACCGGTGAAGTCTCAGCAGGCTGTTTCTTCTGAATTTCTCTCCAGAATTGACCAGATGCTCTGGCAGTGAGTAGCTGTGAGGAGGGTTCAGAGCATCATCCTGGAGCGCCCTCCACTGATCTTCCCAGCCTGGATAGCCCCTCCTTGTGGCCTTATGCAACTGAGGCAGGGTTGCATACAATAGGTGGTAGAGGGGCTGATGCTCAGGCAGGTCTTGGGACCTTCCCTGCTCCCTCAGGAGTGGTGTAAATAGTCAACAGAGCCCAGTTAATGTGATTCTTTCTCAAGATGGAACAGCTCAACTCCCCAAGATGACTCAGATACTCACTCACTACGTACGTGCGTGCATGCGTGCGTGCGTGTGTGTACATATGTGTGGAGACCAAAGGTCAACCTCACCTTCCTCAGTATCCTTATGTCTTTTGACATAAGGTCTATTACTGAGGCCAGCTGAACCTCAGGATTCATGTCTGCCTCTCCAGCACCAGGATTACAAGGCTGTGCCACCATTCCTGGCTTTTTACATGGGCACTGGACATCAAACCCAAATTTTCATGCTTACTGGCAGGCACTTCATTGATCAGCTGAGCACACCCCCCTCTCCCGCTACCCCATCATACCTTAGTCTTTTTGTTTTAGTAAAGCATTGCAACTCTCCAAGTGAGCATGTGGAACGCACTGGGGCTTGCCTCCTTTCTGGGTATATGCAACACAGGCAAGTGTGGGTCTCTGCAACGACATTCTTGGGCAAAGCCTAAGGCTGGGGTAGGGAGTGTGCCAACTAGGTGAGCAGGGGCATCCCAGGGATCAAGTCAAGCAACCAGCCTGGAGTGCTTCCTGCTCCAGCTTTAAATGGAAACGTCAGACAAGCACATTTGCAGAGCAGTGGCACCTACATCACTAAAATCAATTTAGACTTCTATTTCCAGCAAATGTCACAACTTGTGTTTGTCTCCCGTCTTCTAAAGATCAGAAGTTATTTGAAATGTGTGTCCAAACGCAAGTTGAAATCTGAGATAGCCATGGATGGAGAGGAAGGTTTCCAGGATGGCCATCAGGAGCCTGGGACATGCTGTTCCCAGAGGGAGGAAGTCACCCCCTCTGGTACCGACTTTGTGGGGGGAGGTCTGTAAGCCTAGCCATGCAGAGGAGTTAAAATCTGGCCATCCCTCTTCTACCGGTCACGGTGTTTGTTTCCAAGCGGTTTGGCTGGAATCTGAGCAGACAACTGCCTTCATGTTTTATACATTTTATTCATACATTTCTCCAACTCTGAAATGACGAAAGCCCAAGTCTATGGTTTCCCATTACACAGCATCCTACAGATATGTATATTCTACAAAGAATACTATGCAGTTTCTCTTCTTCCCCTGTCACACGAGATAACTGATTAGGGTTTCGACTTGTACTGTGCTGGCAGTGCCACCAGCATTGTGGTTGTTCAGGCGACAGGGCAAAGGAATTGGGATGGGAGGGCGTGTGCTAAGGCATGTAAATAGATACACACAGAGAGAAAGAAAAGCAGGACATTTACAAAGAATCCGAACCTTTCCAACCCCTTCAGCTCCTCTTGCAAGCTAAGGCTTTGCTGTACCCTGCAAATACTTACAATCGGATACGGTGAAATATACAACAACCATTAACATCTCTCTCTTTTTATCACTGAGACAATACTTCAAAACCTTTTATAAAAAGGCAATAATACATACAGAAAGAAAGAACACGTTGGCAAAGCTTTAAGCAAAACCAGCCCAGAACTGAGTCTGAATGGCAATGCACCTACACTGCACTGAAACACGATGCTGTGGTCTCAGCACCACCTGCCTGCAGAGGACATCCCAGGCAACACCAAAGACTGCAAATCAACCCCTACCCCCAATTCTTGGTCTCTGCCAAATGAAAAATAAAAGCAAGGCCTCTTTCTGTGGAGGAATGCCTACTTCTACTCTCAAGCACAAGTCCCTCTGCTGAGATGCTCTCCTAGGTCCAGAAAGGCTCAGCCCTGGACCTTACGCTTTCGCATGCTATAGACAATGGATTTAACTCCAAGCAGTAGCAAAGTGCTGAGTTTTCCCCATACACAGAGCTGGAGTTGTGCTTGGGGGCTAGAAATGAGGTCTCCCGTGTGTGGCTGCAAACATCTCCTTCCATTTTCTTTTGCTTGGTCCATTTGCACAGGTTCATTCAAGGGAGTTAATGGAGGGTTGGTGACAGGCGGTAGGAAGTCAGGCGGTTTTCTCCCATCCCCCTAACAGCTAAGACTTGGGGATGCCTGCCCCAGGGATGGGGCTGCTCTCTCCCTCTAGCTGCTGCTGTGGCCCAGGAAGTGTAAATGTGAAGGTTGGGACACTCTTCCCCCCTACTTCCTGGACGGATGTGATAGCTGAAGTTCACTCTGTAAACTGGGAGATCCTAGATGTCCCACAAGCTTAAGGCAAATGGACCCATGCAGCGCCCAAACACACTGGGCCTCACAAGTATGGTCCTGTAGCCAAAAGTGCCACATTAAGAGGGAGACCCTATGTCTAAAGGGGCCAGAAAAGGGCAAGTGCCCCCAAACAAAAGCAGCGATGAGAAGAGCATGCAGCCCTTCTGAAAGCCGTAGTGAGAAGCAAAGCATCTTCCTAAAGGAATTAACCAGAGGCGCGGAACAAAGAAGATGCGCACAGGGGCTTCAGTGTGCCTAGGCATAGACAGCCCGTTAAGAGAATAGGCTGAGAGTGTGGTGCTCCGCTCTGAGAAACCATCCACACAAGCTGCTTGCCAGGCTGCTGACCTGAAACAAGGAGTGATGAGGGCTGCAAGGGCCTGGAATGCTAATCAGTGTGCCCTCTCTTCTTTCCAAGGAGACATTTTTATTACGAATTCACTAACCAAGCAGTTCTCTCAATAATGTTAATGGCAAGCGAAGCTTAATTCTGCTCAGCATAAGAAACTGATCTGGGATGCTAATGGAACATCCCATCAGTGAGAGACAAGAGAATGCTTTGGGCTGCCTCATCCTAAAGGGGCACTTTCCACTCTGGGTAGCCCTTGCTTCCTGGAGGGTGGTTTAACTGACTGAACTTTCGCAAAGAATAAACTGGCAGCCTTAAAGAAGAGACACCTGACTGAAAAACAAGAGAACTCTGTGCTGTAAAGTGTGAAAAGACAGCAGAAGCTTTAAAGGACAGCTCGCCCTGCCCACCTGCTCCAGGACTTGGATGCTGGGAAGGGATCCCCTTCTTCACATGGTGGGGGACCCTGCAGCCTTATTTATTCAGCCACCAATAGGGCCGGCTGAGACTCTGTCTTCTGAATGCAAATAGCAAGAAGTAGGTCAACTGGTTTCTTTGCCTTCCTGAGCAGATATTTTAAACATCTCACCTGATGGGGCTGCATCTAAAAAGGTTACAATGTCCTCTCGACACTGGGAAACTTCCAGATGAGCTAAACTGAGTGACACTTTCCTTTTCAGTGTTGAGATAGAAAGACGATGCGCCTGAAAACTAACTACAGCCTTCTGATTAGAAAATCAGGTAGCTCCATCTTAAACAAAGAACTAAGGAGATCCAAACATTCCCTCTCCTGGTGTGCGGAGTAGGGCTGAGGTGGCAGAGAGGACCTGCAATCTGACTTTCCCACACTTCAACCGGCCACTGATTTAGTGATCTCTGATCCTTTGCTTTAGTTTTTAAGTGTGTGCATGTGTGTCTGGTTCTGCTGAGGAAATGGAGGCAGTCAGGAAGCTTTAGCAATATCCCGATTGCTCCAGATAGGATTGTACGCATCTTATTGACTTCAGAAGGGCTTTCTTCTCTAGGTCCTAAACACACTGCTTTAGAGTGTGCACTAGTGGAGAAGACAGACGGCCCGTTGGAGAAGTCACTGGGCTCTAGGTGCAGGCTTTTCACCACCTGCATAAGGGTGCTCTTCTCTCAGAGTCCCTAGAAGGTCAGTGAGGAGAGAAGTCCCCCAGACCCCTAAGAGCCAGCCACAGCACTTCTTTCAGTCTGGGGTCCCAGACATTTAAGCTGGCCTCATTTTTCAAGGCTCATTCTACCTGTAGGAATGCGGTCAATGGCTACAGACAGGCCTTACCAGCATCTTGAGTTGTGTTCTTAAGAGCATGTGGGAGCAGGAGGGATTCTACCAGAGGGAGGGCCAGTTCTCTTTCCCATGCCTTAGTTACAGTCTTCTTTGTGCTTTACTGGAAGAGGCAGGGCAGGTACCAATCCACTGACAAGAGTGGCTTACGGTCAGTACTACTGCACAAATGGTGTCTGGCCCGGGTGCCACTTAGATGGAGGTCAGCACTAGACAGCCCTACGCAACTCCTGGACTTTTCTCCCTCTACCTAGCAAGAGACCACTGTTGAGCCTGTCTCTGGTATGGTATTTTGTCACCCCACTGTGGGACCGAACACAAGTTTTTCTCACAATGTCTTGTTGGTAAGTTGTGACCCGTCTGGGCACTGACAAAGAATGGTATGGTGTAATAGCTGGGGAGGGCGGGGGCCTGAGAATGAAGAGGTGTGTGGGCACAAACGTACCTTCTCTCTTCAGTGCCCAAGAGGAGCTGTTCAGTCCAGAACTCGTTTTGCACATCCTGCCAAGGCACAAAGTGACGGAAGCCACCTAACCCACAAGCAACGAAAGCGATGATGTGTTTCCAAGGATCAAGTCATGCCAATGCCTTGTTCTCGCACACAAGAAGAAGGGGAGAGAGTCTAGTGGCCTCTGGCCAAGAGTCTGAGAATCCCAGTCTGAACCTCCTCTAGATTCTGACAGCATGGCAGCGGATGAGATGGTGAATGCTTCCAAAGCAACAAGGACAGGTGACTCCCCTGTGCCAAGGGATAGAGCAAGAGGAAGGAGTGCCCACAGGTGGCCCTTCGAGTCAGATGTGAGCCAAGCTGTACTCTAGCAGGCTGCTCTGTTGCCCTGCCAACTGAACTTATTCCTGGGCCTGCCATGGGTCAGTGAGCAGCTATCGAATTTTAAAACAGAAAAGATTACCAGCTTGGAGACCTTAACAAATCTGTAATGAAATGAAGGACCCAAAGGCATTTGATTATTGAACACATACAATGAAGTATATTTTAAAAAAATTGGTCAGACTGTCCTGTTAGTTATCATTTTAAAGGAATTTACAGAGCTGTTAAAGATTATTCTTTTGGAATAATTCAGTTTATAGCGAATGCCTAAACTGGTTTCTTCATTGCACAGTATATTCTCTTTAAATGGGTGCTTAAAACAATTACATACAGATTAAAAATCCGCATTTCTTTGCTTAATTAAAACATTAATACTCTTAGACAACACAGATCTGAAATGGCGAAACCAGCAATACCCCCTCCCCCTTACAACAAATTAAATTGAGACAAAATTACAAACACATTTCACTACATGATTATTAATTAATAAAAATCAGTTTCTTTTTTTTCTGTTTTATAAAGTTGCCCTAAATGCAAGGGATGTGCATAGGTTTACAACTTAGTCATAATAGCAATTTATTCTTATTCCCCTGGGTGTGCCCCGTGAACGGAATGTACTTTGCTGTAATTACAGATTGTTTTGTCCAACACAGACACACCGACAGCATGAACGCTCGCGACTGTCCACATGCATTAAGAGTCAAGACCCAACTTCAAATCTCTAAAAGGTTTACAGGGTGCTTCAAAGAGACAGTATCACAGTATCTGGATGTTACATAAAGACTTAAAAAAAAGAGAGAGGAAAAAAGGCCTTTAAAAATTTATGACTGTTTTGTAATCACTAGACTAATTATCTCAAATAAATAAAGGAAAAAAGATATTCCAATCCATAAAATCAGACTCTAAAAAGAATGTAGTGTTCCACCCCCAGTCAAGGTAACAGAATCATTGTTTATTATTATTAAAATAGATTATAGAAAGCAGCATCTATTTTGTGCAGTTTTTAGGGGCCTTTGAAATAAAAAGCTATGATTTCCAAAAATATAACATTCCAAAGGATTGAATAATACATACATTTAAAGATACATTTTATTAAAGTTTAGGAGAACTGATTAAAAAAGATACTGTCTCTTTAAATTAGTGTGTAATTGTTTTTCTCCTCCTATCTATTCGGACATGACAATAATTATAAATGTAGGTCACACTACAACTAGGTAGTCTCTAGGGACCACGACCTGTTGACACAAGGCCGATAACAAAGAGGCTTTTCCATGTAGGAGGTGGCTCCCAGTTTTAAACTCAGATAGCCAGGGAAAAGCCTAATAGACCCAGGAGACCGGGACCCACTGTGGGGCTGTGCACACGAGCTCGACAGCTTCCTCCAGATGTCTGATTGTCTCATCAATTTCGTTGTTGATAATTGTGAGATCGAAGTAGTGTGCATATGTTCTCTGTAAGACATCGGACTCCTTCTGCAGGCGCTGGAGAGATTCATCCTGGATAGGCGGCATGGCAGAGGGGCAGGAATGGGAGAAGGGAGAAGCAAATATTAGAGTCAGTTGTAGCCTTTGTCTGTCTACATCTCAGTTCACCCCAGTGTCAGAACCCCAGGTCCAAACTAAACAACGGCTGTGTGACAGAGGAGACGGTAGTCCCTGTCCTGTGAGGGCAGGATTGTAGAACTCCCACTGGCAACTGTGACTTGTTGACACGTAACAGGGGCCACTGTGAAAAATAGACAAAACCAACACTCCGGCAAATACACGGCCCCCACCCAGGCCTACCTGGGCCTATTCCCAGAGCCACGTGGGGGGAGGCCACACAAAGCATGGGTTTCCAGTGGCTACAGTTCTTTCACTATTCCTCTAAGCCAGGGTGACCAGAGCTAACTCCTATTTGGTGGGAGTACAGTGTGGCTGGGTTGAACTTTTGTATGCCTTTCCTTGGGTCTTAAAGCTTATTTGAGTCTTGTATGTTTGTGCTAACAAGCCTTGTCTTCGGGTAACAAATTAAGTTGTATTTTCCCCTTCTACTGGAAAGGTTTAGTGTGTTCCAGGAATGGCACACAATAGCCTTCATTGCACAGCAGTCCATGCAGAGGCAAAGCTTTCTGCATGTTACAAATCATGGCTGGAATAAAGCCATTTCCCAAATATAATAGTAACTGCCATCTGAGGAATGTGCCCGTCTGTACTAGAAACGGCCAGGCAAATGTTTGCACGTACTCATGTCTCGAAAACAACTGCAAAACCTTGAGCTTTAAGAAGGCTTGCTGAAGGGTAACACCCCTGTACACAGCTGGCCTCAGACCATCAGAACTCTCTTCAGCTTGAGCTAACACCAGGAGGGAATTTGGGGTCTCTAGCTTGTCCCATGAATATTGCTTTTCTTTTTGAGTCAGAGTCTCACTATGTAGCCCAGGCTGGCCTGGAACTTGGGACTCTCCTATCTTAGTTTTCCGAGTGCCAGGATTATAGGCACACACAATCACACCCACCTCTAATGCTCCTTTAGTCTTCTAAAGAGCCACCAGAAAGAAGGTCTGCTTCTCTGTTTAATGGGCCAGATCTTCCTTCCTCCTTCCTTCCTTCCTTCCTTCCTTCCTTCCTTCCTTCCTTCCTTCCTTCCTTCCTTCCTTCCTTCCTTCCTCCCTCCCTCCCTCTCTCCCTCCCTTCTTCTTTCTTTTCTCTCTCTCTCTTTCTTCCCTCCCTCCCTTTCCCCCTCCCTCCTTCCCTCCCTCTCTCTCTTCCTTTTCCCCCTCCCTCACCCTTTCTTTCACTCACTCTCTATCTCCCCTTCCCTCCCTCCTTTCTCCCTCCTTAATTTTCAAACAGGGTTTCTCTGTGTAGCTCTGTCTCTGGAACTTAGTCTGTAAGTTCTTAGGCTGGCCTTGAACTCACAGATATTCACTTGTTTCTCCTTCCTGAGTGCTGGGATTAAAGGGCTGTACCACCACTGCCTGGCAGGTCAATTTTTTTATGTTGAATTCACAAAGGTCAAGGTAAAATTCAAATTTGACCTTTGTGAGTAAAATTAACTACAAGCTTTCTTCTCAATCTGTCAAATACTAGGGAGTTGTAAACTACTGGTTGGCATCTTACACACACACACACACACACACACACACACACACACACACACACACACACAATATCCCCTTAGGAGTAGAAGGGACAGGGTCTCTGTGTAGCCTAAGCAAGCTTACTCTATCTGCATATACGTACATATCTATAGTTTTATGTTTATTTGATTACTAACCCTTTCCTCAGCCAGGGCATAAAAACTTACGTTGCATGCTCTGCCACTGCTATGTCCCAGAGTTAAGCAGAGTGGCACACACGGTACGTGCTTAATAAATGCTATTGAAAGAACAAGTGGTTTTTTTGACTGATACTGATCCCTTTAGGATTTATGTAAGTATTAAGTCTATTGTCAAGAGACTGGGTGATTGTGCTAGGAAATGGGGTTCAGGGTAAGAGAATCTGATCTCTGGAGAATGTCAAAACTGTGATACCTTCAGGGACCAAGGAGAGCTGGGAACTCAGTCCTGGCTAAACAGGACTCCTCCTCTTCTCATAGGGTACAGCTCTCTGGCAAGGACATGAGCAGGGAGGAAATTCTATTCCAGCCCTCTGCAGGACAGATAGGCACCACAGCAGCCAGGAATTCAATATTCCTATTCTGGGCACTTTGACCAATCAAAGTCTACTAGCTTAGTCACCCTCTACAGGAATTTCAAAGTAGGACTCAGCATGTTTTGATTATCAGGGTTAACAATCCCAATGACTAGTGACCTCAGCCACTAGTCACCTTCTGAGGTTCTAAATAAACATATTCTACTTGTACCTGAAAAGCAAAGTATTTTCACTGTGGCTCAGTTTCATAAGAAACAACCCCCTCTTTCAGCATACATATTTTCATCAGAGCCAGGAGTGCTTCCTACCAGTCCCTGGAGGCACAGTTCCTAAGAAGTCACTCTATGTGCCACAGGGTTCTATGTGCTATGTTCCTGGGCCCGAGACACTGCTAGCAAATTCTGGTTTGTTCAGAAGGTTGGGCAGATACAGACATTTAAGAAAATTTATGGCTAGACAGTTATCTTTACTGAGCGACAAAGCTCCCTTATATCTGCATCCTCTAAAGTGAGGCTCGGTCACCTTCACATATAAGCAGGTTTAACTCAGTGAAAACAAAATGCCTTTATTCTATCAGCAAAAGCAAGGATT
Source organism: Chionomys nivalis (assembly GCF_950005125.1). Taxonomy (NCBI): domain Eukaryota; kingdom Metazoa; phylum Chordata; class Mammalia; order Rodentia; family Cricetidae; genus Chionomys; species Chionomys nivalis. Next base: position 30,896,053 of record NC_080112.1, read on the forward strand.
TATGGGAATGAAATGTCTACATTCTACATCTATTAAAAGACACAGGCTGTGTTTCATCACCTCCTAGCTGGTACTTACAGGCAATTTTCTGCACCATTTTGGCAGCTATGGAAAATTAGTAAAAGGGCAGAACAGGCAAAAAACAAAAACAAAACAAAAACAAAACAAGGATGATAATTCAAGAAAAATACATAGTAACCAAGGACAAATGTTAATCACAATGAGGAGTTTGAAACACACAACTTTCTGAAGGAATATGCCTTTTGCCAATGAGATGACAAAGAACGGAGAAGGAAAACAGGAGCAATAAAGGTCACTCTAAATATTAAAGACACACATGACTTCCAAGCCTTGATCTAACTGTACTGCAAGATGGGTCAGCATTCACTGGACATAGTCAAAAGTCTGCTGATGGTTCTAGAACCTGAAAAAGCATGCTCTTCAGGATAACTGTACAGGAGCGTCTTCCCAGCTCAGGACCACAGGAAGCAGATGTGGTTACACTGTCAGCATGTGCTGCTGCCCTTACCTTCCAGGAAGGGAGAGCCTTTGCGAGGGCTCAGTACGACCTGGGCCAGCCTGGCAACTGCTGACTTGAACTGGCTTGAAAGCACCCAGAATTTATTCCTTTTGTGGTGCTGGGGATAGAACCCAGGACAATGTTCATGCTAGGCAAGAAGGCTCCCTGCCCAGGGCAGCTCATTTCTAGGTTGGGTAGTCTCCAGGGGTCTTCATAGGCAGGGTATCTTGGGCAGCCCCACTGAGGTCACAGATTCCTTATAGCCCCTCTTGGCTCCCTGCTAAGGAGGCAGCAGTCTAGTTGCTCCAGAGGGCAGGGTCTGCTTGGACACCTTGAGCCTTGGGAATTGAGGGGGTTTATGCTTGTACTTCAGAAGCAGATGTACTGATTAAGGCTGCAGGCTGTCCCACTGACTGGTCTAGTCCACATCATATCTCCTGGAACAGACCTCCTGCTATAAATGGAGATGGATACACTTCAGACTGTGCTAGGGAGGAGGCTGGAATTTGTCTAATATTCTGATCCCAGAAGAAACGCCCTGCTTAGGCAGTCTAACTCCACATATTGAACAAGGCCCTTGTACTCTGGAAATCAGAGTGCCCTGCAAAAGGACAAAGCAGATCTTTGCTCAGGTGTCTTCAGTACAAGACATACTACACATTCCTTACCATAGAGCATGCTTGTCCAGAGAAGGGGGAGTTCACTCTTACCTCATTTAAACCTGGAGTGATAGTTGGCGCCGCAATGAAGACAACAAAAGGAGCAAACTCAGCAGTTCTCAGGACCTTCAGTGCCTGTGTGGAAAAGGAAGACTCTTAGAAGAAGAAATAACCGAGACAACATGCAAAGGAGTCTATAAAATGTGATACAACTGAAAAAGTCAAGGCCTTGGCTCAAGATTTTGGCAAGTTATAATTAAATGTACCAACTTTATAAGTAATGTCCATTGCTTTTCTTGTAAAGGGTAGCTAACAGCCCACATAAGAGCTGACAAGTAGGACATGTTTCTTAGGAATCTCCTGACTTTGCCGAATTTATTTTCCTTTGTAATAGTTAGCATTGACTATGTCGGTTAATGTTCATTTAAACCTGGTGATTTTAGTTGATGGCAAATGCATTCTAGGTGACTTAACTCTGAAGGCTGGCTTTCAGAGATTGTAAATCCACTTTGTCACATACCAAACTGCAAACTGTTAAGCAAAGAGAGCAAAGCCTGGTGGCCATCACTGTGTGGTATATTCACATTCACACAGGTCTTCTGTTGAGAGGCCCTCCAGGGGACTCATGGGAGAAGGGGAGACCCTTGCCCAGGGCTGCAATCATGAAGTCCTTCCACTAAAGACACTATGTGGTTGTGGTCAATACCTGACCCATTTGAGGACATGGCATTCAAGTGGAAGGCCCTTTGAGGTTACTACTAGTACATTTCCAAATTGTGGCAAATCTGTTTCTGTTCCTCCCTTGGGAAGCCAGAGTACTCTCAGAAGTAATAAATACCATCCCAGTCCAAAGTTGACCACACCCAGGTACCTAATCCACACAGGACTGACATGGAAGTGACCCATAGACATAAGGAGTAAATGCCTTTCTGTTCTCTATTTAATTTTAGTTCTCTTTCCCCTGAGATAGGGTCTTAGTATACGCAGGCTGGCCTCAAACTGGCAATTGGCTTGCTACTGGCCTGGGGCTTCATGTGTGCACCACCGTTGCTCTTTATGCAAGAATCAAACATGCCTATTTTGTTACCTATCTATTTTGCTTTCCAAGTGATCTTTACTTGTTTTCTTTCCCCTGTTTCTTATGCTCCATCCTTAGCCTGGTTTATAGTACTAGCCCTGAGACTGATTTCCTGCCTTTAGTTTTGGGACTATTAAATCCATATTACAGCCCACCACTAGATGGTCTTTCTGGAACACAAACTCCATCTTCTGCTCCTAACCTTTCAACAGCCCCCTCTGCAGTGCAGGCAGGGAAAACACATGCTCCTTTAGCATAAAGGCTGAGTCCCATGTTTAACTTGTTCTGCCTAGCTCTGCTCCATCCGCGGGGTACACTGGCCTTACTGAACAACTTTCAGTCTTGAAAAGGCACAACTCTTTCTGGCTTCTTGGCCTTTTTGCTTGGTGCTTCAAAGGAACCTACCCTCCCTTCCCACCCTTTCTCACTGTTCTTTCTGTTTGGCTGAATAATCCTTCAGAACCTAGTTTCTGGAAAGATTTATTTTTTGAAAATGATCTTATACAGACAAGAATGACTTCAAATTTCTAGTTCTCCTGCCTTCATCTCCCGAGTGCTGGGATTATAGACATGCCCAGTTTTATGCGGTGGTGGGGGTTGAAGCTAGAGCTTTGTGCACGCTAGACATGCATTCTAGCAACTGAGCTGGAGCTTCAGCTCCAGATCCTCTTGTGCTGCTGTTAGCACACCTGGCAGTTTCTTTGGAAACTTTGCCATTGGGCTCTGAGGCCCTGCTGTGTGTTCCTGAAGTAGCCATTAATCACACTGGAAATACAGTCACTGGCAGTGGCTTGAAGGCAAAGGCTGTGTCTTGTTCAGTTGTTTCTCTTATACTCAATATGGTACACCATAAACTGCCTTTATGATTCAGTAAAAATGCAGAAACAGTCAATCTAGTATGTACACTACTAATCCTGGCCATCACAGTAGGTCTAACTGGACAGCCTCTGCTCTCCTGGCATCTCTGAGCACACGGGATTCTAAGATGCAATCCGATATTGAGTCTAGGCTGGCGTGCACTAGGGTTCTAGCTCTAGTCACATGCTGTCTTTGGTGAGGGAACCTGACTCACTTTCTTATCTGTCCAAATCTCTTTATTCTACTAAGAATGCTTTCCAAGTCTGCCCATGTTCATTCCTGATAGAGGCAGCTGCCCATTTCTTTGTTCACCTGCTGTGACTGAGCACATGATTTAAGTAAGCCTAACCAGGGTCCTTATTTAGAAATGGTCACTTTGTCACTATTATCTTGGCTCTTTGTTTCTTCCTTCCTATGCTCTGGCAGCAAGGGAATACAACATCAGGCAGGATATAAGTTTTTCTCATCATTTCCACTGGATACACACACACACACACACACACACACACTTTCTCTCTCTGTCAATTAAGCTGTGGAAACATTCTCCTTGCTTTTCTCCCCGAGGTACCTCTGAGTGCCAGATAGAAGTGCACACAGCTTGTATGCTGAATGGCATTCACAGAAGACAACAATACCCCAGGGTGGAGATAGCTTTCTTCTTCTTAGTTGCCCACCCTGCTCGCCACCCAATCCTGTGAGTGCTTTCGATTCTAGCCTGCCATCATGCTACTGCACAAATTCGTTCCTTGAAAAGCAGCAGTTCAGCTCCCAGTGAACTAGCCAAACATGTACTGTGTGCTGCCCCAAGTCTACAGCTGTAAATAAGGAGGGCCACCCAACTCTTAACTGCATGAAAGCCCCGAGGAAGGCCATGTTTATCACATTTCCAGAGGTTTCTTGTGCCTAAAAATCAGCTCTAGGTTCCTGCCCCTGCAGCTGACAGAAAGTTTAGAACCAAATTTAATGCTTAGCATAAGAACTCCAGCAGTTTCTGTGGTTAGCATACTTGTTCCTGCGTCTTTTTCATGGTTTTCTATTTCTATCCTATATTATTGCATTTTCCAAAATACCAACGTGACTCAAGTCCCAAGTGCGACTTTCCTGTCTCAATGGGCTTCAGCAGCGTCAGCAGCGTCAGTGCGCATCTCCTCATTTGCTTCTCACAAGCTCTATGCTCACATCCTGCTCTAGGTATGGTTTTCAAGCAGGAGCCATTTTAGGTTCAGGCTCTTGGCTGAAGTTCAGAGTTACTTCAGGGACAGGAAATGGAACTACTCATAAGGAGTCCCCTCCCTCAGGTGGTTAACATAGGAGTTAAAGATGAACTCTAAACCTCTGATTTAAGGGGAGATACAAATTTGTTAATAGTCACAAGCAAATCTCTCTTTCTGGAAGGGAGGAGGGGAAGAAAGAGAGGGAGGGAGCGAAGAAAGAAGAGGAGGGCATGGAGGGAGAGAAGAAAGGAAAGGAGAGGAGACACATACATACAGAGACAGACAGAGAGAAAACACACACTCTAGAAAAACCACTGGAAACATACTGGATTCAAATAATCATTCGATTCGTACCAGATTTAAAAAGTGTCATTCATTTATGAGAGGTAATTTATGGAGATAAATTCATTTTTATAGCTCATCTATGTATGACCAAGAATTAATCTCAGGTTATCTTGCCAAGGAAAAAGAACTCATTTGACCCAAGGATCTAAGGTGCAGGTCTCATCAGACTAATGTAGTTTGCAAAGTTACAAAGTATACAGGGCAAGCAGCTCACTTATTCTGGGACACAAACACAAGGGTTTCAGGGAGAGTACAGTGCTAACCAGAGAACAGAATGGCCTCCGGTTCTGTTTACGTTTTGGTACTGAGGATGGAACCTAGGAACTCCTGCATGCTAAGCAGTGCCCCTGCCAATGAGCTAGGCCCTTGGCCCTGACTCTTTTTTTAAAGTTCAGGTTTTTACTAAGTTTGAAATTTTTCTGGATGGCAACTTTTCTCTCTTTGGGCAAAGGCAAAGCTACAGATAATCTGCTACTAACGGTTTTGGACATAAAATCTGGCTATATAGTCCAGGTTGCCCTTAAATTTATGATCCTCTTGCCTTAGCCTCCTGAGTGCTGGCCTTACAGGCACGCACAGCTATTCCCAGCAACTAATATTAACTTTGTAATGCTTCTGATTGGTATGGAGTTCAAGTTGAAAACCATTATAAGTTCCAATTACCTACTAGTTATTATTCTACAGTTCTGCTTTATTGGTGTAGATTAGTTCCTCAGGTTTTATTTTCAGGAGAAATGAGCTTTATTGTATTTTTTTCAGGTTTAATCTCCCTATGTACTTTTCTAGATGTTAAAAGAAAATAAATGAATGTTTAAACTGTAGTGTTATGCATAAGGTGGGAGACCTAGAGGGTGTTCAAGGTTTCCTTGCCTACAATGGCACAAAAGGTTGGGATTTATCATAAAAAAAAGTAACAAAACAAACAAACAAACAAAAAAAACCCAACCCAGTTCAAAGCTCATTTTCTCCCGGCTGGAAAAGCTTGTTTGATCACAATTACATTAAGTCTGTTTTCCTCACCTATGGCAGTACATACTGACAGCATTCACTGAGCTTACCAGGACTGGCAATATAGGGCTATAATCTCTTGTTATTTTGAAAGCAGCCAGGATACTGTTTTTTTTTTCCCCTAATTTGGTATCACTGTCATGGCCCTCTAGGTTGAAATTGGATCACCACAACTTATCTTAAGTTTAGCCTCAATTGTTTGAAATAAATTAAGATGGCACAAAGCATTAGGCATGTCCTAAACGAACTGAGCACCAGTGTTAGGTGTCATACAATGGGCCACCTATGGGACAAGTGGATTCAGCTGTCATAGATGTTGAGCAGATTAAAACAAGAAAAGCCACACGGCACTTTCCCTCTTCTGGGGAGTTCCTGAGGTATATGCAGAGAGGAATTTCATCCTCACCAGCGTATCTCTTTAACTGCATTCTTAGCTTATGCATGTACATAGCATGACATATTAGTGCTTTGTTGAATCAGAGTTTCTCAGATACAGTGGAAGCCTTAATCTAAATGGCTGGGGTGGGAAAGGGGCACTGAGGAAAATGTTTTAAGAACAAGGCCCTGCCTGAAAGTAATTCATTCATAGCCACAACCATCCTGAAAGTGGGGTGAGGGTGCTCCCCAGCCCTGGAGAGAGTGGGCTGAGTGCAGGGAGGCCCAGGGGAACCCTCCTAGTATAGACTCCATAGATAACTTAGATTATACTGCCATATATAGCATCCAGCTAGGAGTCTAGACCGGGCAGGAGAGTCTGGGACCAGAGTGGTCAACCAGTTCATACAGGGGCCAGATGGCCCTGGCCTATCCTAGGGCAGAGGCCAGAATGCTTAGGGCCTGCCCTCAGGGGCCAGTGGAACTGAGAAATCACAGTTGTGAGAGGAGGGGAAACAGGAAGCAGGAGAGGAGTGCAGGTGAGCTCATCCAGCAGTCAGGGCAGCAGGGGCCAGTGTGCCCGGCAGGAAGAGGTGCCGGGCCAAGTGCAATGGAGAAAGGATCGATCTGCTGTGGACGTCCTGATGAGTCTGAGAGATGGGTCTCCCGCTCAGCAGTGCAGAGCAGTGCATGGCTGTGCAAGGGCAAGGGACAGGGAGAGCTGGGTGCTATGAGTGGAGCAGCAGCGGCAGCAGCGGTGGTGGTGGTGGTGGCGGTGGCGGCGGTGGCAGCAGCAGCAGCAGCAGGGAAGGCAGAAAGCCCTTGGAAGTGGCCTGAGGTAATGCAGAGGGATCTGAGGAGCCCTGCAGCCAGCATACTGCTAGAGACATTACTACCAGCAGAAAACGACGTTCAGGTGAAGACCAGTGTGGAACCCAAGGAGAGGATGTCGAAGACCAGGACCAGGATTGAGACTTTGCCTCTAGCCACCCCTGGCCAGAAGATTTTTCCAATCCCTAGTAAGGAGGGATTAGTAGTTAAACAAAGATCAATCTGTGTTACACATCATCATATTTAGTTCTATATAGGTCCAAGTTAACCATTAAGTAAACTACAGTGTTTATTGTACTCCTCCCTAGCCCCTAACCAGATCCTACTGTAGTTTCCAAAGTTCTGAGTTCAAGAACCCCACTTGGTCTATAATGGAAATGAATGAAACTATTGGCCATAGGTTAGACTCTTGGAGCCCAGCAACTGAGCCATCAGGGCCCAGGTCACACAGACTGTAAATCTAACGATTTACGGATGGCTATGAGACCAAGTCTCATGTAGTGACCCCTCAATGGGGATTTTCCCTGCCTGCGATATGTACCTACGCCTCCTCCTGCTTAAACAGAAACTGCTCAACTAGGGGTATCTCCATAACTCAGCAGGTGGTCTACCCATTCTAGTCTAAGTGATGAAAGGCGTGGGGGTATAGAGCCATCACAGAAATGGCACACCTGAGTCCTGAGAGTCCCCAGCAGCCTGTCTTGGAACTTCCTCTGATGTCTATCACTCCCAAGTCCTTCTCCTTGTGCCCCACTTCTACCTGGCTTATGCTCAGACTTGAAAAATTAGCTTGTCAGCATTCCTGTTTTGTTCGTATATGCTAAGCATGTGCCCACCTTACTGCTGAGAGGCAATGATGTCAATCCCTATATGACGTCTTCAGTTTTCTCTTTCTCAAGTTCCATCATTGCTACTGTTTCCTACATAAGACTTGTTTACAAATTATTAAACCAATCATCTTTGTACCTATCTCCTTTTTGAGTCCTCCCTGAGTTTTCCACTTCTGTCCTCAGGAAAGGAAATCGCAGAGGCTGAGAGCCACCTAGGCTCTTAATCCCTGCTTCACCTAACGCTGCGTAGAAGCACTCACAATCACTGTCATGAAGCTACAGCTGTTTTACATCCAGACCCCAGGATCAGTTTCTCACACATGATCGACCTAAGATATTGGCAGATGCTCTACTGGGCCAGCATGGGCTGTACCAGGAGATCAGAGGAGGGCTGCTGTGATAAAAACTGTCAGAGCCTCATCCTGAGGGTGGGTAAGTGGAGGATTTCTGGCAGGCACAGACCCAAATGGGCACTTCACCGAGCTTCTGAGTATAAGCCGCAGAAGAGAACAATGTGCTTATTGAATGCATGTTGTGTGCGCTGAGTTCAGTGACTGGTTTACATCCTAGACTATTGACCCAGGCAGTTGTGAGAACTGAAATTTTCCTGTGGCTTAGAAAATTATTTCCGTGACTCCAAACTTTCTGATGGCATTTTGGATTTCAGAATCTGAGCTTATCAGCATGCAGGCAAGACGGAGTGGGTTCAGGGTGGCTTGGACATTACCTGAGGTTCCACGTCCAGTATTGCGATCAGCCCCTGCTCGTGGATTTTCCGAATGGTCTCCAGTTTTGTCCCGTACATTGCGTCCTCGTGGCTGCCATACTCCAAGTACTCATTATTTGAGATGTCTTGCATCATTTGGTCATGAGATACAAAGTAATAATTCTTGCCATTTTCTTCATCTTTCTTTGGAGGTCTGGTTGTATCTGCAAAGTTCCATTCATGAGAGGTTTAAATGGCTGGACTGATGAGTTATACTCCCAATGAACTTACTCAACTCAATCACTGTGTGTGTACATGTGTGCACACTCCATGTTGAGATACAGGCCTCTCTGCATATTAGACAAGCACTCTACCACTGAGCTGTAAACTTAGCTCCTCAGTTGTTTCTTAAAAGCTGATGAAACCAGGTATGATAGCACACAGCTGCAACCCCATCACTTGGGAGGTGGCAAGGGGAGGATTACAAGCCCAAGGCCAGCCTGGGATACAAGAGACCTTGTCTCAAAATGAAAAGAAAAAACTGTTGGTTCTTTAGACTGTGTCATATCCTCTGTTTCCATCTCCAGTAACATTGCATAAGCAAGTTAAAAACCATATTTATCTGTGTGCAGCAGCATAGCAGATTTTTTTGGATTGTTTGTTGTTTGGTGAATATTTCAGTGTTGTGAGAGATATTTCATACTGTCCTGGGAGGAAAGACAGAGTTGTTTTTTTAATGAAAAATGGCCCAAATAGAGTCAGGTATTTGAATACTTGTCCCCTGTTGGTGGCACTGTTTCGGGAGTTTGAGTCTTTCTAGAGGAAAGGTCACTTGGAACAGAATTTGAGACTCATAGCCTTTCCCCATTTCCAGTTTGCTCTCTCTGGTTTGTGTCTGAGGCTGGACATGTGATCTCTCAGCTTCTTGCTCCTGCTGCTATGTCTACCTTGCTATGGAACTGTAAGTCAACCAACTTTTTTTTCTTTCAGTTACTCTGGTAATAGTATTTTATCACAATGACAGAAAAATAACTAACTGACTCAAAATTAACATAACTCACTATCCCTTAGCTTACTTAGGTCCCGTGCAGAGGAAGAAAGAAGGAGAGGATGAATAACTACGTGTGGGGATTTCCATTTAAACGAATGAAACAGTTCAGTTTCTTATTTCACATTTCAATGGCTGGAGAGCCACAAAGGACTACCCTACTGGACAGTTCCGATACGGAAACATCTCCTATACCACTTCCCAAATGAGAATGTTTGTTGGAGGATAGCAAAAGGCACACCATACTGAAAACACAATGGGCTTAAAGACATGTGGCTAGGATTATCATAGAAGGACTAAACCAAAAGGTGAGGCAAGGAAGTGGTGAACTGGTTTACAGACCAAATAGTGCTTTAGAGATGTTTCTTGTTTTTAATGTTTTGAGACAAGGTTTTACTTTGTAGCCCTGGTTAGCTTGGTTCTTTGTATGTCACTGTGTCTGAACTCAAATCTGTAGCCAATGCTGGCTTGTTTCCTGACTGCCATGAGGTTAAGAGCTAGGACTTAGCCACCATCTGTTTCCTATACCTACTCTTGAACTTTTTGTACAACCGTCAAGATTGCTTCATTTCACAGTTGAGGGAATGAAAGAGGGCAAGAGGCTGACAATATGAAACAGACAAGTAGGGTGATGGAGAAATATCACAAATTTGAATTCCTTATATTAAACAAAAGAGAGTTCATTGCCTGGGTTTTAAAGAGATAAGAAGTCAATAATGTATGTAATGATTGGTGGAAACATGGTTGTATCAGATAAAATTATAAAACAATTAAAGCTTATTTTTAAAAGAATCATTCATCTAGATAATATTTATGACATACTGTTGGAAAAATTAGGTTAGAAACCACATGGCTAAGGCTAATGCTGTAACTCGCCACTGTGCATATGTTTACATTAAGAGAAGTCTAGAAGGGGTTTACAACAAATATTTGTGGTACTTCTTGTTTGGAAAATGATTTTGAAATTATCATATATTCTTCATTGCTCTTGTTTTGGATTTTACAAATTTCCTATAGTATACAATCATTATTTACATAATTAGAAAAATATGCATATTACAATGACAAGAACATGATAGGATAAAGAGAATTCAGATTGATGCATTGCTTACGTGGAATAGGGTAAGCAAACCGGTCCGGGTGCTTTGTGATGAGGGTGTTTTTTATGTGTCTTCTCCCAACACCATGTGCACCTATGTAATTTTTGAAAAGAATGGAAAAATTAACAACTAGTAAATGTTTGTAGAATGATTTGGAGGTGAGAATAAGCAAGCCACTGATACAGCTAAACTTACCTAATAAGACTAGTGTTTTCCTTTTGAATGCAGGCAGTTTGACGACTTCTTCATATGTGACAAGATCTAATTGATCAAACACTAAAATGCAAAGATTTAGAAGAAAGGTAAGTTTACGGGATGGATATCGCATGCAGGTGATTTATAATTTTATTGGAAAAAAACTAAGTTATAGTAACAGCATGAATTCTGTTTATGATATGTAGCCTACATGTGATTTAATTCATAATGCCATTATGGGAGAAAGTTTCATTTTTAAGCCCATGAAAATGTACTTGAGAACCAGGAACAACCAAAGAGATGATGCGTACATGCATGAAAGTCCAATTCTAAAGGATACATCATATTTTTTCATGCAGTATTCCAACAAATCATTTGAATTCACTCAGAACCACATGCTGTTCATATTTTCACAATTCTAAGCAAGTAGCAATATTCAAAAGAAAAAGTCTTTGGGCAGCAACCAACACAAGTAGAGAGCATGGGTGCAAGTGAAATTAGCGAGTAAGGGCCAGCTGTAGCACATCCAGAGATGGGTGAGAAATGCATGGTCACCCAGTTTTTATTTAATGCTATTGCCTTTATTACTTCTTAAGAATTGATGAAGGTGGCATGTTATAATCTGTCAAAGCCAGGTTCTGGCCTTGAACTCACAGAGATCCGCCTGCCTCTGCGTCCTAAGTGCTGGGATTAAAAGCGTGTGCCAGCACCACCCGGTATGAAAGAATTTTAATAAGCTTTTAGTTGAACATTTCACAAATTTGCTGTAACTCAGGTCTTGGGAAGGCATGGGTTTTAAGCAGGGAAACATGCATTCCTGGCCCGGAAACTATGTCAGCCATTAATTATATGGGAAGCCCTATAAGAAATCAGGATGCGCAGGATGGAAATAATCATGGCGAGGCTGAGCTTAGAAACCTTTGAGAAAGGGTAGTTCTTGAATTATTATAGACCGAGAAATACTTTTAAAATGTTTCAGAAACGTGCTTCTCAATAACACTATGGCAAGACCAATGTCAAGCAATACGGGGAAGTTATCATAGTGAATGGCCATGGCTCTTGAAAGGATCTGATTCTCAGACACATTTGAAAATTCTCATAAAAGGCTAAAATCAGACATCTGTGTTTCCTGTAAACTGCCCACCCATGGTCATACCCAACTGTTATCAAGTACACAGTGAAGTTTCCTCTTAAAAGATTGAGTTCTCCCAGGATTTCAGAGGGGTGAATTATTCAGTGAATTGGATCCCATGGCTGAATCATGCAGAGAGCGTCTGCTCCCTGAAACAATATGGCCAAATGATCTTGAGAATCAGCTCAGCCCTTAACATTTGTGATCTGCACAGTAGAAAAGAACCTTATGATGCAAAATAAGATACCACAGAGCTCAATAGACCACAAGCAAATAAAGGAATGAAAAACATAATTCTCAAAATATATAGAGAAAGGAATACAATATATTAAAATAAAAGCTAGTGTATATTAATGGGTCTTTCTGCATTTGTTTTCTTTTGATAACTTGATTCTATAAAAGCTGAATAAAAAAAATCTTTAGACCGATTTCTATATCTCTAGCAATAGCTTATATTGGAGAAATGTTTGCAGAATGGCATGGCTACAAAATTAAAACGAGCATGAGACTCCCTGTGGTAGAGCTAGTTTGCTGTGCTACAGTGCTAATGGAATAACGAGAATTGCAGAAATAAAAGCAGGAGTGCTTATGGCACTGCTTTCTGTGTCCACTGCCTTGAATATTTCCATCAAGGAAAAGTGTGCTCATGGGAAGAAGTGCATCGGCAAATTGATGTGTTTTAAGCTATACAAATATCATCAAGTGTTTCATGAAAGAACAAGGTGATGAAGACACAAAGTTTTCTGAAAGGTAGACACATCTCTCTCACTCTATAGAGACCTAAGTTGAGTCTTGTTTTTATTTATGCCTTTGTCATTTTCTAAAAGTACACAAGTTAGGGATTAACAATCAACATACCACAAACAAATGAACAGATAGGTTAAACATTAGAATCTTAGCCATGAATGGTAGTATGAAGAGGTTACTCTGGTCTAAATAAAATTGCCACATAGTCATAGGGTTGCAAAACAAAGCAAAACAGGATATTTGAAAGCAAGATATACAAGGAATATTAGAAGAACACTTAAAGACTGAACTTTTAAAGGGTTTAAACTGCTTGCTGATTAAAGAAAAAGGACTTAATAAAATGAAAGCATCAAGAACACAGAGGCATAGTCATTCAACAGGTTACTTACATGCACAGAGGCCATTGGGAGTGAGACAGCATGAAAAATGTACAGGGGTCATTGAAATATGACTTTTCATATATTAGTAAAATAAAAGTATAATAGGCACAAAATAAACTTTATCATGCAATATTTTAAACACAAGGTAAATAAACCACATTAAGAAACAAACTCATTTTAATACAAATTCAATCATACCCTTATATAAAAGCCAGTGGATTTTTATATGCTAGCATGTATACAGAAATTTTATGTGGAAATGATAAGAAACCCCTTTCAGAGAGAATAAATGTAGGGGCCTTTCACTTTTCACTTTGTGCATTTCTGTACCATCGGCAATTTCTAGCTATGTGTGCTTATTAGCTTATTATTGTACTTTATGATTCTGGGGATCAAACTCAGAACCTTGCCTTGCACATGCTAATAAAGTGCCCTATCACCAAGCTACATCTTCAGTCCCAGTTGTACTATGAAAAAAAAAAACCCAGTATCAGTGAGGTTATAGGCCACTTTTCTTCAGGATAGTTTTAAAAGGCTAATTACTAGTTTATAGTATTAAGCATAATTTAAACACAACTATGAATGAATGCTATTCCAGAAATCCTCTAAGTTCATATATATCCACATAAACAGTATTTTCAGGACATTAAATACCACTGTTTTGATGTCTCACAATAAAAAATAAATAAATACAGACTTTCTAATTTGTAAAAAAGTTTAAATTATTAACTTGAACTAAGAGTAACTTTATTTTTAATGTACATTGGTATTCTGCCTACAAGTATGTCTGTGTGGGTGCCAGATCTTGGAGTTACAGACAGGTGTGCCATGTAGGTGCCAGAAATTGAACCAGAGTCCTCTGGAAGAGCAGTCAGTGCTCTTAACCACTGAGACATCTCTCCAACACCCTAAAAGTGCCTTCTTGAAGTCTTGGGCTTAGGAAGCTCAGTGCATCTAGAGTACAGTTCTAGCAGGATGACAATACTCTTCACATCAGATGCATGTGCCTAAAAGGTCTCATGAGTTTGCAGAAACATTTGATGTAAATACTACACATACCATAATCCAATTCATTCCCAAGAATTCAGAAATATTTCCTGGCATACTTTGTTTATATTTCTTTGATTTCCTGCTAAGCTATTTAACATTTCAGGCACTTAAGTATTTAAGCAACTATTTGAAAAAAAAAAGCAAGTTGTTAACATTGTCTCTGAAAGGCTACAAGTAGCTTCAAATACTGAAAAACAAACAAATAAACAAAAACAACAAACAACCTCACCAAACCCAACTCCAGTTAAGAATGAATTCCAACTAGTACCACTGGTCCAGAGAAGATATTGTATGTTTGTAGTGGCCAAGACAGATAATGTGGTTGAATGAAGCAAGCCAGGCAAAAAGGAACAGGGGTATTTGGGTATTGAGGGGGATACTAGGGAATGAAACGTTCATCCAAAAGGAATATTAGTAACCCACAGACCCTAAAAAAGGAAGTGACTTAGTGATGCTGCAGTCACTATTTTGACAAGGGATGTCTAAAATATAAAGTTTTATATTACACAATCTGATTTTTAAATGTGGTATCATAACATTATTTAAATATTGTGTACGAATGAAATTTATACCACTGTATTATGTAGACTGCACAGTTTAAGCATAATTCTGCTTTAACTAGATGTGTAGGTTTTCCTGGTGACAGAAATAATAGCTTTTGATGCTATTATTGCCATTCTTGGTGCTGTGGACAGTCTTTATCCTTTATTCTACTTGAAGATATGAGTAATTTCCAACTTTGATGATAAAATTTAGAGCTTGCCGTCAACGTATGATGAATTTTCAAAGTCTTTGAATAGGTAACAAAACCCAGCACCTTATTTTGAATTACTGAACAACATAGAAAGAACAGAATGTGCTGTATTTATGGTTGGTTTCTGAAAGAAGTCCTTGAGAAAACTAGTTTGATTTGTGAGCATCTGGCTAGTTGTTGGTATGAAAGAATACACTATTTTCTCGTTTTCACAGCATCTGCCTTACCTAGATGGAGGCCAATGGTATTTTACAGCAATTCTTGACATGGGCAATACAATAGTCTATGAGGCAATCTCATCCTAGCCAAAGCAGACAGTTGTCTGACAGCTTCAGCTCCTGTAGTGATAAGCAAAGGCTTCTGGACGTTAGACTAAACAAGATGGAAACGTTCATTGAGAAAGTTGAGGAATCCTGAAGAGATGGCGACACAAAGGAATGCTAGGTTTAGTTAGGCCAGTATATTGCAGACAGAGCAGGCTGAAAGCGGTGGTCACCTTCTCTTAAGAGAGAAATTAAGGAGAACTCATGACTCTGCAGGGGCAGGACCCTGATAGCAATATTCTGACTAGAGACTCACAGAGAAGCAGAAACCCAAAGGTTTAGAAAGAAACTTCAGTGGCTATACAAGGGCCTTCCTTCCGAGTCAGGTAGATATACACGGACTGGAAGGATAACCCCTCAAGAGTGACAAGAACTGTTCAGATGCCTAGAAGAGGTCAGTGGTTAAGAAAATACTAAGGGCAGCAAAAAGAGTGGTGGTCCTCTGTCCCCTGTGCAGCTAAGATTATTTTTTTACAGTTTGAATTTATGAGAACTTTGGCACATGATTTGGAATAGGGGATGTCAGGCCAAAGGATGCAGAAGAGAACAATAGTACCCCGTTGTCTAAATCAAGGATAAATACTTTCAACCTGGACAGGCAGTGTTTTCAGAGAGCTACAGCCTGAGACATGGAACACTGCAAGATTACTCAGATCTACCACAAGGGTACCTGTTTGCCAGGCTGAGTGATGAAAGAACATTAGATGCACTGAGGTTTAGAATTAAGGACCACCTGATTGGCTAACCTGATTGCCTGATTTGAGGGCATCAGTAAGCTAAGTGACCAAGTCATATACTTCCTCTGGGTGGACTAATGATTCTGTCTCAGGCTGCCTATTTGGCCAATAGTCACATTTGCAGGAAGAGTGGACATTGCCTACTGGAATCCAAATGGCCATGATGGAAGAAGCACAGCGATGCCCTGGTGCTCCAAGAACAGAAAAGGTGAACCACAGAAAATGGGAACCACTAGCTGTCAGAGTTGATGCTAATTCTCTAGCAAAATTCTTCAACAGATGATTTGACCAAGTCTTTGTCAATACTTGGAGAAGTCGAGTTTTCTGATCAATTCACTTAATTATCCTTATAGAATATTGGCAAACTGAATACTGATACCTACATGCTTTCCAATTAGTAGAGTATAAAACCAATTACATATTAGCAGATTTACTCAGCTATTTCTTTGCTTTTCTACGTTTAAATTAATTTGAGTGTTGTTCATTTAACACTATAGAAATGGCAAGTTGAGCTTAGATAATGTCTTCTTTCATTTTCAATGTTGGGGATGGAACCCAGGGCCTTTCACATGCTAGGCAAGAACTTTACTACTGAGCTACAACCCCAGCTGATTAATTTATTTTGTATTTAACTCATGCGATTTAGATTTAACTAATCTCCTTGTGAGCTGGCTCGATTGTGTTAGACTGGTGGGAGCAGAGAGGAGAAGGCAGCTAAGAAGACAGCAATAAATGCTGATGTCAGGAAAAGTCTGATGAGAAACTCTGCTTTAAATATTTCTTCCCTTTATGAAACCAACACAAAAGCCATTGTGAGGCTACTGCACTATGGTAGTACATGAGAAAACTGATATTTTTAATTGGGAATAAGTGTGCACAGTGTAACTGGTGGGAAGGGAACAAGCCCTCATTTAATTGAGCCATTTCAACTTAACCTATGTGGACAATCACATTCATTCTGAATATGCAGCATTTCATAAATACTTACATTTAATTTCTCATGGAGAAATAAGAATTCAGAAGTCATAAATAACTTTTCCTAGTGAATGTTGATACATGCTAGAACACTGCACAAAGAAAGCTGCATTCCAGATTTCTCAGAAGCACACTGAATTGTGTATGAATGACTCGACTCATTTGACTTTTTTGGCCACATGTTTGATATTTCCGAGTTATTTCTGAAACCTTGGGAACTAATCTATTGCCAACTTTTAATTTCTCAGGAAAAGTCCATTATAAAAGGAGTCACATTGAAAAGTCATTGAAATTAAATATACTTCCCATATTTTCTTTCAGCTTAAATGACACCCTGTGAGTCTTCTGGGAATCTAAGTGCAATACCAGATGACACTTTCTTGGTATGCATTTTGGTTTTTAACACAACAGTAAACCCCGTGATTCAGTTGAACCCCAGCTTCCATACAGACAAAGGGAAGGGAAGGCATATATAATGAGGGCCTAGATAATGTCCTTTGTGTTTTTGTTTTTTTAAGAACTTCAAAGTATAATGAGGGTAGACGAACAGTCATAGAAAGTGACCATCTCAAGTTAGTATCCATGTCAGCCGTGCACTTTCAAACCAGCTACAGAATCCTCTGTAGCACAGCCCTTTTGTGCGCCTTTGTCATGGGTCCATATCCAAGGGCCAAGAGGAACTAGGAGGGAGGGTCATCCTCTCAAGGCCAATTTCAGCCAGAGAAGAGAGAACCTCAGGGACTCAACACACCCCAAGTACTTGTTTCTCAATGTTGTTCCTTTCATCATAGAGGATACTACCTCCGAACAGTGCCTTTGTCCTAGAAAGTAGAGCTCTGCCAAATAACTGGCAGAAGGCAGAGGTTCTTATGGCATCTGTAAGTTGGTCAAGGTCTCATAGAATACAATGTTCTGGAAAGAGAATTCTGAAGACCAAATGTAAATGCTGTATTTGCTTAGGTCTTGGATTTGTTTGACCCAGCCTCAGAAACAGACATGCTTTTCCTACCTGCATTGTGCTTTGCCAAATATTTATCTTTGTACTGCTTCTTTTTCTTGCCAAACCAAGTACAGCTGGCCTGCTGCTCTTGTTTGGTCTTCTCCATGGCAATGCAAGCTACTCGCCTAGTACACAAACAAGGGAAGAAAGAAAGAAAATAGAATCCAACATAGTTAATACATAGTTTTATGCCCGAGAAAAGAGAAAAAGTCATTTGAAAGCTACATAACAGCAAGAATATCCTCTGGACGTCCTTGACATCGCCGACCTAAGGCTGTTCTTAGCTTCCAGGACTGCTTTCTAGAAATGGTTTAAAGCCACAGGCTTATGTTAAAATTGCTTTGTGTTCCTTGAGTCCACCTTATCTGATAATAAGGGTCAGAAGTTTCAACATGTGATTATAAGATTCAGAATAATTATCACGGGATTATGAGTCAAGGCAGGCCTGTTTTGCATCTTGAATTTGTTACTCATTAACTTATTTTGAGTGCTTAGTACTTAGTGTTAGGCAAGTTTATAGGACTTTTCCAGGTATCAGCTCAGATAATCTTCCTGACATACTGAATCATACATTGCATAGAAATTCTTAAAGTTTATAGTTTTGTCTTCATATTTTATTAGAAATGTTCTTTGCTTATCATATGAAGTAGGATTCCAGTCTCTTTTGTCTCCTTTATGGATACCCAACTGTCCTAGCAGGATATACTGAACAAAGTGAGACCATTCCTCACTGCTGTGCAATGCTATTTGTTACATAGCAAGTACCTATTTTGGTATGGGAATGCTTTAGAATTTTTTTTCTCTTTAGTTGGTCTCTCTGAACACCTCTGAATTATTATTTTTTTTTTTTTTGATTTTTCGAGACAGGGTTTCTCTGTAGCTTTGGAGCCTGTCCTGGAACTAGCTCTTGTAGACCAGGCTGGCCCTGAACTCACAGAGATCCTCCTGCCTCTGCCTCCTGAGTGTTGAGATTAAAGGCGTGCGCCACCACCACTGGGATACTCTACCTCTGAATTATTATATCTTTATAATTGTAATTTGTTTTGGTATTTGGTTGAGTAAGACCTTGTTTCTTGTTCTAGATATGCTGACTATCCCTGAACTTGTGCATTTCCAGGCAAACTTTAAAGATGATTATGCATGCATGAATATATGTATGTGTGAGTTGGGTGTCCTACTTGCCACTCTCCACTCATTTGTTTGAGGTAGGGTCTCTCCCTGAATCTGGTGCTCATGTTTTCTTAGCTAGGCTGGAAATCAGCAAGTCTCAGGGATCCTCCTGTCTTCACTTTCCTAGGAGCCAGGGTTATAGGCATAAACCTGGTTTGCTATGTGGTTCCTGAGATCTGACTCTGGGATTCATGACTGCATGCATTACTCATGGAGTCATTTCTCTAACATCTCCATGTAAACTTTAAAGTGAGTTTGTCAATTTCAAAACTTGTAATTTTGACTGAGATTGCATTGGTACAATTAATGTAGGAGGAATAGACATCTTTACAATATTGAGTCTTATAGTCCATTACTGCAATGTTTGTCTATCTGTCTGTCTTCTTTAATGCCTTAGTAAAATTTATCTTATTTTGTTTGAGACAGGTTCTCTTGTATCTCAGAGTGGCTTCAGAGTCTTTATGTAGCCAAGTATAACTTTGAACTTTTGATACTCTTGCTTACACCTCCAAGTGCTGGGATTGAAAATGTGCACCACCATGCCTGACACGTTTTCTTATTCTTTAAAAACAAGACTTCATGTAGTCCAGGCTGGCCTCAAAGTCATTATGAAAATGAGGCTGGCTTTGAATTGATCCTCTTGCCTCCCACTTCCCAAATTCTGGGATTACAGGCATGGGCTACCACTCCTGGTTCATAACTCCCCCTAAGGCCTTGATAATGGTAGGCAAACATTCTACCACTGAGCTGCAGCTCCAGCCTTGTTTCAATACATTAAAACCAGTTATTTATCCTGCAGTTTCAGGACAGTCTAATTGTTTTTGCCATTTTGAAAGAAGGTCTCTGTAGTCCAGGCTAGCCTGGACCTCACTATGTAGACTAGGTTAGCCTTGAACTCCTGGAGATTTTTCTCTTTAGCTCACAATATATGGGGATTCAGATGAATACTACAACACTTGACTGACTAAATTGTTTTTTACACTGTGAGGTACAGTTCCTGACAGATTCTCTGTCTTTGTTCAGCTTATATCTTATTCTTGGTTCTCTGGCATAATAGCAAATGCCTTCTTGGTAAGACAGGGTACTTGGTGCTCTTAGATTTTGCTTATGGCTCTGGTGAAAGGGTCTCACAGAAGAACTGGATGTTGAGTTCCCCAGTACACTTTTGAGCTATTCAGTGCTTTCAAGCTCATTAAAATAAAACAAAACAAACTCCTCCATTTTCTGCAGCATTTTTTCTTTGCAGGAGGAAGATTGATCTGAAGAGCCTATACTTCAGCAGAGCCAAGAAGTGAACCATCTTTTTCAACTGTGGCTTCTCCAGATTCCTGCAGAGGACTAACAGCTTGTGATTTATATAGCTACTCTAGGTAGGAGGAAGTCTGGAATCTGCATAATTATTGTTTTGCTTCCCTTAAAATTTGTTTCCAATACAGTCTCTCGTGTCCCAGGATGGCCTCAAACTCTCTATGTTAAGTAAAGATGACCCTGAGCTTCCGATCATCCCATCTAAGCCTCCCAAGTGCTGGGTTAAAGGTCTGCACTACCACACCTTGTTTACTCAATGCTGGGAATCAATCCCAGGGTCTCACCACTTGACTACTACATCCCTAGCCCACACATGACTGTTCTGAATAAATGCTCGTATAGATGACAGCTCTCTAGAAGACATTTTGTGAACTGTATCATTCACAGCAGCCACAGTAAAAAGACTTAGAAATTGCTTTCTTCCTACTTATGCTAAACTGTATGCAGATCAGACTTAAAAGACAATGCCAGATGGCAGGCTGCTGCTTCTCTTTTCGGGCCCATATTTCTCCATGCGTAAATGATGGTGCCTGACCTCCTCATCCACTCCAACTTCCTAAATATAAGATTTTTGGAAAACATGAGATAGTTAAAAGAGGCAATCAAGACAAAGAGATTAACCAAAAAAACAAACAAACAAAAAACCAACGCTTTAAAACTCTTAAATAGCTGGGCGGTGGTGGCGCACGCCTTTAATCCCAGCACTTGGGAGGCAGAGGCAGGCGGATGTCTGTGAGTTCGAGACCAGCCTGGTCTACAAGAGCTAGTTCCAGGACAGGCTCCAAAACCACAGAGAAACCCTGTCTCGAAAAACCAAAAAAAAAAAAAACCAAACAAAAAAACCAAAACTCTTAAATAACTCTCGAAAGAAGGACTGGTGAAAAAGCAGAAATATTTATGGGCTTGGTATTTTTGAGTTTTAAGAAAGTTCAAGTAATTTTTTTTGGGGGGGGTACAGGTTAGGGGGTGGTAGAATTTTAGTTCTTGGCAGGTTACATTTTGTTACACAAAACAAAACCAAGACATTAGATTATCTTTTTTTTGTACTAGATTTCTGGTGGATATTGGCCAAATACTTAACAAATGATGTACATTCTCTCTTCTCTCAGCAATAGGGTCTAAAATGCCTGTCTGACTTCAACCTGTTTCACAACGTGAGCCTTCTAACAGAATAGATCATCTTTACCCCTGTCTCTTGCTCTGTGGATGGAACCCAGGACATGCCAGGCAAGCATCTACTTCTGAGCTAGAGAAACCATTCTTTAAACCTGAAAAAAATCATTTTTAAAGACTGGTAAGGCAAAGAACAAGTGTCCTTTCTCCCAAGAGTAACAGGTTGCATCGTTATATACCCTGAGTGACACTGGGTCATGGTATTGAAGATTTTCCCCCTTGGTATTGTAGGATGGTCATGAAAGAATACAGAGGAACAAGAGGAAGGTATATCTGGAAGAAAATGCCAATCTAAGAAGATGAGAACAGTTTGTAGGAGTTGAGGCTAGTCACTCAGCTTGTCTCCAGACCCCCCTTTCTTTATACATATGCAGATCTAACTGGAACAAGTATCTGACTATAAGGTGAGGATTGAGAATTTTTGGACAACTGATTTTTTTGGATTTGATCTCTAATCTCGGACAATTGCGTTTTGTATAGTTATCAAAGCAAAAGATTTATCAAGGAAGTTTTATAATACAAAATATGAAATTGAGAACTGGAAGGAAGGACATTGTTCCATCATAAAACAACAAAAACATACCATTCCTGAAGTTCAGGAGAAGGAATGAGACCTGCAGTTCCATTTTTGGAGTTTTCCAGTTTACCCTGCCACCAGTTGTGATCATCCTTACTAATAATTTGAATGATGTCACCAACTCGGAATCGGATGCCAGCTTCTTTGCAGGGGATGAGGTCATCCTTGGCAGGATCATATTCAAATTGTGCTCTTACATAGATCTATAAAACAGGAGTTTGTAAGAAAGGAGGCCACACTGATGTGAAGGAAAACAGTGACCAACTAATCTAATAACCACACATCAACATTTACAACACAAACAGGACATCAGATAGTGAAACTGAAACAATGTATGGAGGTAGGACACAGAAACAGGGTGCCATGTCTAATGATTACAGCTTCAACTTTGCTGTTTATAGCTAGAAGGAACACTTAAAATACTTGTTGAATAAATTCTGCTTTTAGTAACAGTATATAGAGCAGTATGCTCGCCAATTTTAAAGCTTGCTATGGCTATGATGATGGTATGGATAAGTCGTTACGTCCATGAGGCAGCCTTTAAGCCTTCAGCACTCAGAGTAGGTTTTTATCTTAAAGTAGCAAGAACCCTGGGCTGGTATCTTGCTGTTGGATACTTTCATGACAAGTGGCAGACAAAGCTATATGTAACTCAAACAATATTAAAAAGTTAAAAATATAGCTTTATTTCTTTAGAGGAATTTTGGCTTTGTATTTGTGCTTTACTATTCTGGGAAAATAAAGATGAATCTGAACCCTTGCCTTGCCAGTGTAACCCTTGAAATCAGTACATAGCATCAAAGCATGCATGATTCAAGGCTCTAAGCTTTATGGTGTATGAATTTAAGAGACATAAAAGCAGACAGGAGTTATAACACAGCAGCGTTTTATGAATGACTGGAATTCCAGTGTTTTAAAATAAGGTATTATATCCAATGTTGCCTCAGTTATGTAGTTCTGAGTGTAAACTGTGGACATATTCTACCAACTGCAATTTATAAAATTATTAACTTAAAATCAGATTTATTTTTAGCATTATATTTAAAGAAAAAAAGTCCCACGATTCCATCCCTTGATACTAAGTTTGAATATTCACATTTAAGTCACTGTAAAACCAACCTGAAGGCTTTGGAACCATTGTATGCTATTAATATTGTAGTAATCTAGTCCTTAAAATGAACAAATCTCTGCATTTGTACCTAAAATCCACACATTAAAAGTGCTGGCTGTTTGAAAGGTACCCGGTGATGCTACACAGCACTTAGCAATTGTAAACTAGCTCAGGAATATCAGGATGAAGACCAGGGTACTGATGCTGGTTTCCATCATATGTACCTTTTAGACATAGACAGGCAAATACAAATTTAATTTTAATTTAGTTTTAATTTCAGAAAATTCCCTTGAAATGTTTGCTAGGGCATGACTTTCGGTTATATTTAGAATTTTATGAACTCTTTATGCACCAGAGGCAGGTAGGACTCTCTAAGGCTAAACTATTTACTGTCAGTGAAAATGATCAGGTTGAAATTACAATAACCATCACAGCTACAGAGGTGTGAGTAAAAAAATCTTTATAGAGAATTAGTCATGTATAATGTGTTAAAATGAAATGGTACAAGCTTTCAATGCTCAAATGTTATGGTCCAAAATGCAGACATTATGGGATGGAAAGGGTTAATAAAGGAGCGACTATTAGCTCAGTGTAGAGAAGTTTCTATAGAGGTATCTATTCACCTGTCGTCCTTTTGGTTGGGTGGTTGACGGCAAGTCCTGTAGAATAAAGCCAACCCAGGAGAAAGAATTTTCATTTACTTGTCAAGAGCACAAAGAAATTTGTGTGTTTCTGTTACAATATGGTTAAAAGTGAACTAGTTTTAAGTTGTAAGGAGATCATATACATTATCACATTTCTTAGAAGTGTTGAGTTATTAAAAAAAAAAAAATCAAACCCAGGCCATTTAGCAGCAAGCTGAAGAAAGCAGGTAAGTTGAAGCAGAGAGATAATGTGTTCTTAAGAAACAACTCAGCATCTTCAACACAAAAGCCACTGCGGTTCAAACAGCCTATTACAAAAACCCCTGAGCAAGAGAACGGTTGTCTTTTTCAACTATCACTGCAACCGCTCAGATTTGGACAAGTTTAATGGCTCTATGGCCTTTTCCCATCATAAAAGGGCTACATGTGAACGGTAAAAAGGAATTCTTTGGGAGCCTAGATTCACATTTGGAAACACAGTTATGAATAATTTTCTCGCACAATTTTTCTTACTTAGATAATTGTGATATCATTCCATTTGAGATAATCTTTGAATGAGTTATGATTTTATTTGATAAAAAAGTTGATATATTTTTAAAGGGCAAATTAGAAATCAGGACAAAAGGTAACAGTGCTGCATTCTTAGAGCGCTTCTAATTGCAGCTGGCTGACAGGCAGCACCACCAACAACTTAGAGATTTGGCTATCCCGAAAAGTGGCAAACCTGCAGATGGAATGCTTCTGTTTGACTTAACAATTCTTTATAGAAGCCAAAATGGAGAGTTCTGAAAAGCAGCAACTTTCCAAGTTCAAGTCAAATATGTACTTTGTGTTAAAGATGTGATACCAGCGTGGCTTAAGTGCAGTTTGAAGCCAGTTCCTTTTGCTTTTCATATTCAGGCAAGGCTTATAATTCACAAAAATATGTGCACGTACCACAATAACAAGAGGGCACACCAATTCATAAACTTAGATAGCGGAAACTAAAACGTTGCTGATATCCCTCAGAACGGAAAACTGTAAAGCCCAAGAATACCCAAATCCTTATTCTGCAAAATCCCTTACATTTCTTTGTCAATTTTTTTAAATTAAAAAATTCTTAAAGAAATTTCAACCCAGTTCTATTTATATCCTCTGAACAGTCATACATACTGGTGGGGAGGCAGAGAGTAAATTTTAGAACAGCTCTAGCAGTCTTGTACTATGTTTCGTCAGATGTAACTGATTTTTGAGGAAGGGTTTTCCGGAGTGGAGTGCAGTGCTGCTGCAGTGGCCTTGTGCGTCTGCAGGAGACAATCTTTCCACTGAACACATGTAACTAAACACTCATGGCAGGTGAGCACCAACACAATTGTCACACTTGGCTGTGTGGAGCTAGAGTTCTTACCGAAACAGAATTGTTAGTGCTGCTATGACCATTAGCAGGGGACTGTCTGGAAGTGGAGGGGGAATCTCTCTGAAATAAGACACAAGGTTCATTAACACAGAACACCAGCACAGAAACAGATATTTACATCAACAGTTACAACCACAGTCTGACAACCATTTCCTTTGAGGTTAATGCTATAGAAGGTGCTATACTGACTTACTTGCATGATTTTGCAGAAGTATGAAAGAACTTTTTTGTAGTTTGAAGATTCCCATATTTTTAGTGAGGATGGTATTATCATTCATTAATGATTATTTTCCTCCTGTATCCCAAATTCTACAATCTTTGTTTTTTTTATTGGGACCCCAGGAGAGTGATATTAAGATCCTATCAAATATCTAATGATGCTATGTATTATAATACTACTGTGCTAAAGATCTCGACTGCCTAGTTTTATATTAAAGAATACGTTAAAGAATGCCTTTGAGAAGTAGCCAATGGTTTTTAGGTATCCCATTGTCAAGATATTTCTAGAATAAAAATTACTAGTGGGGATAAAAGAGTAAGCTGCAGCAGAGGGCAACTCTCTTCTGTTGTGTCATTTTAGCAGACTTAGTACAATAGTAACTCCAAGCAACAATGTTCTGCTTCTGGACAAACTCCCAAGAGTCACAGCATCTCCCTAGAGCCAGATTCCCAGACTGCTCTGCTGTCCAACCCACTCAGAATCCTTCGCAGGTTCCATTCCAAGTCAACTTTAATGAAAATAGCTAAGAGGAGAAGAAAATAAGTGCTTTAAATATTTAGATTTAGAGTTCTTTATGAACTTCTGTTCAAAACATAGGTATTTTTTTTCTAGAATATTGAAAGAAAACTTCTGGAATTGGCTACCCTGAAATAGAATGAGATCCCTCAGAGAACATTCTAAAACATTACTGAGTAGCTTGATCTCTATCTGTCAGTCTTTGGGATTTAAGTCAGTTGGGTAGGGTATGGTGGAAGTATGAGCCTTCATCTGAGAAGCCTTGCCATAGCCAGGTATGTACAAAAAAAAAAAAAAAAAAACAAACCAAAACAAACCAGTGTGTTTATATGTTGGAGGTGAACATATAAAGAATATGAAGAAGGGAATAATTACTTTTTTCTAATATTCAAAGGTATAGCATTTATATGTATAATACCTGTGTTTTCCTCTAACTAGTTCAACTATTTAAAAAAAAGAGAGAAACTTGTACTAATAACTAACAATATCTCTGGTTAGCATCCCCCAATCCAATCTATTTATTCAGTTTATTTAACACATGAAAAATGGTGTGAGGAACACCTATGGTTTTAGAGTATTTAAATTATCTATAGAAAAATGTATGCATGCTATTCTCTTTCTCTGAAAGGTTCATACTCTAACAAAATTCAGTGCTCCAAATCTTGAAGCTGGAGAAGTTCTGCAAAGATTTGAAATGTATTATTAATTGACATTCCATAGGAAGCCACCAAGAGGAGCTCAAGTTGCAACAAAATAGACACTTTGTCACTGCCTCACTAAAAATATATTTGACAAAAGCAAAGATCTTATACATATGTTGAATAGGCTTAGATGAAAAATATGAACACTCTAATTGTTTTCTTGTGATATCTGTAGCATCATTAAAGACTTGAAAAGTATAATTTCTATTTCAAATTTTCTTAAACACAAATCTAGTAAGTTAGCTACTGGCCCTTAAAAATTACCTTTATAAAATGTACACATTATATCTATTTATTTGCAGTGATAGGATTTGAACCTAGGGCCTCACACATGCTAGGCAAGCATTTTATCACTCAGCTATATCCCCAGCTCTTGTACTTTAGAATAACATACTTGGAAGATCCACAGGAAAAATTTTAAAATAGCTCCAATAAGTAATACTTGTGCTGAATACGCTACAACCAAAAATGTTATAATTTGTGTCTCGAAATATAGAAAGAATAGATTTTTTTTACTATAATGAACAACATAAAACTGAAAAAAATGCAAGTTGAAAGAGCTCTATTTGCAAGAGGATAAATATGTTTTAAGAAACTTTGGGGCTGTTATTCTACAAAAGGTATTTGTTTAGGAGTAGCTTAACATTTCACATATGCAGACTTTTCTGAAGGGTTACAAAAGCCCACAACCCTGTAGTGAAGTCAGTTACCAATTCCCCAGGGTCGTAATGCTCATCTTAAGGCCTGCAGTCATTCAAACAGCAGTGTCTCAACAGGACTTGATCTCGTCTCAGATTCTTGGAAAGAAGAACTATTTGTGAATGGACTTCCTGAAAATACTACTGTATTTTTTTGCCTCGGGGATTTCATGTTTTTCTGTTAGTGGAGTTTTTCTATATTTGGCTTAGATTTGGCTGCAGAAAGGCTGAAGATATCTGCATGGAAGTGGGGCCAAGGAGGTGGTTGGGACCTCCTCTGTTCCGTTATCTTCGTTGTAAAATTGGTGTGCAGTGATCTAACAGCACAGGCAGAAACAATTTTCCAGAAAGCAAAAACATTCAGCCATTAGCAGACAGTTAGTTAAGAACTCAGGAGATGGGGGAGGCTTGTTCGAGTTATTACCTCACAGGATGAAGACTGAGTGCGGTAGCTTGGCACAATCTTGAAGGTAATACTCCCCCGCATTTCCCTCTGCGAGGAAGAAAAGAGGAGAGTTCTCATGCAAACACATGTTGCACACAAAAACACAGAAGAAACCATTCAAAACGTACACACCACTTGACAGCACACAGCCCTAAAATAAAAACTCACTACAAGGCAAAAACCACTCAGGTCCCTGGGAGAAGTTTCTGGGAAAGGTCCGGTGAAGCCAAGGCTGACTGTCTCATACCTAGCAGTGAGTGGTCATAGAGATCTCTGATGGTTTTCTTTTTGTAGATAGGAATAAGCAAGAGTCGAAATGACACACTTTACAGGAATGATGACTATACATTGAACTGAACAAGAGACTATTTACATAAAAATTCTATTTAATATGCTACTTTCTGATGCTACCACCATAAAATTGCTTTTATACTTTATGAATTTTGGCAAACTTTTTTTATGGCAGCAAGCCTTGGATGCTTACTTCATGCCTAATAGGCATTCATTACATGGGAAGCAGAAAGAAGGACCCAAGGCAGAAAACAAATGTTTCCCTCTGTTTGCTACAACAGAGACACAGATGGGGGTCTGTCAACAGATGTCAATGCTTTTTATTGAAGGTCTAATTTCAGTACAGAGATTTTTTGAGTATGGTCAATAATGACCTGGCCTATAGTGACTTTCCTCTCCTTTGTGCTGTGGAGAGATACTCTACAGCTGGCCATGACTCAGCTAAACAGGAAAGAGGTTTCTGATACTGCTTATGTCAGGAGTCTTTTGAGGTCAGTGAGAAACTAGTTCACATGAGTACACATTGGGAAGGTTTTTTTTTTTTTTTTATAAATATCTGGTTGGTAAGAAACAGATGAAGGATGAACAGTGTAAAAGCCCACACTGCTAAAGGCAGGAAAAATGGTTCCAAACTCCACTGCAATTAAAACATTTCCCTGGTTGTCACTTTTTAATGAACATTGCATAAGTTCAACTTCACATGCATGATGGCACAAGAAGCATTCTGATTATGACTGAAGAACAGTGTTTGTTTTTAAATGTCTATTTATTTAGTGTATGTGTTAAGTATGAGTGAGAATGTGGTTCCTGTGTGTGTTCGGTGTATGTGCATGTGAGTATGAAAGTGTCAGCACCCATGTGCATATGCTTGTGGGGGCCAGAAGAACATGTGGAGTGGTCTGCCCCATTACTCTCTGCCCCATTTCTTTGAGACAGGACCTCTCACTGAACCTGGAGCTAGGCTGGTGGCTAGCAAGCCCCAGCTACCCTCATGTCTCCACCAGATACTATACTGGGGTTATAGGCAGGTGAGACCACGCCCTGCTTTTTACATGAGTGTGGCATCCAAGCTCAGGTACTCCCACAAGTGCTTTTACCCACAGAGCCATCTCTCCATTCCCTATATTAGGTATTGTTTTTAAACAAAATAAGTTAATGGTGCTGTCAACATGGCTCAGCAACAAGACAGAAACAATGAGAACATTGATAGACATGCTATCATGGAAGGGGGAAATAAAATTAAGCTTGGGTCAGGAGGCTGAGTTAGCAACTAGATGACATAAAGTAATCAGAGAGTATCAGAGGGCACCTGGAAGATATAGAGACACACCAGAAGCAGTGGGGAGGGATTTGGAGTGCCAGAGAGCTTTATTTGTTTGATGGAGCAGAAGGATGCTCTCTTTGGGAGAGGCCCACAAGGACAGAAGGTTAGCTAGTTGCTTCTTTCTCTCTCTCTCTCTCTCTCTCTCTCTCTCTCTCTCTCTCTCTCTCTCTCTCTCTCTCTCTCTCTCTCTCTCTACTTTTACCCCAGTCTTTGGATCTCAAGTCTTATTTATAAACAGAATGATAGAGGTTTAGTTAAAGCTACCTTTAGTGGCAGCAACAGAGCCCTTGCCTATGGGAACAGAATTCCAGCCAGGTTGCGGCCAGAGAAGCAGGTAGGTAACTGTGGAGTCATAATTGCTGGCTGAAATAGCAGCAGCTTAAGGCACAGCCATTGCACTGAAGCTATAACAACACATGGTGCTGCTAGCCTAGACAAAGAACTACAGGTAATTTAAGACTGTTGAGGGGTAGAATTATTCATTCCCAGGGACAAGCCTCCCACTTGGTCATTCAATTCTAAGTGGTTAGCTCTGAAAGCATGTACATACAATTAACATTTAATGCAATCAGCAAGTTGTATTTATATACAGAAACATTTATACATGTATAATAGCAAAGGGAAAGAGGCCATGAGTGAGAGGGATTGAGGGAATGGTCTACAAAAGGGGATGGAGGCAAGAAAGCGAAGGAGGGAAATGTAATTATATTTTAATTAAAAACATAATAAGTAAAAAAGATGGCTTGGCATGTAAAGGCACTTGCCACAGAGCTTGATGACCTGAGTTTAATCTCTGGGGCACACATGGAGGAAGCAGAGAACCAGTTCCTTCAAGCTGTCCTCTGAACTCCACATGTGTAGAGACACGTGTGCAAGCACACTCACACACAAACACATAATCAGTAAATGTAATAAAAAGGCAACATCTAAGCTAATGAACTAAAACCTAATCTTAGAAAAGGGGAAGCTCTCATTACTTACAAGCATTTTTTGTAGTTGTTCCACTGTTTGGTTAGCAACACTGATGCCATTGATTTCTCGAATTTCATCACCAACATGAAGTGTACCTAAAATATCACACAATTATAAACATCAAATGAGTAAATGTTCTCATAATAACAAAAAGCCAAAGGTATCAATGTAATAGGAAAATAAGTTACATATTTAAAAGTCAATGTTTCAGAGACAGAGTCATATTTGGCTGCAGAATTATTTAACTTTTACACAGTAAAACCATCCAAACAGACAGATCTACTTTCAGAAAGCACAGTTTTAATGGATGGCCACAGAAATTTGTTGACAACCCAATAAGAGACTATTAGGTATGAGCAGACAGAACTCAAAATAACACAAATGACTAGTACTTCTAAAACAAAAACATAAATGATGATATAAGCTAATAAATGGGTAAACTGAATAAGAATTCAGACATGGCTGAGGAGCAGTTCAGTGATCTTTAAGGTGAAATAAAAGATTACATAAAATGTAGGTCATAGAAACAAAGACATAAGGAAAACAGGAAACAAGAAATAAAGAATATATTTAAAAAGCTATGGAATATAGGAGTAACTTAAATTCAGAAAGAGCAGAGAACATGAAGAAGAGGAAATGTTTGAACAGCTGAATTTTTTTTGAACTGGTGAAAGTGTTACTATACAGATCCAGGAAGAATAAGATAAATAAAAGGAAATATGGGCCTTCAATAAAAGACTCTTGCCACCAAGTCTGACAATTTGAGTTCAATACCTGGATCCCACGTGGTGGAAAGAGAACTGGCTCCTGCAAATTGTCCTCTGACATCTACATGCACACTGTGGCATGTGTATGTGTGAATGTTTGTGTGTGTGCAGGAGTGCACATGTGAGCATGCACACAGAAATGAAACACAATAAAGGTATTGTTTAATTTGAATACGTAGAAAGCTTTAAATTTCAAGGTACCCATTAATATCACAGAAATAGGGTGCTGAAATTTAAAACTAGTAAATAGGGGGCAATGAAACAAACAAAAAATCCCCCCCAAATGAACAAGGAGAGCAAGATAGTAGAATCATCACAACAAACATTAATGAGCTACTCTATCAAAAACAGTGATCAACACTGGTCACAGTAGTGCCCAACCTTAATCCCAGCACTCGAGAGGTAGAGGCAGGAGGATTACAAGTTTAAAGTTACCCTTGGCTACATAGTGAATTTGAGGTCAATAGATCTAATTCATATAGTCAAATATATATGTCCAAAGAAAGGTTTAAGTAGACATTAGAATACTCTACTACTATAAATGGATATTTAAATATTAGTAAGTCATACATACAAAAATTTAATCAACACATAGAAGATTTTAACAAAAACATTAACAATACTAAGTCAATTATTATATAGGGAACTCTGTATGCAACAGTTAAAAAAATAAAGGTTGTTCATAAAGTTTCCCAAAAATGATTAAAGTGCTATGCCACTAGGAAAGTCTTAACAAACCTCTGAGAAATGATGTCATTCAGACCACACTCTGACCACAACACAATTGAGTCAGTTGTAAATTACAGAAAGATGTCTAGAAAATCTCTTCAAATATGATAAATAAAAACACTTCTAAATCACTTATAGACCAATGAAAACTTATAATAGAAATGTAAGAACACTGACGAATTACATATAAAAATTTGTGGGATACAGATAAAACAGTACTTGGAGTTTTTATTTTACTTCATTTCATTTGCGGTGGTGGGGATGGAACTCAGGAATGTGGTCTAGAATGACTGAAGCACAAAGACAAAGAGCTCCTTCATTTGAATCATAAAACAAAAAAGACCCCCCCATGATTTCCTTCAGTATGTGCAGGAAGAGTTAAGGAAAGTTAAGAAAATTACAAATGGAACGCACCTTGCCTGTGAATCATACCCCCGTGCATGATTCTCGCAACGATACAATGATTTAGCTCGTTCATTTTCAAAGTGATTCCCTGTAAGAAAAAAAAA
Source organism: Chionomys nivalis (assembly GCF_950005125.1). NCBI lineage: Eukaryota > Metazoa > Chordata > Mammalia > Rodentia > Cricetidae > Chionomys > Chionomys nivalis. Next base: position 30,928,469 of record NC_080112.1, read on the forward strand.
AAAAGAAAGAAAAAGTTGGTAAGGGTACAATTAAATGATAGCACTACTTTATTTTCTTCCATATATTTCTTTTTTTTTTTTTTATTTTTTTTCTTCCATATATTTCTAATTAAAAAATTTACTTTTCATTGTACATACCAACTCCAGTTCCCCCTTCCTCACCTTTTCTCACCCCCCATCTCCCCGCTTCCTATGCCCCATCCATTTCTCAGAATGGGTAAGGCCTTCCTTGGGGAGTCAACAAAGTCTGGCATACCAAGTTGAGGCAGGACCAAGCCCTTCCCCCTGTATCAAGGCTGAGCAAGGTATCTCACCATTGGGAATGGGCTCCAAAAGCCAGTTTGTGCACCTGGGATAAGACCTGGTCCCACTGCCAGTCCCCCCAACAGACCAAGCCACATAACCATCACCTACATTCAGAGGGGCTAGTCTGGTTCCAGAAAGCACTATTTCCTATTTGTGATTTTACTGTAGGTAATTATAATTAGAAGAGTTATGAAATCATTAGAGAAAATATAGAAGATGAAGATCGTCTACTACTTTACACACAAAATTGTTCTATGACAGAAATGCTACTTGCTGGTGTTTTTATTGCTAGAATGGCATGCATGCATTTTATATAGCGTTTTTTAATCTTTTCATTATGTTTATTTCTCACATCCCTTTGTTTTTATGTTCCCAACTATTTTTAAAATTTTTTTACTCCTGCCAAGGGTATATTCTATTGGTATATCCTTTATATTCTACAAAAAAACTTTTATTTTATAACCCACTTAAAATATTTCAAACTTTAAAATTTTCTAAGTTTAACATATGTAAGCATGTGTGAATCTTTCACTACAATCAGATGGTAATTGTGTCTTATCCCCAAAGGTTTCCTCTTATTTGTTGGTAATCTACTCCCATTACTCTATGCTCTACACTCATGCCCAACCAACCACTGATGGGCCTTTCCCGACTATAGGTAAGGGAGCCCACCAAGGCCAGCTGGACTGGGACTGAATAAGCATGGGATGAAAATGGACTCTCTGAATATGGCGGACAATGAAGGCTGATGAGAAGCCAAGGACAATGGCATTAGGTTTCGATCCTAATACATGAACTGGCTTTGTGGGAGCTTAGCCTGTTTAGACGCTCACCTTCCTGGACCTAGATAGAAGTGGGAGGACCTTGGTCTTCCTGCAAGGCAGGGAATTTGGACTGCTCTTCAGTATCGAGAGGGAGGGGGAATGGAGTGGGGGGAGGAGAAGAGGAGTGGGGATAGGGGGAGGGGAGTGGCGGAGGGGGCAATATGTGGGAGGAGGGGGTGGGAAATGGGAAACGGGGAGCAGGTGGAAATTTTAATTAAAAAAGAATAAAAAAAATAGAAATTGAGCCACATTCATTTTGGCTGCTTTCTTTAACTTATCATAATTATTTTGAGATTCTACCATCTGTTATATTATCAAATAACTTAATCTTTGTCTCTGTAGAATGGTACTGCGTTGTTTCCACACAATAACTTGTTCATACTTCCCTCCACTGCACCTTTTCCAGTTCTGGCAGTTACAAAGGAAGCAGCATCTCAGACTTAATCTCCACTTACTCATAACATTTTTTTAAAAAAGGATTTGGGACATTTCATGTATTTGTATATCATCTTTCTACAGACAGCACGATAGTTTTTTTGTGTTAATATTTTAGTATAGCCGGGCGGTGGTGGCGCACGCCTTTAATCCCAGCACTCGGGAGGCAGAGGCAGGCGGATCTCTGTGAGTTCGAGACCAGCCTGGTCTACAAGAGCTAGTTCCGGGACAGGCTCCAAAACCACAGAGAAACCCCGTCTCGAAAAACCAAAAAAAAAAAAAAAAAAAAACAAAAACCCAAAAATATTTTAGTATATACTCTGTTGAAATGAACATAGATATTAGTATTTTCATGAACAATCTGATCTTCTGTTTGATTGATTTTGTTGAGTTTCTGTTTTCTATTCCACTGATTTCTACTTTTTTTTTTCAGTACCGAGGATTGAATGTAAGGTCTCATAGATACTAAGCCAGCACTTCACCACTGCAATATATCATCATTCCCATTTATTTCTATTGATTTTTCTTACATCTACTAATTTTGGCTTTAATTTATTCTTGTTTGCCTTTTTTTTTAAAGGTGGAGGTCTGAGAAAAGGTTGGTAATTTGAGAGATTTTTGTTCTTTAATATATATTTAAATATTAGAAATATTAAATATTAGTGTTACATATGTCTCCTTATTAAGTACTATTTCAGTTGTAGCACACAAATTTTGACACAGTGTAGTTAATTTTCATTAACTGCAAAATGCTATTACCTTCTGATTTTTTTCTTTTATCTATGGGTTACTTCAAATTGTGTTACTTAGTTTTCCAAGTCTTTTAAATTTTCTTTTCAGTTTTTATTTATTTTTGACACATTCTTGCTGTGTAGCTCAGGCTGGTTTCAAATCCACAATCCTCCTGACTCTGCCTCTTGAACACTGGAATTACAGGTGTGTAACAATATACCTGGCTTCTCTGTTATTAATTTTCAAGTTACCTTCATTGTGGTCCTAGAATAAACTCTGATATTAATATAGCAACTTCAGCCTTCATCCTAATAATGTTATAGTGGTATAGCTTTTCTATACTTATTTTGAAACAATTTTTCTTGTTGCATAAAGCACATTTCTTGTAGGCAGAATGTGATGAATGCTTTTTTTTAAAAAACCAATTTGACAGACAATCTCATCTTTTTTCTTGCAGGGGTGGGTTTCCAGACAGAATTTCTCTGTCATCTTTTTTCTTGCAGGGGTGGTTTCCAGATAGAGTTTCTCTGTGTATCCCTGCCTGTACGGGAACTTGCTTTGTAGACCAGGATGGTCTTGAACTCACAGAGATCCACTTGCCTCTGCCTCCAGAGTGCTGGTATTAAAGGCCTGTGAACCTTTTGCTTTTTAATAGGATAATTTAGACTATTAAGATTTAGTATGATTGTTAACATAGTTTTATAGTAATATTTCATTTTTGTTTAAATGAATAAAGCTTGCCTGAAGATCAGAACACAAAACAGCCACACTAGTCAGTCATAGAGGTCAGGCAGTGGTGGCACACACCTTTAATCCCAGCACTAGAGAGAAATATAAGGCAGGATGAGACAGGAACTAGCTTTCTTTTCAGTCTGAAGATTTCATACAGGTAAGAGTTCTTTAGTGGCTTGGTTGCTTTGCTTCTCTGATCTTTAGGTTGAATCCCAATATCTGTCTCTGGGTTTTTATTATTTGTGCTACATAGTTTGGTATAAATATATCTTCTTTTTATGTTCCACTTCTTCTAATGTTTCCTTTTAATGTCTTTTTCTGTATTCTTGTGGATTATTCTCATTATGTTGTATCATGCATTATTTTGGCTCTGCTGACAGTTAACAAGTCCTAGTGATTCTCCTCTGTCCTTCATCTCCAGTGCTGCAATTACAAGCACATCTGGGGATTCCAACTCAGCAAACTCTTACTCACTGAGCCATCTCTTCAGTCTCCCCCAATCCAAATTAGCTGTAACCCTTCATGTTGCTGCTTCGGTGGCTGTATTTGGCTTTACTATAGGATATGTATTTAACCTACCTATTTGTCTTTGAGTGATACTACACTACTTCATGTATGAGAACTTTCTGATAGTACATAGCCACTTCTTTATACTTGACTTTTGTGTTACCCTTGTAATCTGTTGTGCATCCCCATGCAAAGTATTTTTAATGAGACTTAAGAGATATGGGAAAAAGTTATAGTCTTTTAACTTTGGTGTGTCTACAGCTGTTCATATTTGGCCCATTTTTGGAAGACACCTTTGTTGGTCTCCCTAGGATTCTTAGCTCTGCTCCCTCAATTCAGGGACTCTGCCTGCTTTGCTTCTGAACTCCCTCCCCCTGGAGTGGCCTAGAAACTCTGATGGCAGGAAGGTGAGACAGTTACAGGTGTCACTGGCTTTGCATTTGCTCTCTCAGAGATCTCTGTCCTTTGTTGTTTGATGTCCAACATCTCAAAAACCATTCTCGGTTGTAATTTTTGTCCTAAACTGGGCGGTGGTGGTGCACGCTTTTAATCCCAGCACTCAGGAGGCAGAGGCAGGCGGATCTCTGTGAGTTCGAGGGCAGCCTGGTCTACAAGAGCTAGTTCCAGGACAGGAACCAAAAAAGCTACGGAGAATCCCTGTCTCGAAAATCCAAATATATATATGTATATGTATGTATGTATGTATATATATATATATATTTGTCCTAATTTCATCTGTTTCAGATGAGAGGGCCAGAAGCCCAAGTTTAGTTTCATGGTTATATTTAAAGCCAATTTACATTTTGTTTTTCAAATATTCCCTATCAAAAGACAAACTTCCATAAACATGCTTTTGAGATAGACCTGGTTGATCCTAACAATCACACAGGAAGCTGTTAAACAATGCTGACTCTTAAGTGCTCTTTAGATTTATATTCGTGGATGGGAATGGAGATCAGAATTGTGCATGTTTTAACAAGGTCACTTTATAGGATAGTGTTCTTGAATTTGAAGTGGTTAGTAGTAGGCATTCAGTTTTGGACTGAATAACATTTGGAAAATGGTGTTCTGTCAGAAAGCTTCATGGAGTTATCTGAGAATTTATATTCTAGCTTAATTTGAACCATGCCACAAGATATATTTTTGCATGGTTTCTATTTTGAAGCTCTCAGAAAGAGTAGGAAAGTACTGTGAATGGTATAGTTTATCAAAACGATTTTGGTACTAACAGTCAACTGTAATGTTCAGGTTTCATTTCCAATTGGTACATTCAATCAGCATATATGGTTACTTAGAGTAGTATTCTGGAAAATGCCATAAATAAATGTGTACATCAAACTGAGTTTCATAAGGGAAATGATGGCACAACAGAGATTCCACCCTTAAAGCTAACAGGTTTCTCTATTAACTCAGTTAACATGGATGAGAACCTACTATGTTATAGATACCCTTTTAGGCACAGTACTAAAGGAGTCAGACAGTATCTTCATTGCCAGGGAAATTTACTTCAAACCAAGTATAGCCAATATTTTTTATTCTGTCTGCCCCAAAATTTCTTTGCAGAGAAGAATTGACTCATGTTCTTTCGGTTCCCAAGATCATAAACTCCAGGGAAAATACTGGCTCAGCTTGAGGAATTGGGGTGGTGGTGGCATGTATTCCTTGTCTTTTATTGCTTACAGAAAAAAGCCTTTCCCTTCTTGTTAAGCTAGTTCAAGTAGGTTATTTGTCATTTCTAACTATGGGAGTCCCAGTCAACAGAGAAACAATTGTGAGTACAGTGTTAGAAACTGGGGAAAACATAGGGTATAGAGGAAGTGTATTACCCTTAGGAAATGCATGCATTATAGACGGTCCCCAGGCAGAAGAGGTTATGTAGATATAATCTTTAGAGTAATTCAGAGTTATGAAGAAGACAAGCAAATAGGCAAATGACCATAGTAACTGCAGTAGCTATATTCTAGTATTGTTAATATATATTTTACACAAAACTATTCCTGTTTACAAGGCAGCCAGTGAAAAATACGCTATCATTGAGATCACAAATGAGAACACCCTTTTAAAGGAGACTTTAAAGAGTGGTTCAAGGTCATTTTTGCTTTCTGAAAAAACTAACTCAGGGATAAATGTGTGTACTTTCCCTCAATCTGTATAGTCAGTCTCACTGAAAAGACAACTGCCATTATCTTGCTTCAGATTATATGATCACAAGGTATTCCGGGACTTCCTTATAGTCCTTTACATCCTTCTGTCTGCTTTGCTTGGTTGGACATTACCTCTTTTCCTTTCCAGACAGCCTTTTCTTGGCTCTAGTTTTGTTTAGTCTTGCCAAACTGTGCTAAACTGCAAATTTACTTCCTTAGCATGGACCACCCTGTGGAAAGTGGATATGTGGATATGGCTATATCTTGTCTGCCCCTATATCACAGGGATCTAAAGCAGCAATGTATCACATGGATTTTTAACATTTGCTTATTGGGCAAATCAGAGTATGAAATGAATGGATGAAATTTTTGACTTTCACAGTTTGGAGGGAACTCAGGGTCATTTCGTCAGTGTGCTTCTAGAAGTATACAACCTGATGGATATCAAATGAGATGCACAAGGCCTCAAAAACTGTTGCCACATACTCTTAAGACCAAGGGTTGCTAAGCCTAGAGAGCACCAGAACAGGTACCTGATTTGCATGCCCCCCTGTATGCTGCGAGACAATGGTAGACAACTGACAAAGAACAATGAACAAGAATACAGAGAACTGAGGGCTTTCTGGAAATTGTGGTCACAGATCTGTTCTTCTTTCTTAAGTAGGTATTTTGTGTTTTTAAGTCTTGAATAAAAGATAAATGCATATATTTGAATGTCTTCATCACTAGAAATATGCTCCCATCTCTAAACCTGAAGGTTGCCCAGTGCTCTTCTTCACAATGTCATTATCTCCTTATGCTTTCAATTGTATGAACCCTCAAGTTTCAGGGTCATCCTTGATTCTTGCTTCTTTCATTGCAACCTATTACATGCCTCATGGATTTACTTTCATTCGTTCATTTTTTTGAGATAGTATCTCAAGTAGCCAAAATTGGCTTTGAAATTTGCTATTAAATCGATTTTCTCATACCCTCAGGGCTGGGATTACAGGCATGTGTCAGCATGCCTGGCTCTTTCATTCTTTCTGCCTTGACACACATTCCACTAGTTCTGAGTACCATTATCTCTCCCCTGTACCATGGCAGGATCTGCTTTGTTATCTAGTCTCTCTAGAATCTATATAATACAGTTTTCAGATTGCTAAATCTAAAATGAAAACCTAATCCAGTTTCATGCTTAAAACCTTCAATAGCTTTCTGCTGTTTTTAGGCTAAAGAACGGACACCATAACATGTCTTTCACTACTGTGTGGTCCCACTCTCCCTGCTTGCTTACTACCGGGCTTCTGCACAGGCTCTTTGGTTTGCTCATCACCTTAGTTCCCCATCCTTTCCATCTGCTCAGTGACCACCCCAGAGCCCTTTCTGATCATCTCCATCTATGATGCTTCTGAGAATGAGTGGAGGTACAGTACCACTTCTCTGCCAACTGCATGCCTCAGCATGGGAAAAAATGAATAAACAGGTTGATGTGAATGGAAGAAATCTTATTTTAGCAACACCATTCAGGTCTCTGAATGTCTTCTGAATTACTTTTCTTCAAATTTTGGTGAAAGCAAAAAATATGGAAAGTACTGGAATTTTTATTAAATTAATTAATTAATTAAAATATGAGACAAGAAGGCACAGCCTCACCCTGTTCAACTTCTGCTGATCGTGTGCACAGGGGGCAACTTGAAATTCTGTCACGTTGTTGTGTCCACAAGTGAACAACAACAACAACAGAAAAGCGCTGCACATTGGCTCTGGAGATTTCAGGTGTGATCGTGAACAGGCAGATTTGCAGATAGGGAATCTACAGATAATGAAGGTTGACTACATATTTATGAATTGTAAACTGTTAATTGTGTCTGATACAAATAAGTTTTCTCTCCAAAGCCAGTCGTGTTATTTAGGTAAGCTTTTCTCTAGTGTGCTTACTGTTTGAAGCAGTGGTTCTCAACCTGTGGGTCTCAACCTGTTACAATGTTAATTCTTCAAATTGCCTCTTTCTTTGCTATATGAGAGGTTTTTTTGTTTTTGTTTTTACATTCTGGAGTAATGTACCTCTTCTTGGAAAGTTGAAAAGTAATTGTTACAGTAGAGGTGTGATGGCCAGTATGTCTAATAAATGAAGCAATATCTGCTCATTCCTATTAGACAGAAAACAGCTTGTTAAAAGGAAAAATTGGTAGGTGTATAAAGCCCCCTTCAAGCATTATATGCAAAGACTCTAAATACAGTCATAATTTCTATATGTGTAGGGTACCATTATGATCTGTGTAACAATATTTTAATAGTATCTTCATTTTAAATATAAAACATTTTTTGGGTTTCACATATTGTATACTTTCAGACTGAATATGTAATATTTAATTTCAATTCTAATATTATTTTGAACCTCTATAGGAAACTGATTTCTTTAGAACCATCCATTCCACCTTCTTCCCTTCCTCCTTGAGTAGCAGTCTGTACAGGTTGAGTTAGCTGATTGTAACTCAAGTTTTTCCTACTTACCATTGGTTCATCTGTGTTCTTTTGGAACTGTACAAGCCGAACTCTGGTCACATTCTCCATGTCCATGTCTCCATTAGCGCTTTCTGGAGAATCACCATTTAAATAGGGAGAGGTCGGGGGAGGTGTGACCCTTAGCGCTTCATCACTGTAAACTTCATGTGCCACTACATCGTGAGTCTGAAGTAAGGCCTGGCATTTTTATGAAAGAAGAAAAATATTAGTTATAGTATCATTCTAGAAGAAATATGCTATATAAACATATGCAATATCACTTCTCAAAAAGTATTTTTTCATTTACAGTAACTCAAAACAAACCATACCTCTAAACTACCTCAATTTCTTTGTGCCAAATTATCAAGATAGATGGATTTCTTTTTAAAAATAGAATGAGCAAGTAAGGGAGCAAACCAATGAATGGACGGGCCTATCAATTATCAGGGTTAGAGGTAGCATCTGGTGTTAGGCTGTAAAACTGTATCTAACTCACATGTTCAAATAAAAACTGAAATACTAAAATTTTAAATAATTTAGTAGAAAGAACATTTATAAAAATAACCAGCAAATTAGCACTGGGGCTTTAAACTAAAATAATCAAATTTAAAAGACATTGTGTAATAATTCCTGCACTGAATAAATACCTTCTGGGATATGAATGATAGTATGTTGATAATGGAAATGAGGAAGAAGCAAGGATCGAGGAGGACCCATAAACTTCAGGTTCATAACTGAGTGGACAATTATACAGTGACATCAATGATGTCTACCATGATATCTTCATACAGCCAAAATTATACAGTGACATCAATGATGTCTACCATGATATCTTCATACAGCCAAAGGACGAACATAATTTATAACATGGTTTCAGAAATAAAATTAAACTGTACAGACGTACTTAAGACAACAATTTTCTAAAATATCACACATATAAAACTCAAAATTGGAAGTTGAAATGTTTTTACATTTATCCATGTGTGCATGAGTGTGCACACATGTGTGAGTACACACGTGCTATGATGTTCATGTGGAGGCTAAAGGACAACTTGTGGGAGCAGTTCTCTACTTCCACCGTGTGAGTCCTTTTGTTTTTTGGAGCTCTTGGATAAATCTGACAATTATTAACTTTTTTTTTTTTTGGAGACAGGGTCTCATGTATTCCAGGTCGGCCTTGAATTCACTATGTAGGAAAGGATGACCTTGGCCTTCTCTTTCTATCTCCCAAGGTTGAGAACTACACGGGTGCATCACCATACTTGGTGCATGTGGTGCTGGGGATGGAACCTAGGGCTTTGTGAATTCTAGACAAGCACTCTACCAACTGAACTACACCTCTTCCCCTAAGTTGAAAATGATTACTTATTTATTTTGCAAAACTCACTAACAAAGAAAAATGATTTCTTTCTGCTGACATCTGTATGTCATCTTGGTGAATTCTGATAATAAATCTCATCTGTTTCTCTACAGAAGGATATCTTCCTGCTTTGTGCCGTCATAAGCCCTTTTTAATAAGCATGAGAAATTTTAGCTCAAAGAGAATTTACAAGTAACTATTGTTAGTCTGTTTGAAACTTTCTACAGTTATACTAATACATCTATTAGTGTGTATATGCTAATTCTAAATTTAGTTTGACTTCCAGCTGTAATATGTGTGGTAATGAGATATGTACAGATAATGAAATGCAATTAAATAGTATTTCAGCATTTGAAATCACTTCCTAAAAGGCTTATCAGAGCCATGACTTAGCTATTTTAAAGTCATGCATACAAGGCAAAAACAAGGTAATGATGTGTTAAAACCAGAAAGGAGATGGTGCTGAGTTGTCATCAGTAGGTGTCCAGAGTAATCCAGTTATTCCATTTCTAACGGAAAAGGTCAGTACTGCCACAATCCCAGGCTGCTGTTCTCAACTGCAGGCTTAGGTGACGCTTACTAAAGGGCACTGACAGCACACAGTTTTAGAGGAGAGCTCTGCAGGGGCCCTGCAAACCACAGCTACCAAGTGTAGAAGGTTGGACCATTTGTGCAAATCCTTCTTTCTGTGGTCTAATTGTAGCTAGCCACTAAAAAAGCTAAGATTCAGAATAGAGAGGCCAAATCAAGAATGGGCCAAAGTAGAAAAAGTCATCTGTTAAGGTCAGGTTCATCATATCAAGTAGAGAGATATCTTTTACGACTCATGACACTTTGACTGGTAAACACAGGCAAACTGTCATGGGGATAGGTCAGCCTCGAAGTCTCATGAATTGGATAAAATGTTTATGCTTTTTTTGTAGGTGTCTTCTATTCATCCTTTAACGTTATATAAACAGGCACTTGCATTTAATGTATTACTTATAAGGGAGAATAAGTCCTCAATCATAAAGCAGTACCAAACTGAATTTTTAAAAAGTTTAAATTAGGGCTGGAGAGATGGCTCAGCAGTTAAGACCACTGGCTGCTCTTCCAAAGGTCCTGAGTTCAATTCCCAGAAACCACATGGTGGCTCACAACCATCTGTAATGAGGTCTGGTGCCCTCTTCTGGACTTCAGGCATACACACAGACAGAATATTGTATACATAATAAATAAATAAATATTTTTTAAAAAAAGTTTAAATTATATCACCAAATATGGTCATACTTGATATTTACCAGACTTTGCTGCTATTAATGACTGCTGGCACAAAATAAAACTAAATCCCCAGCTCTAAGTCACATGCAAACAGGAAAGGGAAACATGTACAGAATGCTTAATAGGGTTAAAAAAAGAATCGACCAGGTTGGGTAACGAAAGCTTGGGGTAACTACTCATTTAGCTCCTAGTCATTTACTCTCCATTCCACATTTCCTGGGTTTTCATAGGACAGAGACATTAAAAAAAGTTTACCTGTTGTAGTTGGCTACAAATACAGTAAAGTCAAAGTTGAAAGCAAAAATATTTTCCTTTAAATGTCATATGGGGTGTGACTGAACACTTAGTACTAAGCTGAAATCGCTGCTAGCTTGTTTGTTTCTAGACACAGTTTTGCTACAGAAAGTTTGGCCTGGTATTTTCACCCTTTCTGACTCGGCACCCTGAGTGCGGGAGAGCAGGTTTGGGTTGCCATACAGAGTTTAAATTCCTCCTATTTTTCTCTCCCATTATTTTACATTTGTCTACTTGTCTTCTGTGCACACACACGCACCCCTGCCACCCTGCCATGGCACACATGTGGAGGTCAGAGGACAGCTTGCAGGAGTTGGTTCTCTTCTCTACCATGTGAGTTCCAGGAATTGAATTCAGGCTGTCAGGCTTTACCTGCCAGGCCATCCCACTAGCTCCCTTTATTTTCTCTCCTTTAAGTTATTGCAAATACTTTCAAACTGTCTGTGTTTTAACTGAAAGTTAAATGCTCCGGTTATAATGATTAGAAAGCAAAGTCCAGATGACTGAGCAAATTAAGTATAAAATACTGGAACTTTGGTAAAACAAAAATATCACACTTATTAAAATATTTCTATTTCTAGTTGTTGTTATTTTTAAAAGCCCAGGGTTTTTAAAAATCATTATTAAAATATACATAAGACAGAAAACTTTAGTACTTAAAAGCTTATGTAATATATATTTTAGAATTTTATTTCTTTTAAGTGACATTATCCACATGTTTGCTTATTTAAGAATTACCAATAAGCTTATTTAAGCCTCCAGGGAAACTCATCAGCATTACAAATAGTCTGCTGTTTAAGAGTCTGGGCTTTGGAGCCAGCAAGATGTGAACCTTAGGGAGGGCATTTTCTAGGTGGGTGACTTTAAATAAATGTCTATCTCACAGGGAAATTTCTACTAAGGAGGATAGTCACATAACTTTACATTCCAATTATGAGCAAGTCGTGTTGTTCTCTACCACCTGCCACAGGTGGGCAACCTGTCACCACTCCCATCTTTCTCTGAGCCTCCATCATTTCTTTCAATGTCTTCTAATGGGTCTCTCTCCTACAGTCTGTTTACAACATGTGAGCTCCAGAATTTTCCACCCCTTCATTTGAGACAGGCTGGCCTGATATTATGTACCTCAGGTTGGACTCAGACTGGCAGTGTTTCTCCCACCTCAGCCTATCAAATGCCGGATGACAGGAATGGCCTAGAAAGCATGGATTGCATCATATTTTCTTGCTTGCAATCACTCAGTGCAATTCCTAAGTAATCAGGAGAAAACTCTAGACTCTTTACTATGGTCTGGAAGAGCTTGGTCTGGCCTCTGCCAAGCTCTGTAAGCATTTCTGTGTCACTTTCTTCCGTTTTACTAAATCCAATCTTTAACGACTTAGCTGTACTCCTCGAACCTACAGAACTTCCTTCTGCTTCTTCCTCCTGTTTGGATGTTTGGGGGCCAGCTCTTCCTGTAACAAGTCTCAGCTTAGCTAACCCTTCAGAAGAGCTTCCCCCATGGATATAGAATAGCTGACACGTTACTTCTGTCACTGATCTACAATCTTTTCTTCAGAGTTATTATCACTGTGTAAAATTACCATGCTATTTGATATGTTCAGTCTGTTCCTACCTCTAGCCTGCAGTCTCACTGAAATGGGAAATTCCATGAGGGTTGGAACTATGTTTTTCCTGTTCACTACCAGATCCTTGGTGGCTAGCACAGTACACCTGGGACACAGTAGGCACTTAGATGTTTGATAAATGAATAAAGGTGTTTTATAAGCACTGTGCTAGGTATTCAAAGATTTTGGGGAATTATTATTTCTGAAAATGTTTACTGATAGGGAAACACAACACACACATTTTCTATAAGTTCAGAAATGCAAAATAAATCAAGGCTTAAAAGGTAGGTAAGCTGTGAGGAATTGGTCTGTGTGAGCTTTAATGATTTCTGGAAAAAACTTTATCCTGTAAAAAGGTCTTATTTGGGTATATGCTTGCTTGCTTATTTATTTATTTATCTATTTATTTATTTATCTGTATTTTCGAGACAGGGTTTCTCTGTAGCTTTTTTGGAGACAGGGTTTCTCCGTAGCTAGTTCTGGAACTAGTTCTCGTAGACCAGGCTGGTCTCGAACTCACAGAGATCCGCCTGCCTCTGCCTCCCGAGCACTGGGATTAAAGGCGTGCGCCACAACCGCCCAGCTTATGCTAATTTATTTATTTAGTCTCCTTCACCTCCAAAAAGATTTACTACTCTGAAATGTAGTAAATAATTCTATGAAATGGGCTCAGGTTATATATGAATTTATAGTCAGATAGATTTGTTTAAAATTGTGGAGAATAAACTGCACATAAAGAGCAGTGAGTGGTGAGGTGAACCTACTTGCAAATGGGCCAGTTACTATTGTACTCAGTGTTTTCCTGAGCTTACAATGTCAGCTCTGACCACGGGCAGATGACAGACACTGTGGGTAACTGTTAATTCTTACTAGCTAACACTGATGAGGTATTAAGCACATGTCAGGCAGAAAACAGTCTAAGTACAGTAAACATATCAATGTAGTTTTTACTCCAACTAAGGTTGAGCTTGAGTTCACAGAGCCAGTTCACAGCAGAAGGAAGGAATTTAGCCTCAGTCCTGCCTGAATTTAGAGCTTAAATCATACTTATCCCATAGAAGACATAATGTCTGGAGAGGAATGAATTGTAATCTGGTCCCCACATATGCAATATCTAGAAACAAGATAATAAATATCCAGGGCAATTCACTCCTGTTGTAATTATTCAAATGTGGGCACTAATAGGGCACCGAACCTTTTTATTTTCCTGCTTTGGTATATCAAGGACAACAATGATTAAATGAGATCACGCTCACAAAGCTAAGCTGAGCCTAGGACAGATGGAGGAGAACTGCCCAGGCTCATTCTGCAGGGAAAGGGCCTGCTTCAGCAGGTCAGCTGTATTAGAATGCACACACAGGAGCAGAAAGTGGAAAATAGAGAAGGTTAACATGGATTTAGAGTAATTTAGGAATGACTTTGATAGCAAAGGTGGTATTCAAACTGAGTTCAATATGACACATCTCAGCCGTAAAAGTAAGCTCGCCCAGACATAGAACTGTATTTCTAATTCACTACAATCAAATAGAATGGAGTTAAACACTCTCAGAGATGTGTTTGAATTTAGCCATTAAAGCTCAGAAAAATTAGATAGGGCCAAAAACAAAAACCCAAACCGAGAGAGAGAGAGAGAGAGAGAGAGAGAGAGAGAGAGAGAGAGAGAGAGAGAGAAATTAAATTAGGTAGGGGACATATGAAATTGCTTCTTTCAAGTTAGTTACTTTGAAGGACAATGTTTTAGAAATATTACAAAGTTTTAGAAACATTACACATAAAATGAAATAGCATGTATTTAAAAACTTGCAGGTATGGGTATGATATATGTTATATTGTAACTATTATTTTAAAATAAGCATTTAGGATGTGAGGGCGATCTGGCCGCAACATCTGTCACCCCACTGATTGCCCAGGTTGATTCAGCTGATCTGGCTGCCTAGGTGGGTGTCCCCTTCCTCACTGCTCCATGTGTGTCTCTCCTGAAGCTGTGCGCTCGGTCGAAGAGGATGACCTTACCCAAACAGAGGAGGACTGGTCCCCTGCTAGAACCTCCAAACAAGCTCTCAAGGCTTTAAAATAAGCATTTAAAATAAATAGTTGCAGTAAGAACAAGGTCATTTTCAGCATGAATTATGATCTGTAATTGTGTGGTTTTTTTTAGAAAAAAATGTATTATTTTTGCTGTGCCTGTATGTATACACCTCGCAGGTCAGAAGATGTCAGATCCCCTGGAGCTGGAGTTATGGCGGCAGTTATGAGTTTCCTGACGTGGGTGCTGAAAACTGAACTCGAGTCCTTCAGAAGAGCACAAGCACTCTCAACCATAGAACCTTCTTGCAAGCCCCTGCAATTCTACTCTTGAATTGCAGATTTTTTGTTGTTGTTGCAGATTTTGAACTGCAGTAGATAGCTATGAACCTCTTCTCTACAAAAAAAAAGCTTCTTAGCTATTTCACATTTCTAATAACTGGCTAGATGCAAGTGCTATTCCCATTTTTTTTTTTGTAGAAACTAATGAAAAATGTGCAGGAGTTCTGTGCTGTCTAAAACAAAGACACCCTGAGTTTAATTCCTGGAACCACAGGGTGGAAGGAAGACTCCTTCAACTTGTTCTCTGGCCTCCATGCATGCATTGTGGCACATGTGCCACCCTAAATAAATATAACACAAAACTAAAGTCAGTTTTTCATTAAAAAAAAAATCGCCCTCAATTATAGGTCTTTGTGGGTTAGGCAGCATAGAGTTTCAGTGAATGATGGAAGACTGGTAAGGAAGCAGATCCTTATCTGAGGAGTGCATAGTCCTTGAAGAGCCACTTTTACAACTATGATGCAAGGTCAACAAAAACAACAAAATCAAAATATTGGTTATTACCTGGGATTATACTTAGTCTGATACTATAGTCACAAACTACAAAATGATATTTCAGTCAATGGTATACTATATACACAAGATTATATTGAAGCAAAAAAATTCCTAGGGCCTAGTGACTTCATGGCACAATGCCTACTTACATGTTGCTGGTGTAAACAAACCTGTTGTATAGTCAGTCAGACGAAAGCATATATAGTTATCTGTGGAACATCAGACTAGAGAGCGATGATGTTACTGGCTTAGTTATTTACTAGGTTATACTTTCTATCATTATTTTACAGTGTGTTCCTTCTACTTAGAAAAAATGTTTAATCATGGTAGCCCATTGGTTATAATCTAAGCATTTGGGAGGCCAAGGCAGGAGGATCCTCAATTTGAGTCTAGTCTGGGCTACTTTGTGAGATCCTAGGTCAAACATAAATCAAGACCAAAACCTGAAACGAAGACACAACACATTTACTGTAAAAATGCATGCTGTGCTATCCTGGTACTAGCCACACATGCTTGTGTTTAATGTGTCTCTTGATTTCATCATTTTTCTTGTGCCTGTTAAATTTCATGTTGCTTTGCTCACTATGATTCTAAGAGCCTCCCAGAACTATGGCATATACATGTCTATACAGCGTGTAGCCTGGTGTACACCAGTAGCCTATATCACCTAAGCTCTTGTAAGAATACTCTATGATATGCTTACAATGACAAAATTGCCTAGTAACATTCCTCAGAATTTCTCTCAAGAGTAGGTGACATGATTGTATAAGGATAAAATACATTTGATGACACTAGCAATATTTTATGAAGGTTTTAAAAACTTCTTGTGAAAGTATGGTTTCGGTCTAGTGATGTGTTACTTACCATGAAATGAGGTTGTGTTAAAATACGCTTTAGTTCCTTTGCGTCATTATTCTCAGGGTAACATGAAATTTCTTCCAATACCTAAAAAAACAAACAAGAAACATACTAGTGCAAAATGATATGAGATTTATAAAGCATGGAACTCCTTTAAATTAAAAACCATGAGTGGGTTTTTGTAGTGGCAAAGATAATTTCTTTGAAAACATTTGTTGAGTTCAAAAGTTATTAAAATAAGAGAAAGATATTGATAGTATTAAAATTAAACAAAAGCAACAATAGTTTGCCTTCAATACTCAGCTATGACCCAATGGTAACAAAAAGTAAAACACAAAATGGGAAGTTTATAACACGTACTTATGACAGGTTTAGGAAACTTATGTAGCTTAATGAGAAAATTCAAATTTGCCCCCCAAATCAATTTGTACTGAAAGTTAGTAACAGCCTTTAAAATTGAATAGCACTGCTAGTTCCTTAAAAAGATGACTGGAGGTTCAATGAAAACAATGTACAAAAGAATGCTAATTAAGTAGAATAATTAATTATGAATACACTTAAGTAATTTTCCTTGCAGCCCAATGGGAGTAATGCTGTTCTCCATGCTTATCTTCCAACATAGAGAAAACAATGCTCCTGCCTTTGATGAAATTCCAGCAAACCTGAGACCAAATTTAACAACTCAAACACCTTCAGCAGCTTTTGTTCTGCACTCAAACTTTTCTCACCAATCAGGCAATAGGATTTTGTTTGCATTGGTGAAAATGCTGATTGCAAATCAACTGCTCTAAAAAGGCTCTCCCTTTCACCCAGGAAGGGAGCTCACCAGTTCACCTTAATCCAGGTCTAGCAGCCCACAGCAGTGCCTCAGTTTTCTGAGCAGGTACCTGTTACTGCTCTATTTGCAGATGGCTGGCCTCTAAATTGCACTCAACTGAATTCTAAGCATGGATCCAATCTAGGATTGCCTCACCACTACTGGGTGTAAGGGGCACATAGCCCTTCAACTAGCATGACTCTCCTGCCTCAACCTGCCAGAACTTCAGGAAGGGTGTCACATGGCTTGAGTCTCAGATTTCAGCACCCTACCACTCACACCCGTACTGCTGTTTCGTATTCAAAAGCCCTGCTAATGATTGTTGGTTATGCAGCTAATTCCTATTGTTTACTAAAATTAAAGTAGTTCTCTTTGGTGTATTCTGCTTCTCTCCCAGGAACAAGGGGAAAGCACAAACTCTCTTTCCCCTGCCACTTTCATGGTTTATGATTTTAATTACAGAGGTGTGATCTCCTAAGCTAGGGGAAATTCTTCAACTGTATAATTAGGACAAAGGATTGTCCCCAGAGTGTCTGAGCTTCTATCTATTTAGGTATTGATAAAATTGCTCAGTGACTCATGATTCCTGACTGATAGTGTTAATTCCTTTCAAAGAATGAAAGAACGCTTGCTGGGCCAATTAAGACAGATTTTTCTAACCCTATTCTCATCAAGCAAATAGGCCTGGCAGTCACCGTGGTCTAATTTCTCAGTGACTATGTAAGCATACACACACACACACACACACACACACACACACACACACATCAAAGGTCATATTTCACATCTGCTAGGAAGCTGGCTGTGCTGGTACACACCTGTCATCCCAACACTGGACTATATGGGGAGATCCTGTCTCAACAAAACAAAACCCAGAACAAAATCTACTGAAAAGGGATTATGTCTTCAAAATGCTTTCATTTAGTAATCAAACCTTGTAAGAAAGATTTTTAAAAGGAAGCATTCATTTGCATAAAAACTTTAAAAGATCAGACAGTTAAAAGAAAGTATTTCCTAATGGGGTAATTTCTACATCATTCTAGTAATAAGAAAAAAAATTACACAGTCGTTGTGTTATATTCATAAAGATCAAATAGAGGCACAAAATGCTTGTTACATATTAGATCCAAACCAACATATTTTGATCAAAGTCTATATGTAATTGAAAAAGATACAAAAATAGAAGCAACTGTTTTAGGGTGGTGGGATTCTGGGTGAATTTTGTTTTCCAAGCTTTCTGCATGCTTCTATAATAAACAAATATGAAAAAAATTGTGGCAAATACGTTTATCATTTTTATGATGCATAAAAATGACTTCTTTGAATTTGGTATATTGTTATATAAAAGTCATAGTACCACATTAAAGAAGCAACTCACATTTTTAAAGCATGTCTATTCCTACCAGGTGCAGTAAAATAACATCAAAAAAGAAAAGAGTACATTAATATGTTCATTTACACAGCAAAACCAGGAGAAATCTGGGAACTACAGTTGTTGAGACTTTTTTCTTCCCTACATGGATGTTCAATGATAAATTTAGCAATCGGAATCTGAGTATGAGTCAAACTGCAATCCTAATGAGTGCACCTCTTCATTAAAGGCAGCAAACGTGACAACACTAAATACTTTGAGAAAAAGATGTCACTTACCTCTTTGGCTCTCTGTACTGCATCGCTTGGAGGATTCCTGATTTGTGGTGAAGATTTTGTGTTAATTTTGTCATACAGCTAAAAAAGCAAAGAAGAAAATCCAATCAATATCCATCATGTTTTGCTACAGTTTACAGCTTTCTGTTTATTATTTCAACAATGTTTTCCTCTTAAAAAGTCAGGGAGATGATGTCACTGGGTCTTCTTTGCAATTGTTCATCATTCAAGGGAACTTGTCAGAATATGAGTTTCATGCTTATCTTTTTAAAGTCAATACTTTTAAAGAGAGCAACTAACATTTGTCAATACAGCAGCAATCCCAAGATTTCCTTCCAGACAGAAGCAACATTCACTAATGTAACTATGGAGTAAAATGGAAGAACAGTTTCTGGCCAAGAAGAGTCTAAAAGAATTTTCACAGAAACCTAGATCTTGGGAAAGGGCAAACCAACTCCTTCTAGGAAGGAATGTTCTCATAGAGGTTTTTCTTGTCTTACTAGGGATGGTCAATATCAGAATCAGTGCTGGAGCCTTCAGCAGGGAGTCAGGGACAGAAACTTGGTCTCTTTTGACTTTGCAAATTCAGAGTGTGACAGGACTGAAACAGTTCTAAATAAATCTACACTCCCTCGCACAACCGTGAAAGAATCAAGCACCAACTTGCTAAAGAACATTAATTTAATTTGTCAGAGAAAATATTCTGCAGTTTAGAAGTACAATTAAAATGCTAGTTTTACCCCAAACAGAATGGCCCACAGTGAACAGTGTGCTCTGAAAAGTAAAAAGTTAAAGTGACCTTGGCTAGTCTGATGGCTTCTATTTCCTAACTTCTCTAAAATAGCCTGACATTTGGGGATTGGTTTGTCCCTCCCCCAACTTTTCTCTGCATACCAATGTTAGTCTAGAGGTGAAATACTGACTGTAAACATTCTTCATATTATAGTTAGATGCCAGAAAAAATTTTCCATTTATTTATAACTTGTAAATATTCAGGACATACCATACATTAAAAATCCCTAATAAGGTATTAAAAAATGACCAAGAGAAAGTGAAAATAGAGGAGTGGCCATTTTGTGATGCCATTAATTAAGAAAGTACTGCTGAATTGAAGATTGAATAAATAGTTTAACCAGAAAAGTAAAATGCTACTCTACTTAAAACATTTTTGGGCATGTTGTGTGGTCAAATCCTTGGAGAATATACATGGATGGTCTCTGTCTTCTTAAGATTTACTTCTCTAGTGATTGCTAACTAAAATCTGGAATGAAAAAAAATGTACTTTTAAAAAAAAATAGATATATATTCAAGAAGGGTCTCACTATGTAGTCCTGGCTGGCCTGGAACTCACCATGTAGACCAGGCTGACCTCTTACTTGTAGATATCCAATTGTCTTTGAACTCAGAGGGTTCTGCCTGCCTCTGCCTCCTGAGTATTAGGATTAAAGGCGTGTATCACAGTTCCGAGCCTGTCAATGCCAAGTATGTCAACACAAACTCGATTCCCAGGACTCATATGGTAGAGGGAGAGAACTAACTCTCTCAGGATGTCTTATAATTGAAAAATACATGTAGTGGTTCTGGGATTGGTGGTATATGCCTTTGATCTCAGCACTAATGCAGAGGCAGAGGCAGAGGCAGAGGCAGAGGCAGAGGCAGAGGCAGAGGCAGAGGCAGAGGCAGAGGCAGAGGCAGAGGCAGAGGCAGAGGCAGAGGCAGAGAGGCAGAGAGGCAGAGGCAGAGGCAGGTATCTCTTTGAGTTTTAGACCAGCTAGGTCTATCTACATATTGAGTTCCAGGACAGTTAGAGCTACACGAGAGACTGTTTCAAAAACCAAAACAACAAGCACAACAACAACAACAACAAAGACATTTAGTGGGCCAGAAAAATAGCTTAGGTGGCAAAGGTGTTAACCATCAAGCCTGTGATTTGAGTTTGATTCCTAGAGCCTGCATGGTGGAAGGAGAGAACAAACTCCTACAAGTTGTTCTCTGACTTTCACACTTGTATTGTGGCACAAGTGCATGTACACAATGCGCGTGCACGCACACACACACAAATAGAAGTGTAATCTTAAAAAGATACTTGGCTATCCTTGATGTCAAAATATTAATAACTAAAGTTTAAAGAACTTAAATGAGTAATAATAATAACAGTAAAACCTCAAGGCCATTTAAAAAAATAACAAATTTAATTCAAGGCCTTGCAGGTTGATTGCCCTGTCACTTTACACTGTTCATGCTGCAAATTCTTTACCTCAAACAGCTTGAACGTTTTTGCAATCAAAGACTATTGCTGACACGACTTCCAACACTTTCAAATATAATTAGAATTGCTTTCTATTTACACAATTAATAAATGCATACCAACTTTTAATCACAGAGCAACAAACACCCACCCTTCCCAATTTCTGAACCTGGAGACTTGATTTTTAACCTGGTCTCACTAAGCCAAGTAGAGTCCCTTAGTTCTTATGTCAGCGCATTTTCTTTTAGGAAAAAAAAATGGTGCTAGGCACAGCACTCAAGGCTTTGACTCTGCTAACATCTAAAAACTACATGTTAGTATAGTGTCTTGAAGACTTTTATCTGGTCCCTAGAAGACATTCTTGAGCCTCACTCTAGACCTACTAGAGATGCTTTCATATGCTCTGTGAGGTTTTAGTTTATTTGTTTTTTTTCCTGAGACAGGGTTTCTCTGTGTAGCTTTGGAGCCTGTCCTGGAACTCACTCTGTAGACCAGGCTGGTCTCGAACTCACAGAGATCTGCCTGCCTCTGCCTCCCAAGTGCTGGGATTAAAGGCGTGTGCCACCACCGCCCAGCTAGTACTAACTTTTGAGTAATAGTAGTCATTCTAATTGCCCCCTCCACGAGATGGAACCCATACCTGACACTGCTTGGGTGACTGAGAACCTGAGACTAGATAGTCCAGGGGCCTAGAGAACAAATAACACTCTTCTAAAAAAAAAAGTAGCAATAAAATGACTCCTAATGGCATTCTGTTATACTCATACATATGCACGCACGTGCGCGCGCGCGCGCACACACACACACACACACACACACACACGCTCTAGAACGCCAAACTAAAGGCAACAGAAGTCTGCAGCACCAAGCCTCCTAGGAAGCTGCCAGTGCTGGTGGAGGGCTTGTTGCACAGCAGTCTGCGCTCCTTCCACAGTTGGCCTAGGCCTTATTCTGCCTGCAGAGGCAGAAGTATGACATGCAGGAGTCACAAGCTTGAGGAGAGAACACATTTGATTTTCCCTTCTCCTCCTCCTTGAGAACTGTTCTTCCATGATGTAAAGTGAAGGGTACGGGGACCCTCCAGACAAGCTTGCACAGGAATTGGAAGTGGCAAACAGGAGAACTCCTGGCGTTAGTCTTTGGCTAGAGCTTGCCAAGTTGCAGCAATTTACTGGCCCACATTGACACGCTAGGATGGGCAGCTTTGTTCAGAGACTCCTTGGGGAGGCTCAACACATGATATTTTAGGTCTTCAGTGAAAGGTGACTAGTGTCTGCTTTTTTATGCTGACCTGGGGTAACTCCCAGTACATATTAAGGTAAGAATGTATACTTCCTATGAGTCAAATAAACACCCGAGAGGGTAACCTGCCCAAGGTCATTCTGATCGAGTGCTGTCCAAGAGGATTGCCTGCACAGAGCAAGAAGGTCCAGAAATAGGGGTTATGGGTAATACCACAGGGCAGGAGACAAGAGTGTGCTTCTGAGGCTAGCTCAGGCTGTGCCAACAATGCTAAAGCTGCACATTTTCAACTCAGGACATCACCAACACTGGGATGCCTGCCATATCAAGGGCATCAACAACCAAAAAGGAAGTGGCTGTCTGATGTTCATGATTATAGAACATGCTGTGTAAGGGCTTCTTTTTCTTCTCCTTGACCCTTGAGTTCTCCAACAAAAGATAAGAGGACACAGCATATGTTTCATAATTGCTTCCTCAAAAATTAAAAATTTGAACTTGTACATAGAAGTTATGAATACATATTTGTAAAAAAATGTAGACTACCACAAAAATGAACACAGCAGAAACACCTATTTCAGTTGGTTTCTTTAGGAACCAGATACAATTTCTATTTGATCCTGCTTGCACACTAAAAATTCTCCCATATTAAACACATTTTGGCCATATTTAATTCTTGTTTGAATCTTTCAAGTCTGCCTTATCTAAAAAGATTTTTTTAAGATAGAAGATCTTAGATACTGATACAGTTCTAGTTCTTCATTTTGAAGAGCATGCCATAGTTTGGATAAATGTCACCCAAGTACCCATGTACAAGAAGTCTTGTTTGCCAGCTTGTGGCACCAGTGGGAAGCAGTAGAACCTTTAAGAAGTGGGGTCTAGTAGGTGGAAGTTAGGTCCCTGGGGCTGTACCTTTGAAGCAGTTATTAGTGTTCCCTTCCCTTCTCTTTCTTTCTTGTATGTCACGAAGTGGGCAGCCTTTTCTGCGATCATCTATTTATTGCCTTCCCACAAGCCCAAAAGCAATAGGAAGAACTGACTAAAACCTCTAAAACTGTGAGCCAAAATACATCTTTCTTCCTTTGAAGGTGATTATTTCAAGTATTTTGTCATAGCAACTAAAAGCTGACCAATGCAGAAGTGAAAACTAATGTCTACTGAGGTGAATGCTGCACTTAGGGTTACATAACCAGAGCAGTGGAGAATGAGTATGTGGCCTTTGTCTCACACCAGCTATCTTTGGATTGTATTGGAATTTAGTAATAACAACACATGTTACGGAGATGCCTTAGTAATACTTGGGAGGGGGTAAAAATGCATAAAATACTATTCATAGACCATGAAAAAAAATAAAGTAACTATGATTTGGAATTTATTAGCCAATCAATTGCAGGTTTTGTCATGTTAAGATCTTAATCTTATCCTGGCCAAAAGAAATGTTTTAGGCTTTAGGGGCTCTCTGGCCTCTGGCACTCTATTAAAGTCATTGTGTTGTGTAAAGACAGCCACTAACAATGAACAGACACGGCTATGTTTCAAAAAAATATTTATCAAACGAAGACTTGGCTGGATTTGGCTTGAGAGTGAGAACTTGTAACCTCTGCTTTAGAAATTTAAATTCAAGGTGGTCTGGCAACATCAAAATATATTTCTTTTTGTGATGTGCATTTCTTAAGTCTAAAGATAATAAAGCATGTTTATAAGACTGGCATGCTAAAGCAGGTGGCCCAGAGGATGAGAAGATGTTAATAAATTATTTCTAGATGGAAAACAAGGATGCAGAACTCTATGACTGTTTGCATTCTTTTTCTAAAGAAGTTAGCTACCCAAGTTCAGCTATATATCTTCAAACCACACACACAGCACAAGGCAAAAACAAGGAAATGTGAACAGCTGCAAGGGAAACTGGCTGTCTCACACTGTGTCACTTCCAGACAGTTCTGTTCCTTGCCAGTCTTTGGCACCGGGTCAGATATGACCACACACAGCTACATGGACACACTTCATCTCTGTCTCAAGGAGAGTAGGCACAGTTCCATAGACAAGCTGTGTTCTACGCTGTCGATGTTTCAAACAAAGCAGAGTAAACTCAGTGGTAATGTTCAGTTCTTATCTCCTGAGTATGTACTTTCCAATAGAAAGATGAAATCAATTAATATGTCACTTTTAATTTACTTACAAAGCATTAAATGAAGCTTCTTTTTTTAAATGTCATACTCTATTACATCTTACTTTTGATTTTGTAGTCCTCAAATAGAAGTGATTGCAAATTGTTTTATTTATCATTGAATATTTAAACTAGAATTAGTGAAAAGATGTTATGAAATAACTCTCCCTGGGTTCTACAAGCCATTTGCGCCCCCCCCCCCGAGAAAACAATACCAAAGAACAATGATATAAACCACTTAAGACAAGATTATAACTTTTTTTTTGGTTTTTTTCAAGGCAGGGTTTCTCTATGTATCCTTGGCTATCCTGAAACTATCTCTGTAGATCAGGCTGACCTCAAATTCAGAGGTCCGCCTGCCTCTGCCTCTTGAGTGCTGGGATTAAAGGTGTGCACTGCCACCACCCATCATGATTATAACTTTTACAAGACTGTAAGCATGGACCAAACAACGAATGGGCTTGGAGAGCTGCAGAGAAGAGTGAAGTTCATTAGCAACTGCTTACTTTAAAGACAGTGAAGCAACTTCCTGTTGAAAAAGAATTCAAGTTCGTACATAGACACAAAGTAATGAAATGCTTGCAATCCTAGTAAGACAGATAATAAGAGTACGAGGAAAGTTGCATGAAATGACAGTGGTGAGGTAAGAAACAGACTATCTTATTAGGAACTTCCTTCATAGTTTCTGTGAATCATCTGTGAAGAAGCTGGGTGAACAGGAACCAAGTTCCAATGTCACACCTTAGTGAACTGAGAAGTGAGAGGCAAAAGGGTTTTTCTCACGTACAATACATTTGAAATCCAGAAAAATGTTAGCAAAGGTAGTGATACAGGGAACTGGCAAGCAGTTATCACTTTGAAGATGATTTTTTAGGTTGTAAATTGAAAAAATAGTTCTGAGATCTAAACTCTTGTTTTCCTGCTCAGGCTAACATACCAACTTAAGATCTTCAGCATAAACACCTACCCAGCAGGCTTGAAGGGAGGAGGTCCAGAAAACCCCATCTCTTAAATATAAACAAAACCAAAAATGAAAGAGCCTTTCCAAGATCACTGGCACCATTAAACATGAGATAGTGCCACGGCAGCATGATGGGGCCACACATCCTTAGCATCATTAACATGAGATAATGACAAGATAGTCCATACAGGTCTGAACAAAACTGCAAAAGCTGAAACGAAATTTTCAAAAAATTTAAGGAGCTATATAAATCTATAAACTCCAAGAAAAATATCTTAAACATTTAAGAATGATTATGTATCATCGTGATTCCATGATTTATAAAAAAATAAATACCACCAGGGTGTGTCTTCCTTCTTCCTCCTTCCCTCCCCCTCTTTCTCCCTCTCTTTTTTTTTTTTTTTTTTTGAGATAGAGTTTCTCTGTAGCTTGGAGCCTGTCTTGGCACTGTGGACCAGGCTGGCCTTGAACTCAGAGATCCACCTGCTTCTGCCTCCCAAGTTCTGGGATTAAAGGTGTATGCCACTGCCTGGCTTTTATGGACTAAATATTTGTCTATCCTATCAGCACCACCTTCCCCTAAACACTTACATATTATGGAATTTTCAAATCTGTTCAATTAAAAAAATACCCCCTCTGTGTGTGCCTCTGAGTGCATTCCATATATGTTCAGGTGCCCATAGAGTCCAGAAGAGGGTGTTAAATCCCATGGAGCTGGCATTCCAGATGGTTGTGAGCTATTTGTCATGGGTTGCTGTGGACTGAACTCTGGTCCTCTGGAAGAACAGCAAGTACTTACAACTACTGTACCAACTCTCCAGTCCCCAGTTTATTTTGAATAGTTGAGGAAAGCATTCAAATATTAGTCATGCAGATGATTCTCCACTGCAGGGAGACCGTGCACTGCATGCATTAGAAAGATGTACTTCCATTGTCTTTGAACAGTATTGTTACAATTAATTCTGAGTTAACTTTCCCTCTAAATATTCAGAGAACAAGTAGTCTCAGCACCTTTTAGAAATCTTAAATTAAACTTGTGTTTCATCTCAAAAGTATGCTAAACCCTCAGAATCTAGTGATGGGAGTAAAGTAGTGAGAGTCTTAGTCTGGAATTAGCTTGTCCTTGGGTTCATACTGAATAGCTAGAGCTGGAAATAGACTGTTAGTGTGGCTGTGTTAGAGTTAGATGTGCCAGGAAAGCGTTAGCTAAATAGTATAACAGTGAAATGCTAGCTTAAGTCACGTTTTAGTGGGGAATATATCTGTACTTGAAGTTCTAAGAAGCAGATCAGCTGCCTGGTAATACGATAGTCTAAAGTAAAGCCAGGGCTGAAGTTTGCTATGGGCAGTGAAGATAACTGAAAGATCAGTACCTTTGGGCTAGCTGAAGAGTTCCTGAAAGTCAGTAAATGGGTGGGGGATACTGACACTGGGATTTAGTATTGTAGTATCTACTTTAGTACTGAAAGCCAATTTCAAACCCTGGTTTATGCAATCCATTCAAACAAACCAGACAAAACCTTGTATTCATAGCACATTCAGAGAAGATAGTGCATTCATTTTAAAAATAATAGAGACTATTAAAACTAACTTAGGATCCAGAAAGAACAATTATGTGAAGAAGGAACCAAAGTACAAATCTCTGTGATTAGCATTTTGAGAAGCAGGTTTTTCCTATTATTTACATTTACAATATAACATGGATAGTGGATAAGTGTGCAAACAAAATGCAACATATACACATACAACAGACTACTATTCATCCGTCAAAGGGAACAAGTTTTGATACATGCTCTACAACATGGAAGAACTTTAAGGACCATGATGCTAAATAAAATAGGCTAGTCATAGAAAAACAAATACTGGACAAGCGAGGCGTCTGATCCTTCTGCCTCCATAGTTTGCCTATTTTAAGTGGTGACTACTGGTTAACATATAGCTGTGCTGTTTCATCTTGATTGGCAACTTGATTGAAGTTGGGGTTAAGTTAGAACCACACTTCTGGGCAGGCAAGTGAAGAAAAACTCTAGCCAGGCAGTGGTAGCACACACCTTTAATCTGAGGCAGAGGCAGGCGATCTCTTGTCAGCTCAATGCCAGCCTGGTCTACAGAGCAAGTTCCAGGAGAGCCAGGGCTAGCTATGTAGAAAGACACTGTTTAAAAATAAAAACAAACGTACAAACAAACAAGAGGAAAGACCCTGTCTCAGAGGGGGCAGCACTCCATAGTGTAGGGGAAAAAAAGAGTCTAGGAGGAAAACAGTGCTGCTTTAGGCCTGCTTGCCTTAGTTCCTTGCTGGTAAATACATCTTATCTTGTTGCTGATGGGGCTATGGCCATTTTTTGCTGACAGTGGAATACAGCTTCTTCTTCCAACATGGACAGAAGAGCAGCAGCTATCTAGGAATCCTGCAGTCCTTGAGTACCATATCTGAATTGCTAAGGTGTGCAAGCTCATGGGATGAACAGCTCCTGGGCACTCAGTCTTTCCAGTGCCTAAACAGTCCCTGCTGGCTATCTGCCTACGCTGTACAAGCCCCTTTGTAGTGTGTATTAATCCTATTGGCTCTCTTACTGCAGGGAACCTTAACCAACAGTTACATAATTATTGTCTCAATTCAGTTTTTTGAGAAATCTTTGTCCATCCCAAGGCAATAAAGAATTGCCCCTATCCCAGCACTTGGGAGGCAGAGGCAGGCAGATCTCTGCGAGTTCGAGACCAGCCTGGTCTACAAGAGCTAGTTCCAGGACAGGCTCCAAAACCACAGAGAAACCCTGTCTTGAAAAAGCAAAAAAAAAAAATAAATAAATAAAATAAAATAAAAAAAAATTGCCCCTATATTTTCTTTTAAAGGTTATAGGGGCCATGCTACTAGGGCCTTAGTGGCAAAGTACTTGCCTGGCATGCATGTAATCCCAACATGCTCTCTAACACCACAAAACAATTTTTTTTTATTTTTTTAAAAAAGAAAACAAACTATCTTTTTTCATTTTATATATCAATCCTAGTTTCCACTCCCTCTCCTCCTCCCATTCCCTTCACCTTCCCCCCACCACACCCCCATCCACTCCTCAGAGAGGATAAGACACATTGCTTTGTGGAAGGTCCAAAGCCCTCCCTACTATATCCAGGCTGAGCAATGTACCCATCCAAAGAGAACAGGATCCCAAAAAGCCAGTACAAGCAGTAGGGATAAATCCTGGTACCACTGCCAGTGGCCCCTCAGTCTGCCCCAGCCATATAACTGTCACCAACATTCCGAGAAACTAGGTTGGTTCTATGCTTGTTCCTTCCCAGTCTGACTGGAGTTGGTGAGCTCTCACTAGCTCAGTAGACTGTTTCAGTGGGTGCCCCATCATAGTTTTAAACTTTTACAATGACTCTATTTTGAGATAATTTTTTGTTTATGGTGTAAGAGTCCATTTTTATATTTTTGCTTATGGAGCCCAATAGTGGTATCTCCATTTAAAGACTATTCCTTTGTCAATTAATTGTAGATATGATAGATAAAAGGGTAGATTGTTGAATCTACTCTTAAAAGAAAAAGGAGGATATAGATATGATAAGATAAAAAGGTAGATTATTGAATATACTTTTAAAAAGCAACTATTAGTTTTAAGTGTTTTACATTGGATTAGACTTTTGTATTTTGTATACAAATTCTGTATATTGATACAAATTTGAGATTAATTTTGTTAGAAAATACTGTGCACACATTTCTACTCTTGTTCAAGGTATTGTACCTATACAACTCATTTAACAATGTAATGCAAATTTCTAGTTCTTGAAAATTATTACCAACTGTTTAGGATAATAAGGAAATGCAGGCTAGTAGTTAATTACCGATTACAATCGAACTTGTAGTCACATTAGGTATGTTTTCAAGGTCAAACAAAGATATATTTTAGATAGAGAGGTCATCTTCAAACACTCCAGAGATCTACAGACTATGACATTTAAGATGTTTTAATAACATAGGCTCTTTTTTTTTTATGACAATGAGACACATGTGCTCTTGGCAGCACCAATCTACTTCAAAGAAGATGATGGCCATTGAAGAAACTCCACAAAGAATTTATTTTCTTTTTTTTTTCTTTGTTTGGTTTTTCGAGACAGGGTTTCTCTGTGGTTTTGGGGCCTGTCCTGGAACTAGCTCTTGTAGATCAGGCTGGTCTCGAACTCACAGAGATCCGCCTGCCTCTGCCTCCCGAGTGCTGGGATTAAAGGCGTGCACCACCACCACCCGGCAAGAGTTTATTTTCTTTGTGGAAAAAGTAAGCCACTTGGCAGGAAAGTGCCCTTGTCTCAACTGCTGACAGTATGCTGTCCTAATTGGACAAACAGAACACACACAAAAATGTGACTGCAATATTGTTAAGACAAGGAAGGACAGCCCTTTAGAATACCCTTCTTTACAGAAAAGTCTGTCAGATATGATAGGCCTGTAGGCCAAAGATGGATGCCCCAACATTGCAGAGGAACCTTGACTGATTGTCCAGGCAGCCAGCTGTTTCTGTCATTACTCAAATATTTTTTTGGAAGTCACTTGCTTGTACTTCCTGCTTACTCAGTTAATATTATTTCCTTCTTAGTTCTCTGAGGGAGTTGAAGACTAGAGAGTTATATAGTTTTCCTTGTTTACCAGACACAGAAAAGAAATTCACTAAAGAGGTGTAAAGTGTATAAGGTTGAGAGATATCAAAAGAAGTTTTGGATGGTAATTCAAATTATGATAGAAAGTAAATTAGGTACAAGACTTTGGACCCACCAAGATAGGCTAGGCTAGATAATGGAGTATTTTCTCTGAATTTGTCAAATGCAAATGGACTAGACATTGTTGATGTACTTATTGCCTGTGTATATTGTATACAGTTATTGTACTTATTGTATATGGTTTTTCTTATATTGTTTATAGTTTTTTTAAATTTTAGGCCAAAAGGGGAAATATGGTGATATTTTATTTGTATTTTAATAAATAAAGTTTGCCTGAAGATCAGAGTGCAAAGCTAAGCTACTAGAGGCCAGGGAGTATTGGCACACACCTTTAATTCCAGAACTCAGGAGACAGAGGCAAATATATCTCTGTGAGTTCAAGGCTACCCTGGGCTACACAAGATCAACCCAGAAACAGATCCAGAGTGTGGTGGCTCACACCTTTAATTCCAGCAGTAGGGAGATAGAGACAGAAGTGATATGGCTGGGCAGAGAGAGGAATATAAACGGGGAGAGATAGGAACCCACTGGAGAGTGGAGTCTGATTTTTGGTGGAGACAGTGCAGTGTAGGCACTCTGAGGATCATCCCTTTAGTCTGAGTATAGGTAGGGGTAAAGGTCTCTTTAGAGGCTTACTGTTCTGTTTCTCTGATCTTCAGCTTTAACCCCTCTCTGGGTTTTATTATTTGTGCCACATAATTGCCTTGACATTTTTCATGAAAATTAACTATAAATGTGGAAATTTATTTCTAAATCCCTTTTTGTTCCATCAGCCTATATATCTATTTTGTTTTTAATAGTTTTATAGTAAGTATTGAAATTATTTCTCTTACGTTATTATTCTTTGTCATCTTTTTGATATGTCCATATAAATTTCAGAATCACTGGGAGGTGGTAGCACATGCCTTTAATCCCAGCAGAGGCAGAGGCAGGCGAATTTCTGTGAGTTCGAGGCCAGCTGGGTCTACAAGAGCTAGTTCCAGGACAGGCTCCAAAACCACAGAGAAACCCTGTCGCGAAAAAGAAACACACAAATAAAAAACCCAAAAAACCAAAAATAAATTTTAGGATCATCATGTTAATTTCTAGTTCTCTATTACTCCCTTCCCCAATGCTGGGGATGGATGTCAGAGCCTTGTGCTGGGTAGCCAAAACACTCTCCCCTTGAGCTACCATTCCCCTAGGCCACATTGTATGAATTTGTATAAAGAAATACTGCTGGAATGTTGATAAGAATGGTATAGATCAGTATGGAAATGAGTTGTTACAAATAAATCTACCTCTCCACTTATCTGGTCCTTATTTACTTTCTTTTTACAGTATTTCAATTTTAAGTACATAATCCTTATGTTTATTTTACCACTAGGTATTTTTCCTTTTTGTGATAATATGGGTCTTTTCTTATTTTCACATTACTTTTGTTTCTATACAAAACACACATATTGATCTTACTTCTTGTTAACATGTTAAACTTACTATTAATTCTAATAGACTATAAAATAGATTATTTAAGATTTTCCATATGTAAGTCAAGCATAGTGGTGCATACTGATCTTAGCACTCAGAAAGGAGAGGCAAGAGGATCTCTGTAAGTTCGAGGCCAGACTGGTCTACAAAGTGAGTTCTAGGACAGCCAAGGCTGCTATAGAAAAAAAGCCCTGTCATGAAAAAACCTGAGAATGAAAAACCAAAAAGAGAAAGATTTTCACATCTTTGTGAGAAGATATTTTTACATTTTCCTTTCCAACCTTCATGCTTTGACTTTTGTTCTTGTCTTATTAAATTGTTTAGAACATCCAGTGTAAGGTTGAATAGAAGTGGTTAAGAGTTAAGTGGTTAAGAAGTGGTTAAGATCTTTCGAATGAATGAATAAAATGTAGTATAAAAATATTCGGAAAAACTATGCTACAAGAAAAATATAAAACCATGCCATTCACAGGAAAATAGAATGAACTGGAGATTACCAAGTAAAATGAAATAAGCTCAGGAAGAAAAACATATTTTCTTTCACATGGAGAATCTAGATTTAAAAGACACAAATCCTGTCTCTAAAAAATAAAACAAAAAAGTGACCATATCAAGCTCAATGGTATGCTGAAATATCTACATTAAAAGGACCCCCGCTGAACCAGCTCTCAGGTATCTTGTTTCTTGTAGTACTTTCCCACTGCAGAGTTGCAAACACAAGGAATTTTTTTTTCTAATCAGTTGGAAATGGTAGAGTAAGTGACTCTCCAAAGCAAAATCATTTTGATCTTCAGCCCTAGGAAGTGCACAACAGCACAAAGACCACCACCATGGGGCTTGGGTACCTGCCAAAGCTGATGATTTTTTCAGATTGGGTGGGGTGGGGACTACCAGTAACTGAGTCTCCCAAGGTCCTCAGGCTTCTCATTCCAGACATTTAAATCCAGAATTCATGAGAAACAGTTTTGGCATTTCCTCACTGGCAATGTCATTACACAGTCAAACTGTCGTAATTTATTTGTCAGACTCTAAGTTGCTAAAAAGTTCTACTTCTTTTTTCCTTTAGGAAACTTCTGAGTTATAAAAATACTCTATTTCAAACATGTCTACTAAATTAATGTCATCTCAAAGATGCAAAATAGTAAATCTAGAGTTGTAGTTTTCCAGGCTTGATGGAAAAACTCTTGTCTCTAAGCAATAAAGCAATATAATAAAGATGTCAGTCATACGCGATATGAGATTCCAGCACTTGTTTCTTTCTAATGCAATATTTTACCATATTATTTAAAACTAAAACACTACTTTATTAGTCTTCTTATAAATCAGCATCCAAATTAAGCCACTCCTAGAGTTGGCTTTGTGATTTTGGCAATTCATTTACTGGTTACAGTTTTGGAGAACAAACTTGAGATTTCCTACAAAATCCTATTAGTTAGGTGGGGCATTACAGTCGCTACCATGACGGTGCTACATGCCAGCAGTCAGGTATGACAGTGAGTGAACTTTTGAAGCTTAGTTGTCAAAATGTAGCAGAGATGATGAATGTGTCATTTAACAATATTTTATAAAACTTTACTTACAAAGTAAACATTTATTATGTAATAAGGAAATTTCTCTAAGAATGAGAAGACTGAGAATTGTTATAAAATAACATTTGCAAAATGCTTTTTAATCTAAAAAAATAAAACCATCAAAAACGTATACATCAACTGACCATCCAAAGTACCACACAAATTTTAAACCATCACTGATTCGAAAAGACCACAAGAAGACAAAGACTATACTTTAGCCCTTATTTCCTAGAAAGTAAAGGGAGTAACTGACAGAATGACATTGAATTATTTTATGCTGGATTTGTGCAGTTAGCATTCATACCTGATTGAAATGATTATTCAGGGTAAAATCAGTTTTTCATGTTGTACTGCGCTGAATTGTGTCTCCCAAAGTTCAGCTCTACCTAGAGACCCAGAATGTAACTTATTTGGAAATGGAGGTTTTCCAAATGTAATTAAGATGAGGGTCAACTCTAAACTCAATGCTGGTGGCCTTTCAAGGAGGCCATGTAAAGACAGATAAAAAAGCATAGACGACAGTGACATATGAGGAACAGAGCAGATACTGGAAGGAATTATCTACAAGTCAAGGGGTTGGGGACAGCCAGTAAAGGGTAGAAGTGGCTGCTTTAAACCACTTGATTTGTGATACTTTGATTTGGCAGCCTTAGTCAACTAGTATCCATGTCAAATTATATCTCACTAAAATGACCTAAATAGTTAATATGTAGATCATCTTAACATGGTGCCTTAGAGTTTTAAGCAGAGGCTGAAAGAAGCTGACGTAAGCAGGTTACCCTCATGCCTTTCTATATTTCTGCCTACAAAATGAGGAACAGTGTTCATGTGCTGGGAATAGTTAGGCAGCAAATATTTGGAGTGTTTTTTGACTCATTTTAAACTCTAGATTAACTAGAATTCAAGTCAGAACATATCTTCCTCTGAGGAACCAGTGGTTCTTCTCCTCTTATAATAACTACATTATTTGTAGACAATGATGCGATGTGTTAAGAGAGAGGGGAGAGGCAGGGAGGGCAACAGAGAAAAATGTAGAGCTCAATAAAAATCAATAAAAAAAGAAGAGAACATTGGGCGGCAATCACATCAAGGTATTTAGTATATCTGTTACCTCATACATTTATCATTTATTTGTGGTAAGAATACTTAACACCCTCTCTTATAGCTACTTTGAAATATTTAATATGATAGATATTGTTAACCAAAGTCACCCTACCGTGCAGGAGACTACCAGATCCCATTCTTCCCAGCAACTCTGGACTATTGGCCAACCTCTCCCCATCCTTCCGCCACCAACTTCCCCAGCTACTCATAATGACTATTCTTTCTACTCAGTTTCTATGAGGTTAGTGTTAGATCCCACATATGAGTGACACCACGCTGCAGCTGTCTTGCTGTGTCTGGCTGATTATACTAATCCAAATGCTTTCCAGGGTCACTCATGTTGCTGCAAATGACAGGCACGTCAACACTATGGTAATTTGTTCCCTCCAAATTCTAATGATGTCTTCCTGAATGCTAAACTTCTTGATCAAATTTGAAGCTTTGACTAGGGCAAACAAGCCCTCAGATGTTCTTCAGTCATCCCTAGGAGCTTACTCTTGTTTGTTTTGTCAGCTTAAAACTTCTGGTGTCCAACTTAGATATTTAGAATGTTACTGCATCAACAGAATAACATAAAATGGTTCCCTGGGATTCAGGCACCTGAAAGAATTCATAGTCCTCAAAACTATGCCAGTGGTTGTCACTATTAAGGACCCTGTAAAACAAAACAATTTATTAAAAGCATGGGGTGTAGAGTAGTGGAAGGAGGAAATATGGATGGACAAACTTTTAAAAGTTTCTCCCCAAGAGCTGTTCATCCCTACTATCTCTTGCTTTAGAATTTTAATTTGTTTACTATTGTTAGTGTGTGAGTAAGTGTGTGTGTATGTACGATGTGTATGTGTTTGGGGGGTTCCATGCTATGGCACGTGTGTGGAGGTCAAAGGCAACTTTGAGGAGTCAGTTTTCTTCTTCCACTGTGTGGGCTTTGGACATTAGACTTGGTAGCAAGTGCCTTTGCTTGCTGAATCACCTTATTGGCCCTTTCCCTTTTTAGGTAGTCTCACTGTATAGACCAGCTTGGCTTCTAACTTGTGATCCTTGTGCCTCCGTCTCCTGAATGCTGAGGATCAAACCAAAGATCTTGAACATGCTGAGCAAGTGTTCTACCACTGAGTTACACCTCCAATCTATGCCTGTGTCTAAACTGTATTGTTTAGGTCCCTTACATTCTGAAGTCAGAGGTCAAAGGACACCTTGCAAGAGTTGATCATCTCCTTCCACTATGTGGTTCCAGGGACTGAACTCGAGTCATTAAGCTTGGCAGCAGGCACTTTCACCCGCTGAGCCATCTACCAGCTCTACACTCACTTTAAATTATGTTTACATACATGTGTCTATGTGTGAGTATGTGTCTGTAAACACAGTTGCCTATAGAAGCCAGAAGAGGGTGTTGGATCTCTTGGAGCTAGAGTTATAGGCAGTTGTGAGATGTCTGATGTGGGTGGTAAGAACAGCAAGTGCTCTTTCTCTAGCCTCTTCACACAGAATTTCAGACTGTGTATTATAGCAGTTAACAAGCTCTGAATCATATAAAAAGCCAAACCAGGGGAGGGGTAGATGGCTCAGTGAGTAAAATGTGCACTGTGTAAGCATTAGGGCTTGAATTCAGGTCCCCAGAATCCATATAAAAAGCTGGGCTCAGCACTGTGTCTACAACTTCAATGCTGGAGGACCCCTATAGTTCACTGCCCAGTCCGCCTACATGAATAAAAAAGCTGCAGGCTTAGTGAGACAATTTGTCTCAAAAAATAAGGTAGAGAGTGAGTAAAGAAGATACTCCATGTCAATCTCTGGCCTCTACATGTATGTGTATACATGTACACATGTATCCACATAGCCTCATAAACGTCACCCCCCCCAAAGCTAAACTAAGGAAATATGATAATTAATTTTTGACCAAATTTATGGAGAGAAACCACTGTTCAATAACTATAATTATTCAGTGTGAAGCTGCAATATCATGCAACATTCTTAGCTCAGCTTTCCCCATAGCAGTACTCATCAAAATAGGGCTCTACAGGATTTCAAAGTAAAAGATTTGTGCCTGAATTAGTTTGAGAAATGTTATTAAATAAATCTCAAAAGGTTTCTTTTTTCAGGACATCTTAGCACTGTTAATATAATAATGCCCATTTTGAATCCCACACTTATTTAGTCATGACATAACCAATTAAAGTCTTTTCTCTCTTACTGCCATAGCAGAAGAATGATCTATAGACTATCCTGTAAAGCTTTGCTTTAATGTAATCTGTATCCCATGGTGCGTGAATCAAGTAGTACCAAATATTTCTAGGTCTTCCAAAGCAAGTTTTGTTCTCTTATTATGGCAAAAAGCTTCCTACAAAAATGACTGACATATACTCTTACCATCAGAACCGTCCAAGATTTTCACTGTAGAAATCGTGCGAGCTTTCTGATACTACACAGAAGGTAGGCATGGATGGTCAGTTTCTGTTTATATTCTTTTTGGGAGGGGGAATAGGGTTTCATTATGCAGTCTTGGCTGGCCTGAAACTCTCTGTAGACTGGGCTGGCCTGAAAATCATATAGATCTGCCTGCCCTAGCCTTCCAAGTACTGGGATTAAAGGCGTGTGCCACGACACCTAGTCTAGCTTC
Organism: Chionomys nivalis; assembly: GCF_950005125.1. Classification (NCBI taxonomy): domain Eukaryota; kingdom Metazoa; phylum Chordata; class Mammalia; order Rodentia; family Cricetidae; genus Chionomys; species Chionomys nivalis. Next base: position 30,965,431 of record NC_080112.1, read on the forward strand.
TGTTTTTGTTTTTGCTTTTTTGTTTATTTGTGCCCTAATCTGCTGGTGAAGAAGCCTGCCAAATTTAATGATGGAACACGCTCTTATGTTTGAAGACATCATTTGTATGAATCCCAGTGTACCAGTGATATTAAATATTTATGTGTGTGAAGAGAGCTAGTCCACTGCTCAGTATCTCATTTGTTTTTATCACTTCTGTATGCATGCTTGAGGAATAATGTTTTAAGGCAATAGAAAGAAATCACCGTTAAGATTAATAGTTTATTATAATAGAAATAAAATATACGTTGGTAAATTAGGGTTGTACTACACTCCTTAAAAACTCATCACTTGCATGCACACATTATTTGTAAATATAAGTATATACAATTTCCACATTGTGGTTAGATAGGATATACTGCATTTGTACTACACATTTGCTTTATTTTGGTTTGGAAGTTGTACTATATAGTTTGTCCCATTTTTAATAGATCCAAAGAAACTTAAAATGAAGTGCAAAGATAGAAATCTGCGAATCTCTATAAAGTAAAAAGGTCTGCTAAATACTAAATGTTTTCCAAACAAGAAAACTAAAAAGACGAGACTTACATCTAGCAGTGTGTGAAGATGCTGATCCTGGAAAACACTGTGTAGAAAATCTAGGTCCTTTTCACTGCAGTCCGTAAGTGCGTGAATCTCTTCCAGGCTGTCCAGCACCTGCGACACGGCTCCTGGAGGGTGAAATGGGAAAGAACTGCTAGCACATCATCACTGTTACACTGCCTTGTAACCTTAGGCTTGCATTTAATAATAATGAGCCTCAGGATTCAGAAGGCTTGCGTTTTTATGAAGGAGAGGCTTACATGTGCTTCATATCATTAAAGGGCAGAATATTTTGAGTATTTATGTTCTCAACAAAGTGTGTCTTTTGTTTTAAAAGTGAACTTAAGCATGGATATTTAAATTAAAGCATTCTGTAAACATAACTGGGCTACTATGACAGAAGATCTGGGTGCAACAAGTTATACATCAGCTAAAGAGTAAGGGTAGAGAACCCCAAGGCATTGCAATATTATAGAAACAACATAGGTGGGCCTTTTACACATGGACATTCTATCAAGAACCGAAACAACAGTCAACTATGGATAAGAGGCACAAACCCTCAATTGAGAGATCTTGCTGCTTAAAATAAGTTTGCAAATTCTTTTATAGTTTTAGTTTATTCCTCTTTAAACTTTACATTTGAAGTCAAGAGAACCAAAGTTACTCTCATTGTCTCAGGACATTATACAGACCCAAAGACAAAGGGTTGGTAGACAAACAGGTGCATGCATAATGGACACATCCAAATACCCACATGAAAGTTTTAGAAAATCGTTTTAGGGCAGAGAATGGAAGCATTATCAGTTTCCCTACATTTCCTCATGTTTAGCATACTAGGCAAGTATCATGAAAGATACACATGAACATTATTAAAGTCATATACACAGCCTTAAAGAATGTGTTTTACTCTACAGACAATACGTAAATAAACATTTCATAAGAAGAATCCGTAGAGGCTTCAGCACATTTGTATATACAAAGAAAGTCTAAGAATAAGTACTTCATCATAGTTATGGCTTCAGATTAGCGGTTCTCAGCCTGGTGGGAAATTTGGATTTTGTTCTCCAAGGGGATATTTCTTAGTGTCTGGGGCTACTCTGGGTTGTCATAATAGCAGAAGTGAGGGTGGCTATTGGCCTGTAGGGGTAGAAGCTAGGGATGGTACTGAATAATCTCCAAGGTCTAGGACAGCACTTCACAACAAAGAGTTGTCTGACCCAAAATGTCAGTGCTGTTTATAAAAATCCTGTTTCAGACAAAAGTGAAATATTCTTAAGAACTGCTTCTAGTTCTTCTTGTCTTAGATTCCATCCATTACAATACGTTTATTGGTAAGATCGTAAACAGTGTTATCCCCCAGAAGGTTATCTGGCAACATATGTCAAAAAACCTTAAATGCTAATGTGTTTCAATCTGCTAATTTCATTTGCAAAAATTGACCTTAAAGAGAAAAATAAGATTTTGTACAAGGATATTTATCATATAAATGGAAAAATAAATCTAATAGATAATGATTAGGTAAATTATAGGATGTTCACATAATGAAATACATAGATGAATAAAATTTTTTTGAAAAAATTAAAGATATAAGAAAATTCTCATGGTACAAAATTTAGAAAAGTAGAACACTAACCCATGTAACATATCTCCTAATTATGGTAAAAAAACAAGACAGACAGACACACACACAGTGGAAAAAATAGGCCTAAATCTACCAGAAGTGTAACAGTAGCTATTATTTCCCTACTCAGTTCATCCTGTTCTTGTTCATATGTTCCAAGGTTTCTACAATAGCAAAAACAAGTTGCTACCTAAGCTAATGATTTTCATAGTACTATTTAGCTAACATTAAAGTTTTGGTGTTTAAGTCACAAATTTATCCACACGGAAATTACTGTAGCTATTTAAAAATTGTCTTTATTTTGAGATAGTTATAGATGCAATGCACTTGTAAAAAAATGACACAAAGACCTAAGTTCATTCAGTTTCCTCCAATATTGCTATATGACAAAACCTTAGTAGATATCTCAGTCAGGATGATGATACAGGTAAAATAAGCTACAAACATCTGTCCCCACAAGGCATCTTCATGATGCCTCAGAGCCACTAATTTTCCTCCCGTTCTGCTCTTTCCTAAGCCCTGACAACTACCAATGTGTTCTTCACTTCTGTAATTCTGTCTTTTTGTGATATTATATAAGTGAAATCACATAGCATATAACCATTGGAGATTGGCTCTTTTTTTTTCAGTTTTTTTGAGACAGGATTTCTCTGTCATTTTGGAGCCTGTCCTGGAACTAGCTCTTGTAGACCAGGCTGACCTCAAACTCATAGAGATCCACCTGGTTTTGCCTGCCAAGTGCTAGGATTAAAGGTATGTGCCACCACTGCCTGGCAGGAGATTGGCTCTTTTTTTAAACCTGGCATACTTCTCTGCAGTCATCCAGTTTGCTCCTCTTTATTGCTGAGTTGTAGTCCATGGCATGAATATGCTAGTTTGACCATTTATTTGTTGAGAAGTAACAAGTGGTACTTTTAAATTTTGGATAATTTATGCCTATCAGGCTATTGAGATTTTCATCAGAAATATTAAGTAGGTATTGAATGGGATAAAAAGGTACAAGGTAGAAATCAGTCCTCTGCCCCTGGTATTCCTGAAGGTGTACGGACGGATGCAATCTATTGCCTTTTACCCGCTTTTAGGATTTTTATTTTGCTCAATGTAGCAAAACCCTCAAAGAACAACAAAAGAGGAACATGGGATGTACTCACTCATATTTGGTTTCTAGCCATAAATAAAGGACATTGAGCCTATAATTCGTGATCCTAGAGAAGCTAAATAAGAAAGTGAACCCAAATAAAAACATATAGACATCCTCCTGGATATTAACCTTCATCAGGCGATGAAAGGAGACAGAGACAGAGACCCACATTGGAGCACCAGACTACAACTCCAAGATTCAAACCAGGAGCAGAAGGAGAGAGAGCACGAGCAAGGAACTCAGGGCCATGAGGGGTGCACCCACATACTGAGACAATGGGGATGTCCTTTCGGGAACTCACCAAGGCCAGCTGGACTGGGTCTGAAAAAGCATGGGATAGTACCGGACTCACTGAACATAGCGGACAATGAGGACTGCTGAGAAGTCAAGAACAATGGCACTGGGTTTTGATCCTACTGCACATACTGGCTTTGTGGGAGCCTAGGCAGTTTGGATGCTCACCTTACTAGACCTGGAAGGAGGTGGGAGGTCCTTGGACTCCCAACAGGGCAGGGAACCCTGACTGCTCTTAGGGCTGATGAGAGAGGGGGAGTTGATTGGGGGAGGGATATGGGAATCGGTGGCGGGGAAGAGACAGAAATCTTTAATAAATAATAAATTAATTAAAAAAAAGATAAAAAAAAGTCTATGCTTTGCCTGACTTACTATACTAATTGCCTGGCTAGGAAGCACATAGGAAACTCTAACAGTCATGGTTCATGCATAGATATAGAGGCTGGAAAAGAACTTGGCCCTAGTGCATCAGCCCATAACTAAGTTCCTTACTGAACTGAATGTTTTTCCTTTGTGCCAGGTGCTAGGTAGGGGCTTCACGAAAAACAGAACTATGCTCTCAAGCCTCAAGGAGCTCCGGGGTTGGTGTATGCAGGAGGCAAACTACCCTGAAATGAGTGATCCTGGGACAGGGTTGGGGAGGAAGAGGAGGATGAGCAGAAAGTCCCCGCCTTAACCATGGGATAAATCTGCTGATGGGGCCACTGGATGGATGCCTTTTTGAAAACCTGGAAGACATCTGTTAGCCTGCATTCCCATTGTCTCCAATGGTCTACTATACCTCTACCTGTCACTTCTGGAGGGACTTATAGTCCCTTACTAGTTTATACACAAATGGGATTCATTTAATGTACTCTCCCCCACGAAAGGGAACACTTCCCCAGTTGTATTCAAGTCATTGAAAAAAGTCACTAAGTTTCTATAATTATGTAGAATTGTTTCATTTAATTTTTCTTTCTCAAATTGAATAAATCGTTTTGCTTTAATTTTAAAATCTTTCCTCTACCTGTGGCTGCTGTTGTTATTATTTTCAGAGCTGGAGATTGAAGTCAAGGCTCCATTCATGGCTGGCAGATACTCTTCTACTGAGCTATACTCCATCCCAAACTGTGACCATTTCCATAGCTTCTTTTTAAAGAACCAATTCTAGTCTTATTATTTCTTTATTGGCCTAGAACTTATAAGAGATCCTCCAGCCTCTGCTGTGCCATTGCCTGCAATCTTGTTATTTCTTTCTCTGGGTTTGACCAGCAGAACCACAAAACATATTTTGGGGCTGATGGATGTGTACAATTAGTATCTCTAATCAAGTACCAAACCCATCTAAAAGGCCCATAGTTCTTCAATGAAACAAAAAAATAAATTAACATGGGGCTAGAGAGATGGCTTAGTACTAAAAGCAGTGATTGCACTTGCAAAGGACCCAGGTTGGGTCCCAGCAGCCACATAGTGGCTCACAACCATCTGTAACTCCAATTCTAGGGGATATAATGCTTCTTCTGATCTTTGAGGGCACCAGAAACACATAGTACACACACATACACACACACACGCATGCACACACGCACACATGCAAAATATTCATACAAAATAAAATAAACAAACCTGGCTAAAAATACATTGACATAAAGATTTTGGTAAGGTTTTCCCACTGCTATTGCTTCAGATTTTAAATACAGGCACTAGACACAGATGATTAAGCTATTACCAGTATTCATTTTGTAGATCAATATTGTCATATAGGAACTAATGACTTTTTTAAAGATTGAAAATGATACTTTCCTATAAAACCCTGGAATAAATGTTTAGCTGCCTTAAAAAACCAAACCAATCAGCCAATAAGTAGTCCACAAGTTCTCCCTAGCTAGACAGCTATCTAATGGCACAACCACAGGCATCCTATTTGCTTTTATATTCTGGACTGTACCTTGTAGAGTGTGTGGCTCAAAAGGATGCTTTATCAATGATTCTTGATTAAAAGTATTTTTTCTAAACAAAGTTTGAAGAATTTAGAGTTAAGTATTAAAATAGAAGATTTACCCACAGAAAATATTTTTATTTTTTGGAGACAGAATCTTGCTATGTAGCTCAGACTGGCCTCAAATTCCTGTGTCAGTCTCCCAAGAGATGGGATTACAGGTGCGAGCTAGCACGCCCAGATAAAAATCAGAGTGGAAATTATTTTCATACAAATATATGTATGGTAATTTGTGTTTTATCCTTGCTACCTGACGTGATTTGACAGCAACACTGTCAAGCAGGCAAATGCTTTTACATTTGAAAAACTGGAAGCTTATCAGGGTTCAATAACCTATCTGAGGGCTCCTCTTAGATGGGGAGTGGAGAAATGAATCCTAGCAGCCAACTATGACTCCTGTTCCATTGTTCTCTCTATAACCTTATACCACATATTACCTCGGCAATGCACCCACATCACATGTTCAGTAATGCTGTGCTTTCCAATTTCTATTCTCTTTTTAATCTCATCTGCATTTACCATATAAGATTCTTTTCTAGCATTTTGCCCAAACTTTTACACTGATAAATTTACTAAAAGCAATTATATCCTGGCTTAGGATAATATTTTACACAGTTCATTCAGTAATCAAGTGTGTTTTTAAAAGTTCAGGTTGAAAATATTTCTATTTTTGTAAAGAATCTCATTTCTCAGAAAGTTTTTCTGAAAAGTCCTCTGCTGCTATTGTGAGACAATAGTAAAAACAGCATAAATATGTCAACCACTTTAAAATTGTTTTCTAGGCCTATTTATTTAAAGGGGACTATGTTTTTAAGGTCAATAAAAGCTCTGGATCCAGAACAGTTTTATTTCAAGGGTGGTAAAGTCTCACAAAAAAATTACCAAGTGAAAATAAGCCCCAAACGACAACAGAATAATGTTTAAACTATGTGGTTCTCAGTGTCGGTGCAGTCTGAGTCCCTCTCAAAACCTTTCTCCCACTTAGCAAACTATGAAGAACTCCAAACAGGCAGAAAGTCTGAGAACCACCCACGCCCACAGAGTCGTTCACAGCTTGTTGTACGGATCTATCACTTTATAGCCAGCCATCCACTGGCAAATCACTTTATTTCTCATTCATGGCAAAGTAAGTGGTGAGTGGCTAATACCAGTCACTTCATTCTTGAACAGTTCAGCAGAGATTTCAATTCTTTCCTAGATAAAACTGAAATACAGCAAAGTATATGAATCTCAAGTTTACCATTCAATGGGCTTGGGTGCTCCAATGTTTACCTGGAGTTATTTCAAGAAAGATCTGTGTGTATTTCTTGTGTACATACATTTCTTGTACAGCTAAGCAACATGGCAACACTGGCAAATGCAGCATGTGAAGGCAACCCACTTCTTTTGAAGGGAAAGCAATACCGTCTATTGCCCATTTCAGGAGAGGCTCATTAACACAACACTGTCCCACTGTACACGCTCTCGTCACCCACTCAAAGCCTCTCCCTTGACAACATGATACCTTAAAGATAGGGTTTCATTACGTAGCTCAGGCTAGCCTTGAAGTTATGATTATCCTGTCTCATCCTTCTTGGGTGCTGAGATTATAGATGTTAACCCTGTCCCCAGCTAAGCAATATAATGTTTATATATTTTGTTTTGTCAGGTTTGCTGGCACATGTCTTTAAATGTCAGTACTCAGGAGATAGAGGAAGGCAGATCTCTGTGAGTTCAGGGCCATCCAGGGCTACATAGTGAGACCTGGTCTCAAAATTTTTTCTTCTCCTCAGTTGCCCAAGGTACCAGCTGGGGACATCTCCCTGGACACCTGCGAACCCCTCTAGAGTCAAGTCTCTTGCCAACCCTAAGATGGCTCCCTTAGTTAGGATATATATTTCGCTGCTCCCGTATCCACCCTTCCTATATCCCAACCATCCCATTCCCCCAAGCTCCTCCCATCCTCCCCTTCTCACGTTTCTCACCCCATTTCCCCTTAGCCCCATGCCACCTCACCCGCAAGTTCCCAGGTTTTGCCCGGCAATCTTGTCTATTTCCCCTATCCAGGCGGATGACTATACGTTTTTCTTTGGGTTCACTTTCTTATTTAGCTTCTCTAGGATCACAAATTATATGCTCAATGTCCTTTATTTATGGCTAGAAACCAATTATGAGTGAGTACATCCCATGTTCCTCTTTTTGGGTCTGGGATACCTCACTCAGGATAGTGTTTTCTATTTCCATCCATTTGCATGCAAAATTCGAGAAGTCATTGTTTTTTACTGCTGAGTAGTACTCTAATATGTATATATTCCACACTTTCTTCATCCATTCTTCTATTGAAGGGCATCTAGGTTGTGGGCAACTGAGGAGAGGGAACCTGAAATGACCCTATCCTATACTGATGAATATCTTGCATATCACCTTAGAACCTTCATCTGGCGATGGATCGAGATAGAGACAGAGACCCAATTTGGAGCAACGGACTGAGCTCTTAAGGTCCAAATGAAGAGCAGAAGGAGGGAGAACATGAGCAAGGAAGTCAGGACCACGAGGGGTGCACCCACCCACTGTGACAGTGGAACTGATCTATTGGGAGCTCACCAAGGCCAGTTGGACTGGGACTGAATAAGCATGGGATGAAACTGGACTTTTTGAACATGGCGGACAATGAAGGCTGATGAGAAGCCAAGGACAATGGCACTAGGTTTTGATCCTAATACATGAACTGGCTTTGTGGGAGCTTAGCCTGTTTGGATGCTCACCTTCCTGGACCTAGATAAAAGTGGGAGGACCTTGGTCTTCCCGCAGGGCAGGGAATTTGGACTGCTCTTCAGTATCGAGAGGGAGGGGGAATGGAGTGGGGGGAGGAGAAGAGGAGTGGGGATAGGGGGAGGGGGCAATATGTGGGAGGAGGGGGAGGGAAATGGGAAATGGGGAGGAGGCGGAAATTTTAATTAAAAAAGAATAAAATAAAATAAAAAAATTTTCTTAATCAAAAGTGTACTTTATTAAGTTAACTCACCAATTTAAATATACTCTGCCATCACTCAAAAATATGGCCCCATCTAACTGCAGCCCATCTCTTCTTACCACCATCCCCTAGTCAACAGCTTTTATTTTCAGGGTCTAAAGCAAATTCAACATTTTAATCAAGCTATAATTATGTAATAGTAAATTCCACAATGGAAACTGTACTTTAAATTCTGGCATGTGTACTATATGCAGTTCCAGTTGTGAAAATTTGCACATGATGATAATGTCTCAGATTCCTTATATGTAGATTATGGTATAGGTACCTCAAAAATGTATTATTTTAAGTTTCTTAAGCAACTCTACATATGTACATATGTATTTCATCAGTATACATAGGCTATAATTCTAGTGACATCATGTTTATTAAAATAGTTGGTTTCCAAGAAGTAATATTCTTTCTTTATTTTTACTTTGTTTTTTTTTTTTTGAGACAGGATGTCACTATGCAGCTCTGGCTGTCTTGGAACTCACTAAATAGGCCATGCTGGCCTTGAACTCCTTGCCTCTGCTTCTCTGCTTCTCAAGTCCTGGGACTTAAAGGTGTGTGACAGTAGGCATAAGTAGTAACATTTTTTGAGCACGATTTTTTCAAAGTACTTTAACAATATTTGGCTATCCCTTAAATGGCTATTTGTGTAACGTTTAACACAGATTAGTAAGTATGACTGATAGGATGCTCATCCTCAATTGTGATGATAGGCGCATGGTTGATTAAAAGGGATAGTGAGAGAGGAATAAGGAAAGAGGAAAGAAGGAAGGAAGAAGAGATTGATTGCTTAATTGATTTCTATTTTTGTATTTTATTTATATTTTAAAATATAATATTGATTTATATTTTTATATTTATTTACTGGCATGGATACATAGGTAGCTGCTGGGTCCCTAAGATCCTGTCCCCTGCTATTCTTACCGTTTGTGATCAACTCCTTCTCCTGGCATGGGGACTGAGCATACAGAATGGCACTTCTGTGGCAAGGTTAAAAATTGTTCCCTGTCTTGGAAAAACAAGGGCACAACTCTTGGCTTCTCTTTAGTCATTTGTGTTGGGGCAGTAAGCTGCCAGGTTGTGAACAGTCTTATAGACAAAGCCACAGCCAGTGAGGAACAGAAATTTTCTATTAACCACTGGGTGAGTCATGTCTTCAAAGGGGGATGGCAGCTCTGGAGCACCACTGCAGGAGATCTTTGGGCAGGGGCACTTAGGAAAGCCATACCCCTACTTCTGATCCACAGGCACTGCACGGAGAATGAAGCAATCCAGTACTCAGCCACAGACCATCAGTAGATGATGGGATTTTTGTATTCGCTACAAATTTACTTATAAATACCAAATGAAAAAAAGTGGCAATGAATTTAATTGTTAGCACTCAGATTTTCTAATTTATCTTTGTCTCTTATTTACTTTCCTTTAGTAAGCATCACTTTGAAGTAAAGTTTTATTTTGCATTTTGAATACTGACGTTAATGCAAACTACCCACTTTATCTGGACTGCCTCAGTTTTACTTACATATGTGTGCATATTTCTTACAGATTAATTTCCCCAGATTACATCTTTTTGCAATTAAGGTAAACCCATCATTACTATTCTCTGTTATTTGTTTTTTTGAGACAGGGCTTCACTATATAGTCCAGACTGGTCTTCCATGTGTGACTTTCCTGCCTCACTCTCCTGAGTGCTGGGGTTGCACCAGTGTACTTCTATGCCTTCTGATAACTATATTTAATGGTCAAGTTATTAAAGGGCATGGTTTAAGGGCTCATTTCACAGCCCAACATTAAAGGACTCTGTATCAACAACAAATCCCACTCATGTATGAAACTGTCAAAAGGAAACTCACTTACCCTAAAAGTTTCCTTGAAACTTCAAAATAAAATGTTATCTTTTCCCTGAATGAATATATTAGTGTTTGAAATTCACATGTGAAATAATATTAAGTGTGGTTGAAAATTTAACTCTGCCTCCTTTTGACTTTTGAAATAAGTGAGAAATTAAGTTGAATAGCAATGCCCCAGGAAATCAATACATATGAGTTCTCATTTTATGGTCAGACAGTGTAAAATTCACATTTAAACATCTAAACACAAACAGCCATGGAAAAGTCAAGCCAATTATGAACCATGCAAAGCCAAACACTTTTGCATAAAGATAAACCTTAGAGGAAAACAAAGGGATACCTACTTTCTGCTGCTAGAAGTCCTAGGAGGAAGGCAGCATATGGACAAAGGACAAACATGATTTTAGAGCAAGCAGGTCATCAAGCCATAGTTGGGCCCACTAGATAAGCCACAAGCACAGTCCCCAGTCGACACCCCCCCAAAAAAATTTCACATCAGTCACTGGGATCTAATTCTAAATTCTTTGCTTTGGAATATGAAAACAGACTATTTCCACTTTGAATTAAGTAACAAAGTAACTGTTTACCATAAGATTAACCTTAGGGAATCTAGTAAATACATAATGAAGGTCATAAAAATCAAAATAGAAAAGTATCTTTAAGAAAAAAGTGTTTTGCATTAAAATAGCATAACCTAAACATGTCAAACTTTTCTTTGGATGACAGGCTGGGGAGCTTATTAATTTTTAAACTGTAATTTTTAAATACTCACATTTTCTCAAATGCATATACATTACGATGTTAAACTTTAATTTAAGGATATAACATGCTGCATTTTGTGGGCAAGCAGTTTTAGTCACTGTCCTCAAAAAATGTTGTAGAGAGAATTTTAAGAAAATCTGGGACACAAAATTGGGATTGCCAGTTATTACTTTTGTTAGGCTTATGTAAAAAAAGTACCAATCTATCACTCTGTAAGAACAGAAAAGGTATTATGAAAGGTGAACACGAGGACAGTCAGTGTAAAGAATGGGCAGTGGTGAAATACACTGTTCTGTCTTCCCAGCCCTTTCTCTGCCCACCCCCAGCAGTACCCTACAAGTGTAGGTTCTGCAGCTGTTTCTCTCTTTTTTGTCTTGGATGCATTTGCAGGTAATCACAAAATGTGCTTCTCGTTTTGTAGTGTAAAACAAACCCATACAAATTCAAACAGAAAGACAGAAAAGGTTAACTTTGGGAATTTAAAATGAACAAGTATAAGGATAAATAGAGAAGATTTTGGGTTTGAAAATTAATGGAAATACTAAAAAGAAGATGGATGTAATGGAAAACAAATGCAGATATTTTCATTTACAAAATTGCAAAGCTCTATTTGAGTCTAGATAAAATACAGAAATGGCTTTTTTTTTTTTTTGCAACGGCTGCACTAGTGTTGGCTGCAGAGAGGACACAGTGGCCAGATGGCTGCTTGGTCAGTAATGTTGATTACAGCAGAATGCCTTCCACAAAAGGCTTAGTATTAAAAATTAATTTTAGAAATGTATGAATAATTTCTCTTAGCTATGTGAAACGTGTAGGAAAATGTTACACTTTTCTTTAAAAACCTTCTTTGCTTTTGACTTCTGACTATATAAAAATTTCCTCTTCATTTATGGTAGTGACTTACATCTAGATTTTAATTCTTCTACTTTTTGTTTGTAGTACCCATATAGCATCACTGAAAAAAATCCTTTACAGGGAATTGCCGTAGCCATTTAAAATATACATTGCTTAGAAGATCATGAAATTTCCAGAATTAAAGAAAAGAGAAGAGAGAAAAAGAACGTAACAAAGTGAGAATGCAGGAAAGGGATGCCAAGAAGGAATGCTCAACTGTGAACAATTAATGTGAGATCTTGCAATTTGCCTACAAGATGGTGGAAGAAGCTTTTTTGTCGTTGCTTAAAAACGACAAAAACTAAGAAACTGTTTCAACCAAATCATTTAAAGATTGTACTAAAGAAGGGAAAACCTAGATGATAAAGTATGTTTAATATAAATAAGCATGACTATGAATATAATTTCTTTCTGTAAAGAAAAATTTCAACTTTTTCAGAAAAAGAACACCTACATTCTCATCATGTTCTCAGTGGGTAGAGAGGTAAATATTAATTAAAGGCAAATTCTGGAGATTAGGTTTATAAAGTGATTTACAAGGAGTACAACGTTTTCTAGAAAGTGACAGTATAGACATTGAGCACACATCTCAAAGAGATAATTTATTCTAAATATAGTACAAATTGTGAATCTAGTATGTCATCACAAATATGAAATAAAATCCATGCCTGGATGCACTCTCCCTACATAGGGTCAACTGTAGTCTATGCTGAAAGCCAGAAGAGAAATGGTCAAGCTCTAAAAATTGTCCAGGGGATGGGAACAAAATATAACGGGCGCGGGGGAGGGGGGGCAGAGACGAACTGATCCGAGCATGTGCATAATGAAAATTATGCCCCAGGCCACTGCACCATAAGGGCTCAGGCAGGTCCTGGGGCAGCACAAGAGGAAGCCTCTGGGCTTTCTCCCCCGTCACTTCTCTAAGATTCTGAATGTGTTTGGAAATCACCTTCACTCAAAAGAGGAAGATTCATATCCCGATCGGTAAAAGTCAAAAGGAGGAAGTACACACCTGCTGGATTGGGAAACTCAGTCCTGTCATTTTGCATATGGTGTAGACACATACTGCTTGGTAAGAGATTGAGTCTGTGTGTGCACATATGTGCATGAAGAGAGAGCAGAAGCATAAACACTGACATTTCTAGACCCACCAAGGAAAAAGCACTCTTATATTGCGAACTTTGGGAATACTGTTCATGCTGTAGGAAGGGTCTCAAGTCTGAATTCTAATGCTCATATACAAATATTAAAGAAACCAGTTTAGGTATATAAAAGTCAAATTAGAAGGACAAATCCAACCACATAAAAATTGTCTCGAACAGAAGTAAAGATGAGGCTCGATGACATACAACGTAGGAGCTAAGGAAATAAACCAGAAGGAGCCCATTTCCAACACTGGACAGCCAGGATCCAGAAGCTGGATGGCTGAGAGACCTAGGGTAGAACCAACATGACTGACAAAAGGCCAATGAAATTATTCCTAACGATATTCTGCTATACTCATAGATCAGTGTCTGGCCCAATCATTATCAGAGAGGCTTCCTCCAGCAGCTGATGGGAGCAGATGCAGAGACCCACAGCCAAACATTAGGCGGAGCTTGGGGAACCCCTCATAAGAGTTGGAGGAACGGTTGTAGTAGCCAGTGGGGTCAAGGACACCACAAGAAAATGATCCACAGAACCAAGTAAGCAGGGCTCATAGGGGCTCCGGGAGACTGAAGTGGCAACCACATAGCTTGCATGGGTCTGGGCTAAATCCTCTGCATATATGCTGTGGTTGTTTAGCTTGGGGTTTTTGTTGGATTCCTACCAGTGGGAGTCGGGGGTGGGGTGGTGTCTCTGACTATTTGCTGCTCATGGAACCCTTTTCTTTCCACTGGGCTTCCTCGATATGAGGGCTTGTGCCTAGTCTTACTGTATTTTGTTATGCCTTGTTGAGCTGATATTAGTGGGAGGCCTGTTCTTTTTTGAAGGGAAATGGAGAAGCAGTGGATCTGGGGAAGAAGGAAGTGTGAGGGAGGACTGGGAAGAGAGGACGGAGGAAAGGTTGTGGTAGAGATGTATTGTATGAAAGAAGAATAAATAAAAAGAAAAAAAGAAATCTGAGCACTTTGCATCTAAACTGGTCATTTAGAGTTTTAGTGAATGGTCCTGGTGAACACCCCACCAGTCAGATGGAAATGTGAGCATTTTGCAGAATGACTGTGTGAGCACTAGCAGCTTTTTCTCCCCCAGGAGTACTTACGTGTCATCCATCAAAACAGGTAACTCTTCTATGAGCTTCTTCCTTGAATACTTGCACACATGAGTTAGAGACTTTACAGAAAGAAGAACTTGGTAACTGTTTAAAGCTCACAAGACAGCTTTTATATGGAAGGACTAAATTTCAAGCAGTGCTGTCCCCAATTCTGATTCCATGGGAAAATCTTCTACTAGAAGGTTTTGCAGGGGGAGAAGATGATCGTCAAGATCCAGTGAATCTGATTATGACATTGGGGTGGATGAAATGGAGCATAGAGTTTGGAGTGTACAAAGGGGAAGAAGTATTGAGGTAAAGAGAAACTGGCATAATGTTGGTTTGGGAGCATTCGGGGAACACAGCTTTGGTATTCAAATAAAGAGGAACCAGACACCTGTAGGTAGGATTTGGTGGCTATCAAACTTCTTTAGAATCTCTTGGAGGTCTTGACTAAATTTCCACAAAGATTATTCAGAATGAATAAGAAAAGATGTATGCCAAGTGATTCACACAGGTGAATGAGGGAATTTCCCAATTACCTGAGGAGGTAGGGTCTTCAGAGAAATCTGGCAACTCTTCAGGAGGGTCCCCGTAGAAGGAGTTGAATTTATGACTTGACACAGCAGCTAGTACTGCACCCTAATGCAAAAAGATGAAAAACCATACAATTAAAACATACCCCAAAACATAAGGCATTATCTAAATGGTTATTTACCTTAAAAATTATGCAGAAAGTAAATTTGTAAGAAATGTTGGCTAGGAGAGAGGTGGCCCTCAAAACAACTTTGGATCACTTTATACCACTTCCATTTGCAGAATGAAGTATATGAACTAATTACATCTTGGACTTGCATATGTACCGTATGGTACAAGACTGTCATCATAAAATGATGTGGCAGAAAGGATATTTAGTAGAATAGAAAGATGTTTGCAATAAATTATATTTTAAAAAGCTTTCAAGACAGGCGGTGGTGGTGAACACCTTTAATTCCAGAACTTGGAAGGCAGATCCTGTGAGTTCAAGGCCAACCTGGTCTATAGGAGTTCCAGGATAGCTAAAGCTACACAGAGAAACCCTGTCATGAAAAAAACAAAAGAAAAGAAGCTTCCAAAATATAGTGCATAGTCTGATTTTTTCTTTGGGAAAATAGTAATTATAAAACAGTAAACATATATCAGAATATTAACACTAGTATCACTGAGTAGTAGGACTATGAGGTTTTCTTTTATCAAACGTTTTTCTCTTCTCTTTTTGTAACAATGACTACACTACTCTTGCACATCAATTCTCAATCAGGCTATACATTAGAATCAACTACATGTAACTTTTTTTCAGTTTTTGAGATTGAGTATTATGTAGCACAGAGTGGCCTTGAACCTGCTATGTAATTGGGGCTGCCCCAAACTCTTGATCCCATTGCCTCTACTTCCAAGTGCTGCGATTATAGACATGGAACAACACACCTGGTTATGTGTGGATCCTGGAAGCTACGGAGAGGACCCATTGAACCCTAGTAGAGAAGCATTGGCATACTAAGTGCCTGGCATCTTTCAGGAGTACTGTGTGGGAAAGCAATGGGAGTTATTGTTTTAGTTAATAGGAAAAAGCATAACCAGCCATGTTTGCTCTCTAGCTCTGCAACATTGCTTGAGTAGATCATTGAAGCTCTCTAGGTTGTCTTGTTCTTGTGTGTGTATTTGCGCATGTTTATGTGGATGCGTGTGCACAGGTGGTCAAACCTAGGTGTCCTTCCTCAGGAGCCATAGTTTGCTTTCTGAGACAGAGTCCCTAACTGGGAACAGGGGCTTGCTGATTAGACTAGGCTGCCTAGTCACCAGGCTCTAGGCACCCCCCATCTCTGCCTCAGGGCTGGGATTATGTGTTCTTATGCAGGTGCTAGGGATGGAACTCAGGTTCTTGTGCTTGTGTAGGAAGCACTTTTTGTGACAGAGTTATCTATCTAACGCCTCTCTAGGTTTTCTTATCTGTAAATTGACAATCTCAAAGGGGATGTACCTTACTTTGCTGTATAACATTGCCAAAAGTCTTAATGTACACAAAAGTGCTTTGAACGCTGTCAAACATTCTGGAAGTATAAATCATTACTAAGTCCACTAAAATAGAGGCAGGCATGAGTGTAAATCTTCTGATGCTCTATATAGAATTATTCACTTAGGTAGTTTAAATATCAAATAGCCAAAGTGGTCTAAATCTATCAGAGTTTCTATGTAAATTTTAAATGTTGAGCTCATGAGTTTTTCTGAAAGGAAAGATAAATCTGCCATGTATGTAGGAACTTGTTGGTAAATACATAAAAAAGCCAGTGGCAATGCATTTCCACAAGGTTCACTTTTTTGGGGGGTCATGTTAAGATTTTTCCTCTAAATTTTAATTGAAAAATAGACTACAGGAAGTAAAGAACCGATGCTAGGCATGATATTTTATGACTACGGGTGAGGCAGGGACATTGGGAGTTCCAGTCTAGCCTGGGCTACATAGTAAGACCATGTCTTAAAAACAGCAGCAGCAACAACAACCACTACCACAACCACTAAAATTATCACCTTAAAACAACAACTACTACCACTACAATTATCACCCTAAAAAAAGACAAAAAAAAAGTGAAACACATACAAAATAAAACACAAATGGTTTTGATACTGCCATTTGAGGTGACTGCCTAGATTTCCCATAGTATAGGGTTAAAACAAGGTTTCTAATGTAGAATTATACCAACCATATAGGAAAAATAGTGACTGTTGAGATCTTTCTACAGAAGAATCTTTTTCCTTTCTTTTTATTTAGTCTTTGTGTCTGTTACATTATGTCTCCCAACCTTACCCATCCCCCCCAGAAGAAAACAAAATAAGTGACAAAGGGGGAGGGGAGGAAGAAAGGGAAAATCTTGTTATGGAAGCTGTACTGTGACACAATGAGTCACGCAGTAAACCCCTTTTCCATATATTTTTACATGCAGGTGTTCACTGAAAAGAATCATTGGTCTGGTTTGAGGCCCCTAGTCTACACCATCGACACTGGGTCCTCCCTGGGACTCTTCTTGGGCATCCTGTTGCTTCCCTATTGGAGATCCTGCAGCCCTCCATCCAAAGGACTCCCTCCCCTGCTGTCCAGGAGATCACAAATGGGGTGGATGTTGGGGTGGGCCAACAACACATAACCCTGGTTCTGGACCTGGGTAGTTGCAGGGTTGCTTGGCATGCCAGCTTTCCCCTGTCTTTGCCACCAGGGTGAGTTCCACAGCATTGCCCTGGCCAGTTCACCCCTTGCAGCAGAGATGAGTAAGGGCCTGTTCTCCTGCTTTCTCATCCTTAGGGTGTGATCTCCCACAACTACACCTTCAGGGCCAGCTCCACTGTGCTGCCCAGGGGAGGTGCAGGGGCCACTCTCCTGAGTGCTGCAGATGAGGGGCAGGGGCAGCTCTCCTGTTCTTATGACCTCAGGGCCAGTTTTCCTACGTGCCCGGTGTGGATGGCCAGGGTGGGTATCTCTCCCATACCTCTGCCAACAGGGTACTACTGTATCGTCCAGGTAAGGTACAGGGTCCGCTTTTCTGAGTTCTGTACCTGGTAAGGGGGAGGGTCATCTCCCCTGCCCAGCACAGGTGTCAGCCATCTTTCCCTTACCCTCGCCACAACATGGCAGACGAGGGGAGTATGGCGAGCTCTCCCACTCTCACAGCCACAAGAGTCTCATTTCACCTTGCGTATTATACATGCTCCTAAAAGCTGGGTAGAATGGAATTTTTAGGCATCAACTCATATTTCCCACATACCCAAATCAAAATTTAGAGATGCTTTGTTTTATTTCCAAGCTAAGTTCAGCCAAGTTTCTTTGTATGTTAGTGTTAGGTTTTAAGGCTTTTCCCAACTACTTCTGTAGTTGAAGATCTTCTAAACACTTATACCAGTACTTAACAGAGCCAGAAAAAAACTGCTCTGAAGCAGCTAGTTCCTGATTTCTCCAGCCTATGGCTGGCAGTTTGGTCTATTTAGTTTTCTCAGCTCAGTGACCATACACGGTTCCACTATGCAATGCAAGTCAATTATGTGAAATAGGAAAATGTTTCAAAATAGCACAGGCTCACAGAATTTTATTATGTATTGAGAGTAAATCTCAGTGATGGGCAATTCTAAAAGATTCATTTCATAGGTGAGAAAATTGAGGTCCAGACAGGCCTAGCAACCTGTTATGATTAAAGGTGTTATCAAAAGTGGTCAGATGGTGGCGCACGCTTTTAATCCCAGAACTCGGGAGGCAGAGGCAGGCGGATCTCTGTGAGTTCGAGACCAGCCTGGTCTACAGAGCTAGTTCCAGGACAGGCTCCAAAGCCACAGAGAAACCCTGTCTCGAAAAACCAAAAAAAAAAAAAAAAAAAAAAAAGTGGTCAGAACTGAGATCCACTGACCATTCTTCCTAATTTAAATGTTTCTACTTTACCAGAAGTTAGCATTTTTTTTTACCCTGTAAAGGGACAGATCACAAATATTTTAGGCTTCGAAGGCTACATGATTTCTTTTGATACTACTCAATTCTGCCATCAAAGCACACAAATATAAATGATATACAACACTGATTTTCAATAAAACTTTACACCCCTCAAAGGCTGAACTGGATCCCCAGGCCACTGTTTGCCAAGTCCTCCAGTAAATTATGGCTAGTGAACAGCCTGATGGGCACAGCAATAAAAACAGTATCTTATATAAGCAGCTCTCCAATTTTTCTGGTTTATTCAACCTTGACAAAGAAGCTTGCTCTTCAAATTTACTAGGTATACTTTAGCATGTTTTAAGGATGAAACATAATTTTAAGTTAAGACTATTCAAAGTCCGTTAAGAGAAACCATGATAAGATTGCAACTTTCTGCTTTTAAAGTACTAAAGCGCCATTCCTAAACTGCCTCGTCTTAGAGAAGACTGATCAGCAGGCAGAGAAGCAGGCAAGGCATACTTTTGCAATTTGCAAAACTAATAAAGGAAAGTCAAAGAGAGTTGTCAGAAATCTCCCTTGCTGTGTTTTTTTTCCTTTTTAAAATCATTTCTTATTTGACAATTTCTACATGTATTTAATATATTTTGGTCACACCCAGACCCTACATCCTCCCACTACTCTTATCCTACTTTTATGTCCTTTTGTTTCGGGTCTGTTTTTTACTTTGTGACCTCACTGGGTGGAACAAGAGTTGCCTGCATGGATACAGGTATGGAACATGGGTAACTCACCCGTGACTACACTAAGACACAGAGACTGTAGATAATTTGCTCAAGGCTTCCAATGAGGGAGAGTCAGAATTGGGGTTCATTCACCCATTAGCTCAAAAGAGGCTCCTATGTATTGCCGTGTACTTCTTACTTCTTCTGCTACCCATAATCAAAATTTAGTAACTGGCTCTCAGTAAAATTGTTCTTTAATCATTTCTAAGGTAGTCTTAAAAATTAGGCTGCCACCCCATTTAGGGAACTTCAAATCACTGTCTGGGATAAAAATAAGTGGGCACCTAGCTGTTCATTTGGGGAAATCAACTGTGGGGTGGTAGGTGTTGTAAAGCAGAGAAGTTACAGCCTTTGTTCTAGAAGTTCATCGGAGAGGCATAGGGAGGAGAACAAGCTTCTTGAGGAGGGCAGGCATGGCATGTGTTAACCTGGTGGCCGACAATTCTCAGGAATGCAGTCTTGCCAGAAGCCGAAAACAAGCCTGTAATGATTAGGCTGACGTTCCTAATTCTATGTTGCTTGGCTGGTCTTGAGACTTTAAATAGCCTGCAAAGGGATGTGGTAAATCCACATGACCCCTTTTTGTTGTGATAGTTTGACCCCGTTCAAATGAATCTTAGTCACCAGTTTGGCTATTTTTGGTCTAAGTCTGCTTCTGTGGCACCAGGGGAAGAACATGTCTACTGTGACGGGCGAGCCTAAGCCCGAGTGAAAGATCTGGTTTTGGGCAATGGAAGGTTCAACCTTACATAGCACAATGTTATGTGAAGCCAAAAGAGGACGAAAGATTAAAAAGATTTAGAAAGAGTTAAAAAAGAAGCCCATAGTTTCTTTGAACAGTTGGACAGGAAACTTAACTGCAAAATTGCTGACCAAATTTTACTTTGAATGATTAGATTTTTTTTCCCCACATGATGCCTATACCAGTTTAGATACATGTCAAGGTAAAGATGTCAAACTTTAAGAAACAACCTTTGGCCAGGAGGCAGAGGCCAGTGGATCTCTGTGTTTGAGGTCATTCTGGTCTACATAGTGAGGTCCATAACAGCCAGGGCTTACACAGAGAAATCCTAGTACTTTTGGGCACTAGGTCAGTGATGGCATATCATTAATAACTATTTTTTGCCAAGGATCTTATAAAAGCAGATAGAGGAGAGCCAGTTTGAACTCCAACAAAAAAAATTAGGAGAAAAGCTTAAATAGGAAAGTTCAACATTAATAATGATATGTGAAAAGTTCTTTTTCTGTTCATTAGTATTCAATATCCAATAGAATCTTCTCCAAGGGTGGGAATGTTTTGTATCTATGCTGTTCAATATCATAGCTATTAGCCTGCTGAGCACTTGAAACATGATGGTATGAATGGGGAACAGGCACTTGGATTCTTAAATTTTAAGTAACTTAAATTCACATAGGTACATGTGGCTATCAGCCTTCCATGGTACTATTAGAACGTGAGAGGTTCCCCAAACATTTACATAAAATCTACAGCTGTATAAATATCATTCATAATCTTCAAGAGGTAAAGAATAATAAATTAATAGTGTAATTTAGGACATCTGAAAATACTCAAGAAGTTTTGAGCTTGTAGGAGTCACGTGACTAGAGACCATTATCTATCTAGTCAACCACTTACAGAACAGACTTAACACATTCAGCACCACAGCTCAAGTAAGCATCAATCATTTCCTCTGCATCTCTGCGGTCCGGTGTTGCTGTTCCACAGCACTTCCTCCCAGAGCTGGAGACATCCACCACTGATGTAGTTCAGGAAGCTCTGAACTACAATGGCTTCCCATGAGGGTATTATCACAGTGCCTTTTCACTTTTTGAGGCAGAGGATAAGAAAATTAACTTGGAAGAGTAAGGAGGGCGGGCGATCTGCAAACATTTTCTTACAGATTATGGTAGTGGGGCTTTCATTGATTGCTTTATGATGGCTGTTCAACTGTAGATCCCATGTTAACCCAGTTGCAGTTTCCGGTGAACCAAAAGCACACTTAAAAATTAAAGTCTTATTATCATTGTTAGTTTAACATTTTGAAGTAGTGTTTTTGTAGCACAGGTTGGCCTGAATCTAATGAATCTCCTGCCTCAGTTTTTTCAGTGGTGGGATTATAGATCATGCTATATTTTTCTGTCAATACATTTATGTTTGAGAAAACAAAGCTTAGAATCACAATGTAACCATATCTCTGCTATGAATTTTAAAGACAAAACAAATTGAAAATGTGTATTCTAGTTGCTATTGTTTTAATTCCTAGTGAAATATTAACTTAAAATGATCTTAAAGACCAAAAGTTTACCGAAATGGCAGCAATTTTTAAAATTATTTAGCTGTAGCAAAAATGATGGCTGACATAAGGATGTGTCTGTAGGAATGTAAGCAGAATAAAAGCATGATCACCTACTCCAGCTAGTACATTTTTTGCTGGTTTTTAAAATTTACCTTTAGTTTCCTCCTGGCATTGAATTTTCTCAGTTGTTCTACTGTTTCTGGAAGGTGAATTTTGTAGGCATAACGATCCCGCTCCTATAAAAGAAGATTATAATGATACATAATCACTGAAAAAAAGTGAAGAAGTGTAATATAAATTATGAAGGTCAAGTCCTTAAATGTGAAGTTTATATTTAATTTTAAGAAATTGGTTATTTTATTTTATATACTGATACATATTCTGAGACAAGGGATATAAACAGTAAAATTGATGGCTAAATAGTATTTCTAGCAATAATAAAGAACGAAAGTAATAAGCTATCTAATTTTTAGATATGTGGCTAAAGTTACAATGGCTGTGAAAATATGAAGTTATCTTTTTCTACTTAATTTTGTAGCTAGCATGCAAAGTAACAGATTTCATTATGAGATATATATATATATATATATATATATATATATATATATATAAATTGTATTGAGGCATTGAGGCTGTCTTCATCATGAGCTGTCAGGTAAAATGAACACTTAAAAATGAAGTCTATACTGACTCAGCGTTCTGCACTTTCAGGAATAACTGGACTATAAAAATCAGCAAGTCTTCCAACTAGGACAGACTTTTCAAGGGCATCTAATTCAGCTACTTCCCCCATGCAGGGTCTGCTTCAGTCCTTGCCCAGAAAGAAACCGTTCCCTCTGTAGCAGCCCTTTAGAATTCCAAAAGAGCAACTTAGAATTTTATTCTTAAAAAATGAAACTAGATTCCTAGCTTTCACCCCGCACAAAAGTCAGCTCCAAACGGATCAAAGACCTTACCGTAAGACCTGAAATTCTGAAACCATTTGAGGAAAAAATAGGGAAAACACTTGAAAATAGAGGTATAGGAAAGGTTTTTTTCAATAAGACTCAGGTCACTTAGGAAATGAGATCAACAATCAACAAATAGGGCCTCATGGTATTAAAAAGGCAAAGGAAACTGTCAATTAACCGGAAAGGCAGCCTATAGAAGGGGAGAAAAATCTTTGCTGGCCAGACATCTGGCAGAGAAGTAGTATTTGAATTATATAAAGGACTAACAAGAGTTAAGAAACAACCAACTCAACAAATGAGCTAATGAAATGAACAGACAGATCCCCAAAGATGAAATAAATATGGTCAATAAATAATATGAAAAAGTTCTCAACTTCACTAGCCATTTGAGAAATTGAAGTCAGAACTAGCCAGAAAGGCAATTGTTAAGTAAACAATTAGCAAATGTTGGGGTACTATTTCCTGAATGGTCAAAATAAAGCAAGTATCTACCACAAAGTTTAAGGAGCGAGAATGTGTGGAAATTCTGATAAAGATAAAGTAGATTAATACATGTGGAGAGAATGCAGAGATGGGACAGTGAAGACAGATCAGATGGGAGAGATGATAAGGAGGAGGCAGGCTAGGTTGGCTTTATTATGAGAGGGCAGAGATAAAGGTACTTGCTGCCAAGCCTCATGACTTGAGTTTGATGCCAGAACCTACATGAAAGAGAGAACCAACCCCACAAGCTATCCTCTGACTCCTCCCTCCAATGTGTGTCATGGCATATCACCTAAACAAATAAGTAAATAAATGTAAAAAAGCTTCTTATGAACATTCACATGAAACTCAGTCTTCATATGAATATACACTTAATTTCTCTAAGGAAAAGATAGAATGGCTGGGTCATGTGACTGGTCTGTTTAACTTTTTAAGAGGTCAAACTGTTTTACAAATTGGATGTATCCTTTACATTCCTAGTAAAAGCATGAGTTCCAGTTGTTCTATATCTTTGTCAATACTAGGTGTGGTTAGTCATTTATTAATTTTTTGTTTACATTTATTTAACACATGAGTGTTTTGCCTATATGTGTGTATATGCATCATGTGTGCACAGTGTCTGTAGAGGCCAGAAGATGGCATCCGATTTTCTGGAACTGGAGTTACAGATCCTTGTGAGCCACCATGTGAGTGCTGGAAATAGAATCTGAGCCCTCTGGAACAGCAGCCAATGAATGCTCTCAACTGTTGATCTATCTGTCTAGTCCCAGTAATTTTTATTTTAGCCACCCTAACACATCCTAACACTGTGGCATTATTTGGATTTCCCTAATGACTAATAATGTTGAACAGCTTTGCCTGTGCTTACCAGCTACCTGTGTATCTTTGAAAGAAATCTGCTTAACTATTTTTACATTTTAGATTAGATTTATGTTTTCTTATGGAATTTTGAGAATTCTTTACATTCTTTAGATGATTAGATCTTTATCAGATACATAATTTGCAAAGATTTATTCTCAGTTTACAGTTTGTTTTTCATTCTTTTAAAAGTATCTCTCAAATAATAGAAGCTTTTAGTTCTGCATGTATTTTGCAGGTAGAACAGGATGTTCTGACAGATTGAACATGGGTAGTTCAAGAAATTTGGGTATGAGTAACTGAAGTCTAATTCTAACTGTACTGGGAAGACTAGGGCAAGCAGTTTGAAAGATGCATGGCAACAAATGGGGTTTCCAGTTGATTTTGAAAACACTTCCTACCTAATAGCATAAATATATTCCCCAAAGTGTTAGGTACTGACGATAAGGAAATCAGTTGAGAAGTGAAGAACGGAAGTGACTGCCTGGTGCTGAGTGATGAGACAGAGAAAGCACATTTCATCACATGCTTCTGCTCAATAAGACCCTAGGGAGCTTACCTGATGGAATGGCTAGAAGACTGAAAGCCGGAGAAAAGAAGGGAGACATTTCAGGGATCCCAGGCTTTCAGGAGAACACTTAGGCTGACATTGCTGCTATTTCCTTTATCTATTTTACTTTAGTTTTGATTCCTGACATATCCTAGCCTAGGTATAAGGCTGCAGCCCGGAAAGTCAAAGGACCAAATGAGCCCTGAGAACAGCCCACGGAAAAGAGGATGTTGGTGAGGATAGAACCTTGTGGCCATTTCACAGCCTGACTCTGTCTTCCTTTTAGACTAGGAAGTTTACTGCAACTGTGACCCTGAATTCTGCCTGTACTTAATCTTGCTGTTGTTGGGATGCCTATTCTGGCAAGTATGATTAATTCAGATAGACAAAGGATGTTAAACAGATGCAGTCAACAACTATATAAAGGCATTCATATATTACTCAGTTTAATACTCAGATTATTTTCAACGCAGAATAAATAAAAAAGACCTATTTTATTTAACTGATGAAATAATTCTTTTGCTCTTATTTTTGACTCAAAACAATAATATTTTTGATTTTGGACACCCTTTATTACAAGAATTTTCATGATTCTATTTCTTTACTTTGTAGTTATTGAGGGCATTTTCATTAAGCCTTGGCTTACATTTTAGCCATTCTAAATCAACATAACTTGTATTCACTGTAATGAGACACATATAAACATGAACAAGGGCTAAATGTAAGAAAGTTGCTCCTTCCAGTTAGATAAACTCCTCACTGACTTCCTTATCTCCAGATGACACGCAAACAGTAAGAATAACCAGTAGTTCACACATGAAAGTGACTCTGAGTTTAGCTTTCCAGACTTTTCCTTTTATGGTACTGATATTTTAAAACATTTTGGTGCCAGAAATCTATTCTATATGGAACTCAGACTACTTAAGATGAGAACTATAATCATTGGTAGACACAAGAATTTCCAGAAAGAAATATGCTATTAGCCAAGATAAGCTTTGATAATGAAAGCCCCTGTAACTGTATAATCCTAAGACATCTTTTAAAGGATCTTAAAAATGACTTAAACAGCTGCCATTGTTCTTATTTGGCAGTAAAAGTAACTTTTAAATGACAAAAGAGCTTTATTGAAAAAAACTCAGAGAAGCAAAGAAAGAACAGGAATCTTCTAAGCTGTTCATTTCATATCAGGAAGAAAAACTACTAACAATAAAGTAAAAACTGTCGAAGAATCTTTGCTGGGAAAATAAAAAATATTAGTATTAAAATATCAAAAGATTGAATGCATATTTCAAAAGTAATATTCTTTTTTAATGCTACTGGGGACTATACTTGTGGGTTTTTTTATGCATGCTAGGAAAGTGTTCTATTATTGAATAATATCTCTCAACCCAAGAAGTAATATTTTCAAGGATAATCAAGATTTACCAAAATGCCAAAATTGCTGTATATTATTCCATGTCATTATCACCAGGAATACATTATTAATCAATACTTTTACATATATCTTAGTGTATTGCATAACCTTGGAGGGAGCAACATGGTATAACAGTAGCCAGGAAAGACTTTACCAAGAAACTGGTATGTATCTAAATAAGGATATGAAGATGGTGAGGGTACAAACCACAGTGTCCTAGAGGAAGAATATTCTAGGCAAAGGGAGGGTTGAGGCAGTGATGCAGGACATGGAACTTTGTCAACAGGTCTGGCCCTGTGATTTGACCACTAGACTTAGCAGCATGAAGGTCAGTAATGACTAGAAAAGAGCTGTTTTTCTTTTGAGTTTTTGAGATTCTGGGGTTGAAACTAAGGGCCTTGCATATGCTAGGCAAGTACTCTACTGAGGCATACCCATTGCCAATGGGGTTGGTAGGATTGAGATCCTGACTAGTATGAGTTCAAGAGAAAGGAATGGCAGAAATTGGGGAAATGGGTACATAAAATTCTGTTCAGTTTTGTAGTTGAGGGAAGCAAGGATTGGGGGCAGAAGCTGGAAGAGTTTGTAGGAGCAAGAGAAGACAGATGTGCATGTAGGCATGTGAACTTAAGCAAGAAAAACAAATCACAACACATTAGACCCCAAAGATCCAGAAAACTGATAATTTGGGAAAGAAGGAAATGGCTGGAGCAATGTCATCTAGCTAGTGAAAGGGACAGAATATAGGACATAAATGGTAAGTCATGGGAGGATGATCTAAAATCTTGGTTCTATCAGTGATAACTTCTGTGACTTGTGCCAAAATTAGGAACATCTCCAAGGATGCATTCTTCCTTATAAAGCAAGAATTTCCTGTAATTATAGCACAACATTTTAATGAAACAATATTATTTCCTGATGTCTCAAGATATGATTTCCCCTTCATCTAGAAAAATGGTATACAAAAACTTCTGAAATGTGTCTTTTCCCTAAAACAGAAAATCTATACCATGCCTATTGAAAACCAGTGAAGTACTACAGAGTATAGAGTCACACCCAAAATAAAGACAATGAAGACAACATGGCTACGCCAGCTGTTCCTTTTCATCTTTAGTACATATGTTGCCAGACAACAGCTTGTCTTCCCTTGCAGATTCTGTTGTAATCTGCTTTTGTGCCTTTCCAGCAGCCGACTATCATACATGTCTCAGACAAGGTGCAAGACAGCAAGCACGATGCACAACACCAATGGAAGGGTGAGAAACAAGCAAAGAGTGAAAGGTTCATCTTCTAGGGTGGTGCACTGCTGCCACTAGCCTTTCAGTCTATGTGGATGGTGAGAGATGAGCGCAGGTACCTTAAGCCATGGGTGATTCAGTGCTTCATAAACGGTGATCCTTTCAGCAGGATCCAGCATCAGCATGCGGCGTACTAGGTCTTTGGCACTTTCAGAGATATGGCTCCATTGCCTTGGATTCATCTGAGGAGGCAACAAGGAAAGTTCCACGGTTATCTTCAAGAAGTCAACACCTATAATTATTTAACATTCTATAATCTATACTATTTCAGCATAATATTCTCAGAGCAAATAACAGAGATTGGAAGGCCTGTTTCCTGAGGAAAAGAACACATGCAATGCTTTGTGATTTTTTTCCCTCATATTGTACCAGCAATTATTCTATTGGTGGTATTAGATTGCACTATTTCAATATTTAAAAGGTAGAATGCCCATAATTCTGGTTTCTAGCTTTTGATTCTCATCTAAAAAGGGTAGAATATATTGATCTATAAAGTACTAGAATAAATTTGAGATGAAAAAAAAATTAAAGATTCCTTTTTGGAGACAAGGTTTCCCAGGATGGACTAGAACTCACTCTATAGCCAGACTGCTTCCAGTTGCTTCTGCTTTAGCATCTTGAGTGCTAGCATTATAGATTTGTTCCACTATACCTGGCTAAATAAAGTTTTAAAAGTGATGCCTTCAAATACTGGGATTATATGCTGAGTGTGCTGTGCATCACTATAATCTTAGCAACTGGGATGCTAAGGCAAGGGAATTGTGAGTTTGAGTTCAGTCTAGGTTGGATAGAAATTCTGAAAGAATGAAAGAAAGAAGGGGAGGAAGAAGGGAGGGGAGGGAGGAAGGAAGGAAGGAAGGAAGGAAGGAAGGAAGGAAGAAAGAAAGAAAGAAAGAAAGAAAGAAAGATGCACACAAGCTCTGAAACAAAAAATAAAATTGGGAGCAACATTAATTGTAAAGCTATAAAATTAATTAACTGGATATTCTGATCAGAGCGTTCAAAATCTGAGGAAAACTATACTATCATCACAATCCCATAAAATAGCCAGTTCCACTTGTATAGTGAGTGTACTCGGTAAAGTCACTTCTTTCTTTTAGAGACAAGACAACCAATTTATGTGGTAAAATTGAATAGAACTAAACAGTAAGAATTCCAAGTTTTCCAAAAGTCTTCTGATAATGGCTATGGATCTTTGAGGCAAAGACTGGAAGGCTCTTGGAAGGGGATATGTCCAAGCCCAGAAATGAGAAAAACATTAAGGAAAGTACTCAGAGTTTGGGAGTTGGGAAGGGAAGTGGGAACTGGATGTAGTGACGGAGGTGAGTCTCATTCCCTGTTCAACACCAGGAAGTTGCCTGATTGAATAACTGACCATATAGGAGCTGCCTGATGCCAGGAACTTCATATAGTATCACAGCTTTTGTAACGGTTGTTGTTGTTTTTTATTGTTGGAGACGAAACCCTAGTCATCACATATACAAGGTCAAATGCTCTGCTAAGGAGCTACATGTCTGGCTCAGTGTGCTGGCCATAACCAGTAGGGATCTATGTTACCTCTTAAGAGAAAATGATGGAGAATGAATGCAGCAATTTAAAGCTAAAAGAAATCACAGTAATTGCATCACAGCATAAAAGAATCATTCCAGTTTGACCAAGGGCTAGCAACAGATACTGAGCTTTGGCTGAAGCGAGGCTTTGAACTTGTAGATATGGAGGGAAAAGCAGCTCCATGCTAGGGAGAGCTCTTAAAATTGGAGGATGTTCTATCTTCCCTTTTTTAGAGGTAAAATTACAAAAGCAACCACTTCCGCTTGTTGAATTTTGTGAGATAACCGGTATGAGACTACTTCAATATTGGCATCCCATTTCCTATTGGAATGTGGCCAATGGACCTGTTTGAAAGTAGTGACTAATTAGGCAGGGCCTAGACAGCTATACTCCCTTGTCTTTATTTTTTCCTTCCTTCCTTCCTTCCTTCCTTCCTTCCTTCCTTCCTTCCTTCCTTCCTTCCTTCCTTCCTTCCTTCGCCAACTTGACACAGCTAGACTTATATGGGAAGGAAAAGGTCAATTGCAAAAACGCCTCCATCAGATTGGTCTGTAGATAAGTCTGTGGGGATTTTCTTGATTAATGATTGATGTGGGAGGGGAGGGCCCAGGCCACAAGTAGTGGTTTTGAATGGTATAAAAAAGCAGACCAAGCAAGCGAAGGGCCACAAACCATAAACAACATTCCTCCATGGTCTTTGCTTCACTCTCTTGTCTCCACGTTCCTGTGTTGGTTTCACTCCCATTGATGGACTGTAACCTGCACCCAAATAAACCCTTACCCCCACAACTTGCTGTTGGTCATGGTATTTCATCACAGCAGTAGAAACCTAACTAAGACACTCTTCTTCCCTATCCTTGGGCTCATGTGATCTTCAAAATCCAATTTTCTTTTTCTTGGCAAATGAAAAGATCTGTAAGTGGTGGTTATGAAGTTTGAAGAAAGGATTCAAATGGTAATTCCCTGCTCTTTTTATGAGGATGTCTGACACAATGCAGTCCTTCAGCTGGCAAAACTAGATAACATTGAGTTATCAGGGGCAAAAAAACCCGAGTTAGAAAATAGTTACTCATTTGAATAGCATTTATTTGAAATATTAGCATGTATTCCAGTTAAATAGTATTCTCTGACATCTACCTTAAAAGAGCAAGTATGGGAAGAGTGATGACATGTAGGGAGAAGGACCAATAGCAAGTGTTGTCTTTCCTACATAGAATCTAGATTTAAAACATTTACACACATGAAAGCAGAAGGGGGCCTACTTGAAAAAAGGGAACCAGAGGGAGGGAGGAAGAAGAACAAGGCTAGGTAATGGAGGAGCAAATGTAAACAAGTGTGTGTGTGTGTATACAAAAATACCACAAGAAAACCCACTATTTTGTATGCTGGCAAAAATTTAATAAGAAAATGAAAAAAAAAAAAAGGACCAAGCAAGTCAGCAAATAAGAATCATGTCTAACCACTCAAGAGCAGGAGCAGCTTCCAACTGAGCTATAGTACACTTAGAAGGTGTCACTGAGCTTTTCTTACAAATGATAAGTACCATCAGGGTGTCGAATGATTTTTGTTTTTGAGATGTTTTGGAATAACCTGAAAGTCTGTGAAATTCAGAATAAGATTGCAATATACTAGCTTTCGAAGCTGAGGATTCTGCCCTATTCTTGTGTTATTGATGCTTTCCATAATAAAGAAGCAGCAATACACATTGATAGAATCATCACAGTATTTTTAAAAAAAGAGACAAGGCCCATGAAGTTCACAGAGGTAACAGAAGTGGAGCTATACTTTAAACTGCTGATGAAAACCTGGCCCGGGCGGTGGTGGCGCATGCCTTTAATCCCAGCACTCGGGAAGCAGAGGCAGGTGGATCTCTGTGAGTTCGAGACCAGCCTGGTCTACAGAGCTAGTTCCAGGACAGGTTCCAAAACCACAGAGAAACCCTGTCTCGAAAAACCAAAAAAAAAAAAAAAAAAAAGAAAAAAAGAAAACCTGGGCCTTTTGTAAATGAGGCATTGAAGGTAAACAAGAAGTGAGATTAGCCAAATAAAATGAGAAATAAGTTATAAGGCGCAAAGTTTCAAGTATTTAAAGCATTGAATACTTATTTTTATGCCTTGGTACAGAAATTATGGTATAGTTGCTACCTTATCACTTCCTATAATATTACCACCATTTGCTAGGAATAGGAAATTTTAAAATAATTTTTGGACATTACAAATAGTCCAAATTTCTTACCAAGGCATAAAAATAAGTATTCAATGCTTTAAAAATAGACAAAATCAAATACCAGAAGCTGTTGGAATGAAGCACATTGCCTTGGAAACCAGGAAGTTAGCAACAACTGAACAAACACAAAGGAAGACTTCTATTATTAGCAAATGCTTATAACTCAAAAAGGCAGGTGGGAGATTTTATTATATGGTAACTACGCCATCAGCTGCTGAGGAGATCTAGTGCAGTGCTCAGTGCAGTTCCAGGTGCATATGAAGTGCTCTGTCGCAGATGCTAGAATTCTTTATTTGCATTAACCTGGTACTTGTCTTTGTCTTTGTTTCTTTCTTTCTTTTTGGTGTTTTTGAGACAGCTTCACTATGTAGCCTTGGCTAGTCTGGATCTTTCTATGTAGACTAGGCTAGCCTCAAGTTTCAACAAATCCTCTTGCCTCAGTCTCCCAAGTGCTGGGGTTAAAGGTATCACCACCATGCCTGGCCCTTGGTGCATTTTTACCTGAGTTTCCTTCAATACATTAGTACCTGTAATTTCATTCTATTTGGTGACATTCAACTAGAAAGCCCAGTCTATGTATTTCTGATAACCACTCACAATCTCCAAGGACAGGAGGGCAGTGGCTACTTAAGAAGCAACCCCCTATAGTATTTAGTTACATTGAAAGTAGTGCTTTTATTTATTAGTCGTCAACTGACTCTAAGAGAAGCAGAAAAAGCTATACTTATAACTTCTGACAGTGCACAAGGCTAACATACTAAATTATTGACCATTTCCACCTCTGTGTGTTTTAATTATAGTTTGAAAGGATGAGGCTGCAACTCTGAAACTACCTTCCCACAATATGGGCTAGAAAGATGGCTTAGCTACGAGAGTGAGTATTGCTGTTGCCCAGAGCATGTGCTCAACTCCCTGTTTCCACAGGAGGCTCCAGGGAGATCTGGTCTCCACTGGCACTTGCTCTCCGGTGCACATATTCACACACAAACATATGCGCACACATAATTAAAAATCAAATCTTTCAAAAATATAACATCACTGACAAAATTAAAAGAAAATGTTAATGGTCTTAGTTTGGGAGTCTAGTGTTACATAAACTTGTATTTGTATTTGGTCTTATGTTACCAGGCACAGCAAAATGAAGCAATGATTCAGTTGAATAGAAAACATGAGCTTCAGTGATAATGGGAAAAAAATTCCTCAACATTAAGTGCCTTGACCAGAGACAAAGACACAGACTCTCATGGTTTCAGACCCTACCAGCTACATGCGTTAGAGTATGGTTAAAAATGTAAGAATAATTGGGACTGTGAACAGGCTTTCAGCTTACTTATTTCTGTGTT
Source organism: Chionomys nivalis (assembly GCF_950005125.1). NCBI lineage: Eukaryota > Metazoa > Chordata > Mammalia > Rodentia > Cricetidae > Chionomys > Chionomys nivalis. The sequence goes on from NC_080112.1 coordinate 30,997,995, forward strand.
TTTTTGATATAGCCCTCCACAATGTCAGTAATAGCATTATTTTTTAAATGTTTTTTTAAAATAATGAAAGCAATAATCCTGCGATTACAAGAAGATAATAATAGTTGAGGTTTTCATTGCACAAAATATGAATTTTAAGTCATATTAATTGGAGCTGAAGAGATGGCTTAGCGCCTCTGGAGGATCCAAGTTTGGGTCCTAGCATCCACATTGGGTGGAACTCTACTTCCAGGGGATCCAACACCTCTGGCCTCTGCAAGAACCTGCATTCACGTGCAGACACATATTTAAAATTAAAATAAGAAAACAAATTCTTTTGAGCAAATACCTCTGAATTGTAATCATGAAGCATGGTTGTGATGCTCACATGTCAGTTTACTCTGTAATATAAAGACATTTTTCTGCTGTATTGGTCAAAATTTAAAATTAGGATGAGAAACAACTTAAAGTAACCTGAGTGAAATTTTCATTTGAATGATATAAATTAAGAAAAAAGCTTTAAAAATAAAGACCTTTTCATTACTATATAAAAAAGACCCACAGAAGTTTGCTTCTCATTGAGTTGAGCTCATGGTGACTCACACTTTATCCAGACTCCACTGTGCTTCACAAGACTACTGGGACCTTTGCTATGGTGGGGCGAGTACCTAGCTGACAGTCAGTTGGTGGGCAAGAGTAACATCAAAACATCTTTTGGGATCTTTTAATCTGAATGGAAAAGAAAAAGTCAGTATCCATTACCTTATATTTTCCTTTAATAATGCCTTCAAACAGTCTTTCCTTGGTTCCATAGAAAGGCAAGCAACCGCTGAGCAGGATGAAAAGGATCACGCCACAGCCCCAGACATCAACAGGCTTTCCATAAGGCTCTCTCTTGACTACTTCTGGGGCCATAAAGTGAGGTGTTCCAACGCGTCCTGTATTTAAAACAACAGTATGGAAAACTGGTTTTATGAAATGTTTTTTTTTCCTATTTGAAATCTGAAAATAAAAAAAAAAAACAATATCAGCTGGGTGGTGGTGGCGCATGCCTTTAATCCCAGCACTCTGGAGGCAGAGGCAGGCAGATCTCTGTGAGTTCCAGGCCAGCCTGGTCTATAGAGCAAGTTCCAGAACAGAGAAACCCTGTCTCGAAACCGCCCCCCTAAAAGCATTATCAGTCTGAATGTTCTTCAAACACTTCTCTTTATAAAAGGAGTTCATGGAAGGAAAAATAGTTTATCTGATCACCTTTTAAAAACACTGGGTCTAGAACAGGACCTGGTATTTATCTCTGAATTTTGCATGTTATGTAATAGGTTTTTATTTCTTGTATCTTCAAGAAGTTTAAATGTTGTAATTTAGAGTGGGGCAGGGAAGAGTGGGTTGACCGAGCCTGGAAGAGGTGGAAGCCTGCCTTGGGTAGAGGTGGGGCAAGGGCAGGGAGAGGGCATAAGTGAGCGACAATTTGATGGTAAAACAATTACTTTTAATTGCCAAGTTCCTATTAGGTTGGTTGCCGCAATTCTCAAAGGCCACTGGGGATAACCATTAGCTCCCCCCTAATGCTAACACTTGAAGAGAATGAGAGTAAACAAAATGAGGAACTCCCTCCCATGCACCCTCTTTTTTTTTTTTTTTTTTTTGAGACAGGATTTCTCTGTGTAACAGCCCTGGCTCTCCTTGAATTCACTGTGTAGACCAGGCTGGCCTCAAACCCACAGAGATCCACCTGCCTCTGCCTCCCAAGTGCTGTAGTGCTGGGATTAAAGGCGTGCGCCATCATGGTGGCTCATAGGAGCTGAGTGCCAAAGTATCATCTGACTCTTTCACTCTCATCTTCTTTAAAGGATTTTCTTTTTTCCTCTCTCTAGCACTATCTGCTTGTACATCATAACCATTTTAACTGAGTACCAAAAGATAGTCTTTTCCTCTATGGAGGAATAAAAGGCTTAAACTCCAGGGAAAGGACTTTGGGATGGGCCATTGACTACCAGACTTGGCAGCTCTTTTACATTTTGTAGGCCCAGCCCTGCCTTCCTTTGTCTGTTTATCTGCCTGTCTCTTCTTAAGCTGAATCCAAGATCATCTTTACTTTGAAGGTTGCAAAATACTTTATCTCACTGTGGTTCAAAGTTTAAAAACAACCTAAGAAATCTTTTAGTCCATCCACAGAGACTATGTTGCAAAGCCTGTTGGTTACCAAACTCAGCTGGGATGGAGAGGGCTAATGATCTCTGCGGCAGATTCTTCTGGTTTCCCTTTCATTCCTCAGAATGGAAGAGATTAATTTCAGGGTTCCAACAGGAAAAATACCCTCACTTAAAATGTACAATGAAAACTCAGTACTGGCTACAAGGACCTGATGAGAGAAATAGTTTTTATTTCTGGATTGCCTAATTTTGCTTCCTCAAGCAGCATAAAGGAGCTGCAGTGTTGGGAGCTGAACCTTCCAGTTCATTGGCAACTTCCAAAAGGCAGGGTCCCAGGATAATAACCATTGTTCTAATGGACAGGGCAGGAGCTGGCAGAAGTCGGGAAAAGTAGGTCTAAGAGCTCAGGGCATCATTTGAAACACTGCTCCCAGGACCCATGGATATCTGCTGAAAAGTTCACTTGGTACTTTGACACTCAACTCCTACGACTTCCTACTCAGGTATGAGTGACTCATTGTGTGTGTGTGTGGGGGAATAATCCAAACCACCACAGTCTAGGCCCAGCCATCTATCTGGACTGAAGAAATGAGTGCTCTTTCTTAGGGAGGATGCATACTCTCAGCTCAAGAATTTGCTCAGAGATGACAGATATACTTTTAAATTTTAAGTACATCTGTAATGTGAAAAACTTTACCTAACTCCTTGCTTTTGCTACCAATTTTTTGCAACTTTATTTTTTGCGACCACTTGACTTCTATGACTTTGATCACAAAATTCTAAGAACAGGAAACCAATTACCAAACCAGACATGGAACCTCAGATATTTACATAAATATTTAAATGCTAACTTAAATGCTGCAATAAAACCCTCCCTCAAACTTCAGGGAAGGAGTTGTTCTGAGTGGTTATGCTTTTACTACTTTAGGATTTGAATCTTCATACATATAGCCTTTTTTACCTTATCCTTTTTGTAGGCGGTTTACAATTTCCTGCCGAGTTTTACATTCAATGTTGTACATCATTCAGCCTTTTTGTGGTGACTTGCAGTTATCATCCTGGCTATCAACACAGGAGCCTTCACTACAGAACAGACTGCACTCCCAGGAGCCTCACAGGTACGGAAGGCTGGATCTCTGTGGTAAGCTGTCCTTGACTTGCTGTCACTGTTACTACATTTTCTATCATCAGCCTTTCATTTTCTTCCCCCTCCCCATGCTTTCTGCAGTGTTGGCAACTCTTATTATTAGCTTATTATCTGATACTGACTGGAAAATGCCTAGTCACTAGAGTCTTTCATTCAAACATTTCCAAAGTGCTTGTCAGGTCCTCACCATGGTGGTAGGTGTGCAGATGTGTAGAGGGATGAGCCATGGCTCTTCGACCCCTTACACATCTCTTGTCTGCTCTTATTACATGCCCTTGATCAGATTTTGTAAGGAGGTAGGTAACCTAGATAGTTCTGCTTAGATGGAAGAGGAGGGATGACAGTTATAATATGCTTGTTTTTAAAAGACAATAATTGTTAGCTTAGTCTTCAAGCGAAAGGCTAAACCTAACAGATAAAATGACAAAAGGCATTCTAAACAGATGGACTAGCAGTGCAAATTATGAGGGGACACAAAATCTACACAATTTTATGAAAACCAGAAAGAGGTCCTCCTACTGTATATGCATTTAGTTCTCAACAGAGAGGACTACGGATGGCTTTTGGGAGGACTTACTCTCTCTGAGGAGTGGATGGGGGTGGGTAGGGGAAAGTTAGGGGGAGCAGAAGGAGGGGATGGAGTGGGAACTAGCATTGATATGTAAAATGAGAAAAGATTGTTTAAAAAATAAATATTTTTTTAAAAGAAAGAAATGCAGGCAAGAATCAAGCCAAGCTAAGGTCGGACATTTATAAATAAGAAAAAAAAGGATAAATGGTTTTACTACATTGCAATTATTTTCTAGGTTGTATTTAGGGTAAGTGGGGGTCTCTAAAGAGTTGAGTGATAGATGGGGAATGTAAGTGGGGAGTTAAGTGGTATTAGTATGTAGAACATGTAAAGAAGATAATCCTTTCGATTTGGAAGCCCAGCTAATCAAAGATTCCAATCTACAGGAAAAAAAGCTTTCTGTTCCAAAGCTGATAAACATTAGCAAAATTTCAAAAGTACTTTAAACATCAGGAAAGCTTTTTTCTAAGGAAAATCATGTATCCCTTTATCTATTCACATTGTGTTTTTAAAGGCATCACAATATTTAAAAAGTTACTTCAAGAATATATAGAATGGTTTATTAAGAAATGACAGTATTTTGACTATTAGAAAGCATTTTAGGACTGGAGATGTAGCTAAGCAGGGTGCCTGCCTAACATGTACAAGTCCCGAGTTCCACCCTCAGCACCATATTAAAATTCGGTGTGATGGTTGGTGCACATCTGCAATCCTAGTGCTCAGGAGGTGGAGTCAGGAAGATAACATGTTTAAGGTCTTCCTTAATTCCTTGTCAAGTTGAAGACCAGCCTGGGTCACATGAAATCCTCTCTCGAAACAAAGTTTAAAAAATAATTTTAATTCTACAGCATGAAAAATAGTAATTTTTGAATAATGGATCTGCTGTGAGCTCAAAAGTAGTTGAAAAATAAAAATTAGGAGGAGGGTTCATGGACTTTACAAAAATGACTGAACAAGGATACAATCTTAATAAATCTACTCCTCCCAATCAAGATTTGTGAAATAAAATAGAGTCCATGCCACAATGAATAGAGAATGCAGAGTAACAGACACAAAGTCGCTCAGTATATAACACAGAAAAGGAATTTGGCTCATTCTCTCTCATTGTCATGTTATTGAAAGGGTTTAGCTGGAAAAGTATGCAAGGTCAGAAGAACTTAACACAATTTAATATCAGAGAGCAGTGTGCTAAAGAGTTATTGTTATTTACTTAATTTTCATATTTATTTATCTATTATGTATATAGTATTCTGTTTTCACATATGCCTGCACACCAGAAGAGGACACCAGATCTCACTATGGATGGTTGTGAGCTACCATGTGGGTGCTGGGAATGGGCCTTAGGACTTCTGGAAGAGTAGCCAGAGCTCTTAGCCATCTCTCCAGTCCCCAGAGAGTGATTTTTTTTTTGTTGTTGTTTTTTCGAGACAGGGTTTCTCTGTAGCTTTGGTGCCTGTCCCGGAACTAGCTCTTGTAGACCAGGCTGGCCTCGAACTCCCAGAGATCTGCCTGCCTCTGCCTCCCTAGTGCTGGGATTAAAGGCGTGCACCACCACTGCTCGGCCAGAGAGTGATTTTTTAAACTACAACTATAATTTATGTTCATTTTTTCAGAAGATAGTCCATATTGTTAGTGCTTGATGCTCTAGTCATAATCAAATTGAATGAAATATCTTCTGTAACAGACAGCTATTTTGACAGGTATGGTTTGGAAAGCATTTATATTTAACATAAGCATTTGCTTTTTTAAAAAAAAAAATAAAAGAGTATCTTGCTGTGTTGCCTAGGCTGGTCTCAAAGCAACCTTAGCCTCCATAGTGCTGGGATACCATGTGTCCATCACCACACCTGCTTAACAGAAGTATTCTGAAAGGTGGCCAGTTGACTGGAAGACTTCGTGTTAAAGGATACGTTTCATGTTGTTATTCTTCGCGAAGCTCTTAGTACTTGGAGGTGGAAAAGAGAAAGCACTGACTACACTGGCAGTATCGAATGGAGAACTATACAATTTGCAAAACTAAGAACTAGAGGTAAACTCTGGGCAGCATTGTGGGCTGGTCTCTGGTGAAAAGAATAAATAAAGACCCCACAATCCTGGGATCTTAATTAACATCCACTTCTATACACCAGTGAAGAAAGTTCCTACTTTTACTTTCTTGTTTTCTATTATGGCATAGGAATTTTAAAATCATGTTTTGATTTGGTCAATAAGACAATCAGCCTGTATTCTTATCTATTTGTTCTTCAGGAACACACAGGCTAGTGACTTCAGGATTCTTTGATATATAGAAAAAGGAAAATGGTACGAAATTAAACTTAGCCTGCTCTGACACTAGAAGGTAAACCTATACACACTAGAGGCGACTTTATTTGTCTTGTTCACCTTCCAAAGCTTCTATGCTCCAAACGTTAACCACTTTGTACACTGTTCTTGTATTGGGCTTCTTCTCTGTGAACTGCTAGGGACACAATACAGAAAGCTACACAGCACTTTCTACAGTACTGGAGATGGAACCCAGTGCCTCATACATGCTAGACAAGTGCTCTGCACCAAGCTACACCTACAAGCCCAGAGGCTTTTGTTTTTGCTTTTTTTTTTGTTTTTTTGAGACAGGGTTTCTCTGTGTAGCCCTAGCTATCCTGGAAGTCATTTTGTAGACCAGACTGACCAAGAACTTGGAGATCTGCTTGCCTCTGCCTCTTGAGTGCTAGAATTAAAGGTGTGCGCCAGCACCTCCCAGCCAGAGTCTGTTTTTAAGGGAGTAAAACAGTTATGACAGCAGTTACTGAGTTGAAAACTATCTCATGGTGCTGGGTAGAACGGGGTGTGAAACACTCAGGCTGGACTAGTATCTAGTTTTAAATTTTACACCAATTTAAAAGTAATCAGGTTTTGAAGGGGGAAAACAAATATGTTAAAATGGTCTTACCTCCAGCGACAAGTCCAGATTCTCCTAACTGAATAGCTACCCCAAAGCCCCCAAGCTTAACAGGTGCCGAGTTTTCTTTTGAAGCGAGGAGAACACAGTGGGGCTGAAAAGAAAAATCAACAATCAAACCTAAAGATAAGAATTAATGGAAAATAATTCAATTTACACAAAACTAAATAATACAATATAGTCATACTTAAAAGAATGTTGGAATTGGATCTGCAGAATGGCTCAGAAGGTAAAGGTACTTACTTGCCTGGTCGATAACTTGAGACTCACAAGATAGAAAGAGACAACTCCTACAAATTGTCTTCTGGGCCCTTTACCTCCCCCCAATAAAAAACACATGTGTTAAAAAATTAAAAACCTATTATTAAAAAACAAATTTCAGTTTAAAAAACAAACTTCTGAAGCTGGGCAGTAGTGGCATATGCCTTTAATCCCAACACTCAGGCAGGTGGATCTCTGAGTTTGAGGCCAGCCTGGTCTTTAGAGTGAGTTACAGGACAGCCAGAGGTCCACAGAGAAACCCTGTCTCAAATAAACAAACAAATAAATAAAAGCTTCTGAATTATTTTCTATGCTTGAATTCTTTATTGTCTTCTCACTTCTGAATGCTTTCTCTAAAGACTTAGGAATTGTTTCCTATATTAAGTTATCTTTCATAAAGCATTGATGTTCAAGAAGTGCAGATAGATTTTCTTTTTCTGAGCAATAATCTCTTCATTTGACAATTTATATTTTTTTTCAGCAAAAATACATGGTCTTCCTGTACAATGTGATTTTACTTAGAGTCACTATAGTTTGCCCCTTAGGGGATGCTAATGGCCTTTTCTTTCTTCACCCTCCCCATCATCTTTCTATATTTTTTTACTTTGTAAGAGGAATCAAAATGACTATTTTATTGTTGTTGTTTGAGACAGGGTTCCTCTGTGTAACAGCCTTGGCTGCCCTGGAATTTGTTTTATAGACCAGGCTGGTCTCCAATTCACAGAGATCTGTCTTCCCTTTCCTCCCAAGTGCTGGGATTAAAAGTGTGGATGTTGGGTTTTAATAACTTGAATTGAGCTGTGTTCCTAAGGATTTCTCCCTGGGCATGTCTTGCCTGTGAACCTATTCTTCTTTCCTGGTTTCCTTGTAGGATCTCATCTTCATGTGTTTGCTCTTGGAAGTTTGTTGGAGGTGGTATCAGAAAAGAAGGTAATTGTAATGACCCTGCTCAATTACTATATTCTCTGTTATACCTACCATACATTCAAATGATTCTTAAAACATGGCCTAATATGAAAAGGCAAGCCTTTTGAGCTAAAGCACTTTTTATTTTCTCTTATATGATGGACTTACAAGTGTCTATAAGCCACCTAGTGTGTGTGTATGTGTATGTGCACGCTTGCTAGGAACTGATATCATTTTAAGTATGTTTAGCTCACAAGATAGTTGGCTTGAAAAAAGGCCCTACCACCCTGCACAATAAAACTGAGCTAGTATATCCATACAGATGTTTGACAGTGATAAGTAGAAATGGGAGGGATCCTTCTTCTTTCTAATAAGAGCATCAGAAATGTTGGATGCTGGGCGGTCACGGTGCATGCCTTTAATCCCAGCACTCGGGAGGCAGAGGCAGGTAGAGCTCTGTGAGTTCGAGGCCAGCCTGGTCTACAGAGTGAATTCCAGGACAGCTAGCGATACACAGGGAAACCTTGTCTCAAAAAGCTGAGAGAGAGAGAGAGAGAGAGAGAGAGAGAGAGAGAGAGAGAGAGAGAGAACGAGAGAGAGAGCACGAGCGCATTTACTCTGGAAGTTATTCTTACTGTTAGAACATTTTAAAGGCCTTTACACTGAGTGCATCATAAAGAAAGATGAATCCTCAAATAGAAGTGTACATAAGTATATGAGAACAACAAAAAGAAAGGGAGCGGAAGAGAAAGCAGGTATACAAATCAATAGTGAACAAACTGGCATGACAAAACAGTGAGAAGAGCCTATGGGAGCTGGGGACATAGCTCAGTGGAGAGCACTTGTCCAGCACATGCAGGTTTGAGAAAGGATGGACAGGAGAAGAAGATACAGCTTAGATTCAAACAAGGTTTCTTGGTCATGCCTGTGGAAGCATTTTATCACTTTCTTAGGGAGGAGTAGAAGCCTCAGTCAGAAGCCTATGTATGGTACATTTCTCATAGTCAGTTGACTATACTAATTCTGAAGTTAATGTTATATTGTAATCTATGTGGATTTAGACATTTTCAATCAATCATGTGTGAAGAGTCATAAAATTTGTACTCCTGGTAAAAATGCAATAAATCAACAGATACAAATTAATAATTATAAAGCAGAAAGCATATAATATAAAATTAAGCTGGTGAGGATTTGGGAACTGCTATTTCATTTGGGTGTTTTTTTTATTGGAGCAAAATCTGAACAGAGACTAGAGTGAAGTTAAAGAAAAAGCAAGCCACATAGAAGCAAGTTATGGGCAGAGAAAACATTCAATAAATACAAAGGTCCAGCGATATGGGGAGGGTTTTATGTATAAATAGTGGAAAGAAGGATATTTGGGAAGAATGAGCAAAGATAGAGTGGTAGAAACTCTGATTACAACATCCTTAAAACCATGGTCAACACTAGATTTTACACTGATAATGATGGAAAAACTACACGGGAATTCTGAACGTGGAGCACTATAATCACCTTGGGGTTCAGAAAGGATCTCTCTGACTGCTCTGAAGACCAGTGATTGTAGGAACACAAGAATGAGTGAAAAGAGGCGACTACAGTTGATTAGGCATGAGATGATGGTGATATGGACAGAAGATGACAAGACCCGATCAAACATAGCTCATGTTCTAAAGGTAAAGCTGAGAGGAATTGCTGATGGATAGATGTGTAAGAGAAAGAGGCGGGTCAAGCTTGACAAGCAGGTTCTTGGAGTGAAAGATAAAGATCATATACTGAAATGGGGAATTCTAGGTGAAGAATTTGAAAGAAGAACTATTGAGTGCTAGGCCTGGTAAAATATTGTGGGGTAGGGGCTGGGATTAGATATGCAAATTTGGGGATCAACAGCATGCTAATAGTATTTACAGCAAAGATAATGACGCTTCTAAGGGAGTGACTACTATTAGAGAAGAGGATGCAGAGTTGGGTCTTCGTGGGTAAATGGAGGACAGAAACATGAGGTGAATCTGGCAAAATAAAACAGAATAGCCAGACAGTGAAACAAGATGAACATCAGAGTTTGCATCTTAGAAGCCAAGTGAGGAAGGAACCTTTTTTCAAGAAGAAATGCTTAGTAGTGAGTGACTAATGTTACTGAGGCCATTTTAAATTGAGAACTGAGAACAGATGATTAGATCTGGCAGTTTGGAAGTCACTGGTACCCATGATGAGAGTGGTATTGGTGGCACAGTGGAGATTATAATGTCCACTGAACTAGGTCTGCAGAGAATGGGAAGAGATGATGTGGAGACAGTATGTATAGATAGCTTCCAAAGTTTTCTGTGCTAGGATTTGAGACGGGACACAGTTAGAGGAACATATGGAACTGAAGAAGTCCCACCCCCACACTTCAACCTTAAGACCAATCATATAACTTCATCTATTTACCAAGTTCAGTGTTTCTAAAAGAAGACCTAAAAATAATTACATTTAAAATATAAAAAATTTATGTAATCATTTTATATAAATCATTACCACATCAAAAAAGCAATGACTGCAATTATCTTTCTTTGAAAAAAGATTTTATTTTTACATGTGTGTGTATGTGTGTGTGTGTGCGCGCGCGTGCGTGCATATGAGTGCAATGCCTGTAGAGGCTGAGAGGGCATCTGACTCTCTGGTGCTGGAGTTGCAGGAAGTTGTGAGCCATTGACTTGGGTGTTGGGAAGTGAAGCCTGGTCCTCTGGAAGAGCAGGAAGTCCTCTTCACTGCTGAGCCATCTCTTTAGTCCCTCTAACAGTCGCACTACATTCTAATTTTCCCGACTATCAAAACAATGCTTTTAGTTGTGCTTTAGTTTAAAAAAAAAAAAACAAACAAACCCAAGCCCTAGTATTTTGGAGGTAAAGAAAGGAAGATCAGGAGTTCAAGGGTGGCTCCAGTTGTATATTAACAGCTCTAAAAGATTCTATCTCAAAACAAACACCCAAATTAAATGAGATACATGACCTTCTATTATATACTTTCCCCTTCTCCAATCTCCCCTTCTATTATATTCCTCCCCCTCTCCAATTTTCACGGTATTTATTTAAGATACTCAGTAATTTCTACCACAAAAATCCCCTACAGTCTAGATTTGGCTAGTTGTACCCACGGGTTTATAATCTATTATGCTTTGTACTTTGCTGCATTTCATGGAGATTCATAGTTAGATCTAGAATCTTGATTAGAGTCAGGTTCAATTTCAGTTTTATGTATGGATACTTCATGTGGTTTAATTGCTATATCTCATCAGTAAGAGCATGTCTGGTTGCCCTGCTACAGGACTGAGCTGTAGGTTCAGGTGTTATTTACCTGACCCATCATGAGATTTACTATCAACTGTTCATTTAAAGGTGTCTCCAATTACAGATGTTAACAGCCTCATTCCATAGATTCATACTTTTGGATCCTAAAAACTTAGTGTCTGTAAAAATACTAAAGGGAAATTTACATAGCATAGAATGTACACATCAGAAGATACTCCCAGAGAGTTTGGATGAAGAATATCTTTGGAACCCAGAGACCTATCAGGACAGTCCCACCAGTCCAGAAACTTCCTTATCCATTTCCCATTCACTCTCTGCTGCCATTGCACATAGTTCTGCGAGTTTTCCAGCAGGGGCTTGCTTTGTCAGTGTTAGGACTTCGTATACATGAAAGCATAAAATGCACTATTTTGTGCAAGGTTCCTTTCAGCATATTTCCAAGATTCAGCCATTTTCTTGTGATCAGGAAATCCTTTCTTTTTATTACTATATTCCATATTTTTCCACTCTCCTATAGATGAACATTTTGACTGCCTCCTGTTTTTCTTTGTGTGTGTGTGTGTTTCTCTCTCTGTGCATGTGTGTTTGTGTGGTACATGCACATGTGTGTGCAAGTACACATGCCTATAGACATGGAGGTCAGAGGAAGTATTAGGTGTCATGCTCTATCACTTTTCACCTTACACCTTTGAGACCAAGTTGCTCCCTAAACCTGGAGCTACAATGGACCCCAGCAAAGCCTAGGGATCCTCTTGACTCCACCCTGCCACTTATCACTGAAATTACAGGCTTGGAAGGCCATGGCCAGCCTTTATGGGTGCTGGTATCTGAACAATTGCTCTTAGCCACTGAGCCATCTCTCCACCCCTCTTGTTTTGTTGACATTTATTATGAATAAAGGTGCTATGAACCATTTCCAGAATATACAGTTGATATCTAGGCAATTCCCGAAGGTGACTTGCAAGAATTTTCTATTATAGATTTATAGACTTTACTACATTTGATATGTTTTAATCAGTTGCTGTCTTTTTTTCATTTTGATGATTAACTTGCCCCACTTTTGGCTAGTGGAAACCCCTCTAAGTCACCTCTTAAACTCTTCCCTATGATTACAGGAGTCTGTTAACTTCATTGCTTTCAGGCACAAGAGGTCGTCCTAAGCTTGTCTTACTCTTGCCCCAGATCAGAAACCAGTCATTTTTCTAAGGAGCCCCATTTCCTTTTAGTGGGAAAAGGTATTTAAATTTACATGAGGCTCCTAAGCATACAGTTATTATTGTTTCTAGTAGACAAAGTTTAAAATGTGTACTTTATAAAAGGGGAAGAATTACACATTCACTCTTTTTCGACTGTAAGGTTTTGACTTCTTTGATTTAGCAAGTAATTTTGGAGCGTAATGACAGTGACACAATTATTCACTTGCTCTGTCTGTACCAGAGATTCTCAACCTGTGGCTCATGACCCCTATGGGGGGATAGTCTATCAGATATCCTGCACATCAGATATTTACATCACAATTCATAACAGTAGCAAAGTTACAGTTACGAAGTAGCAACAGCTAATTTTATTGTTGGGGCCACCACAATGAGGAACTCTATTAAAGGGTTTCAGCATTAGGAAGGTTGAGAACCACTCCTCTATACATACAGGTTTTAAAATAATAATACCTATAGCAGTAGCAGCAAGATTAATAACTATGTATGATTTCTTTGTGATTCTTTTTATCATTAAATTATATTATATAAGTTCAGTCATAATATTATTTCACTACTGAACAAAGTAAGAAGCTGTAAGTCTGTATTGATACAAATAAATCAGGAAACAAATACATGGGAAGGAGAGGAGATACTTTACAATGGCATGGAACTCAGAGATCCGCCTGTCTCTGCCTCCCTAGTCCTGGGACTAAAAGCGTGCACCACTACGCCTGGCAGAAATGCCTTTCCTTAAGTAAGTAAGTAAATAAAATATAATGTTGGAATCAGAAAATCCCCATTGGTGATTTTCATGAACATAATTTATCCAGGTAAGAAGCTCCAAGGATGCTAACTAGTTGGGCAAAGTTTGAAGAGTGATAGGATATTTATATATTCTCAAAGTACCTCCCTACAGCATACTTACTAATTACAAAAGGGGAATAGTTATATTTCAAGGGAGAAGCTTAAAAGAAAACAAGCACAGAGAACATTGCTAATACTGGGACTAGACAATAATGCATGGTCTCTGATATGACACATTGAGAAGCCAGTGACACTTTTATGGTATTCTTGGCAAAGAGTGCAATTAAATCTAACCATGGAGAAAAGCCCAAGAGACATTCTAGAAATTAGCAGGTTTATGTTCTTTAAAATGGCTCTGGATTCAAGGGTTCAGTGAAACTAAAGAAATATCACAAATAAATGTGATTTTGTTCTTATTTTTGCTCTAAAGAATACTACTATTAGGGCAAGTGATGAAATTTATAAGAAGGATTTTCAAATACATAATGGTATTCTTTTAATGTAAACTTCCTGATTTTGATTACTGTACTGCACAAAAAAAGCTTTTTTTTTGTTAAGTCTAAAATTATGTTCTGAACCACCCATCCTATTTTAAATGCACCTAAAATAACTTCTCCATGTGGTTATACTTTCATTTTGTCATGTAACAAGGCTCATTTAGTTTAATTAGATTTGTACAGTTTGATGTTTTACTTACACAAATATGCCTGTACTTCCAAACTCATAACTGCAAAACAAATAACACCCAGAGAAGTCTAGTTTTTATCTTCTTTCACTACTCTTCAATATCTCCTCATTGGAAGAGTACAAAAATAAGGAATAAAATACATACTAAAATACATACATTTCCTGTAATGCACCCTGTATATGTAGAGGAGGTTCCTTTTGAGCTGCTTCTATTTTCTCTGGGCAATGAAAAGCAACTACCAGGTGAGGGTGGGGGAAGGAAACAGGGTTGTTGGCACTTTGAGAAGGCTGAAGGTGTGAAACACTATTTTTGAAGGAGGATGAACTAGGGCAGTGGCTCTCCAATTTTAGCACCAGCATCACACAGATTGTTGGACCTCATCCCTGATTTCCTGACATTTGGGTCTGGATGAGGTTTAGAGTGTACATCTGTTACAAGCTTCTGAACTGTTGATGTCACTGGTCTGGGAGTGAATTTGAGAATTCCTGGATTAAGGACATTAGGATTCACATTAAGGACTGCTGGCAGCCCAGGGGGCCACTTAAGGTTTCTGACAGCTAATCTGAAGCCAGGCCACTGTGAAGGATCGTGTCCTTGTACCCAGCAGTCTTCATCTTCACTGCAGGAGGTAGTGAGCTCAACTTCACTAGGGTTGGATTTCACATAAAGAGGGCATGGTGACAAAAAGTTCAGAATGAACAGGACAGGCTCATAGAAAGAACTAGAAGATAACAGTCAAATCTGATGACAACCCTGATGATTCACACTGGGAAGAAAATGTGGCTACAATATGAGAACATGAAGGTTTAAGAACACTATTTTGAAATGGGATGGCTTAGGCGTGGGAAATAGTACAATACATAAATAGTATTTATATTATATTTTAGGAGACAAAAAGCACTTTATGACTCATTTAGTCATGAAAAATTTTGCCAGGAATTTTGAAGAGATATTTGCATATATACATTTGTTGCAGAAGTATTCAGAATTGCCAATAAGTGGAGACAACCTAATGCCCACTGAAAGATAAATGAATAAAGAAAATAAAATATAGCCAAAAATGGAATATATGGCCTTAAGTATTATGTTACATGCTACAGCACGAATGAACCTCAAGGATAATAGGCTAACTAAAATAAACCAGTCACAAAAGGTTTACGTTTGATTCTAGTCAACATCCCGGAGTCAAGGTTGCTAATGTTGAGACTAGGGGGAGAGAAAATTAGTGTACAGTGGTTTAGAGTTTTAATTTTGCAACATGAAAATGTTACAGTGATCTGTTGCATGATGACATAAGTACACTTAGCCACATTGAATGATAAACTCAAAACTGGTTACGTGGTAAATTCAGTGGTATGTCTCGCTTACCACAGCAAGAAAAAAAAATACTGCCAGACAAAAGCAGTGAGCATCTGCTTTCTCAGAGATTCACAAGGGGAAGTAAGAGTTATAAAATATTTTTAAACTAGCAATGTAAAATTACTGTCTGGTGTATTAGATTCTTAACAGTCTCTGGAGATTATGATATTCAGAAGAATATGTCTAGAAATACTTAAAATGTTAGACAAATCCCAATGAGTTAAATAATGTTTAAACAAAGCTGCAGACTGACAATTATGCTTTAACAACAACCAAAAGGGGAAATGACACTCAAGTGCAGGGCAGCAGTTACACAAATGAACTGGTGGTGGTTAAATAGTAGACTGGGACCAGAATGGAAGCTGCAGAGCCTCGTCATATTTTCCTTGAAATAGGAGAGACCGCTCCAGTTTACTTAGGTAAGTTTATTGCTGTGATGAGGAGAGAATAGCACTACAAATCACACCTAGTCCTCAGTTTTTCAGGTTGTTTTAGGAAATAAATCCAGGGTCTTAAAAGAAGATACAAAAGTATACTAACATAATGTAGAGACCAAATAAAACTTCAGCAAAACTGAAGAGTAAAAAAATCTATCACCAATGTTAGTATAATTCAGGGCAGAAAGACCATTTCATGACATGCAACTTCTACAATGAATCCATAAGAAACAGAAGTTCAGGGGTTGTATTCTAAAATTCATATAGCAAATCCCTCATCATTTCTTTGGAAAGGGGATCTGCTTGTATTTTATGGCTTGTTGGCATTTTATAGGATGACCGAAGCACTCCCTAGTTTAAGCTAGAAGGGCGCATACAGAAGATGTAATTTCCTAAAGTTCAGCTTGAAGCTGTTGCTCAGAGTGGGGTCTTTTCATAGCTTCAAAAGAAGCCCGAGGGCTGTTACACTGAAAAAAGAAAGAAAAGCGGAAAAACAACTGCACCACATGAGAATATAAAAAAGAAGAGAACTCTAGCCAATTGCACCATCACTGGATGGAAGAGCCCAGCTGTCACAACCTGTCTAGGGAGCTTTGGGTTTACTCTGTTTACTCCAGGAAAGCCTCAACTGTAAGTATTCTCTGATATTTTTAAACTGCATACACGAGCCTTTGTTTCAGTTATTGATTATCTGAACATTCAAAGTGAAGCTCAATGTATGCTGATAATGTTATTTTGATATCTGCAAAACTTTCCAACATTAAACTGCTTGGATAACACCTCTGCTTGGTTTTCAAACGAGGTTCTGTCTTTTTAGATAGGATATTTAATAAGAATGCAGTTGCATCATTTATATGATATTGTATAGTGTCAAAATGATTTGTAGTTCTACTTGAATCAACTGTAAGTCATTTTCAGACATTGTAATCTTAATTGTAATGTACTGTGCACTGTCTATCTAATCTCTTTACTTCACTAAGCTATACTGTCTTCCCATCTTAAATACTTTTTATATTATTACAATTTTATGGAACTTATTAGACCAATTAAAATTTAAGTTTTGTGTTTTGGAACTCAATAAAGGGAATACTCAAGAAAAGAAAAAGAAAGCACAATGTACTTTAAAAAAGAATTAATTCAAACTACTAAAATTAAAAGTTGACAGTTAAGTTTATAACAAAATGAAATATGTTACTAACATCATTATTTCCCAAATAACATGCTTTCAACTGTTGTTCTGTATGCAGCAACTACTGCAGCTTCTGAAGCATGGCCTGAATAGATTCCGTCATTTTATCAGTCCATTAGCGGATAGGTATGTATTTCAACATGTGATATTGTTAGAAACAATGCCCAAATTATGTTTTAAAAGCTATTTTCTTGGTTTCAGCCACTGAAGAAAAACTGGGAGAGATAGCATGGAGGTAGTGGGGGTACGAGTGCTCACACAGGGTTGCAAACAGAAAAAACGAATGACTACTGATTGAGTTACAAGTCAGGTCCACTATGTGAACAGAGCACATTCATTTTTTCTTGTCTTCTCTGGCAAATTCTTAATACATCAAACAAGTAGCCTTTGAAATATAAATAAACATTTTAATTCTTAATTAATTATAACTAATTCTGGGTGTGGTGGCTCATGCCTTTAGCATTACTGTGAACTTGTGATTCTCCTGCCTCGTACTCCCAAGGAGCTGTGATTACAGACATGCATGAGCCATTAAGCCCAGTTCTCAACTTTAAAGGCAACAGAAGTTAGTTACCAAGTTTGAGACAGGATATAATTTTTGAAATGGTTGATAATCACTGACTGCTGGGCTACCTGCTATCTGGTATGGTATAACATGTTCCTGTGGCTATTGAACACATTGTTTTTGCTTTATTCTTCTTCAACTTGACACTAACACAGTTCAAAAGACTTATTAGTGTTTTTGTCCAACCATTACTAAATAGTTAACCAACTAACTAATTAATTAATTATATTTGCATATTAGAGCTGAGGAAACGATTTCAGGGATATGTTCATTGTGCTACTATCTTCCTAGAAAGAACTTGATTGTTGTTCTTTGGCCTAGAAATAAGTCTGAAAATTCAGATCAATGATTTTATTCTGTGAAGTCTGGATTTATTTGCATACTGTTATAGACCAAACAAATGGGAAGATTAGTAATTCTTCCAAAGGAGCACAGCAAGGTGGTACAATCTCTTCCTAAAACAACCAAGGTAGATGGTGGTAAAGTTTGATCATGTCAAACTACTACCAACGTATAGAATTCAGCATTAATAAGGAAATGGTGATCAGCTATGATAGGACTGAAGGTGACTGAGGAGGTTCAGGGGTTTTCAGAGTCAGAGCTGAGTACTTTGGGCATTTCCACTTAAAAGCTTTGAGGTCATGGGTAAAGAGCCTACCTATGGCTCCTTTTTTTTTTTTAACGTCATGTAATATCAGAAAGACTATATAAAAGAAATTTTATCATGTGTTCAAACAGTATCTGGATCATGGCAAGTGCTAAATAATGATTAGTTAATCATTTGACCATTTAGCTCAATCATTTTTGACTCTACACTTTGGATACCTCCCAGGAACTTTTAAAAGAAACCAGTGTACAAAGCCCATTCCAGATAAACTATACAGGGTATCCAGGAAGAAGACAGACATGGGTATCTTTAAAAAGCCTTCACAGGGATGCTCATCAACATATTTCAGTACCACTAAGAACCCCTCCTTACAGAGTCCTGAAGCTTTGAATTCCTAGTGCGAAGATTGGAAGTACCTTCCAGGCTAGACTGCTTCATTCTACAAAAGCATCTACTCATAAGGAGGCAGTATCTGCCTCTGAATTTTCTATTGCTGATCCTTGCTTTGCTCTCTGCAGACATGAATAAGAAGAGAAGATCCTCTTCTCCATTGCCTTGCAAAACATTCTCATTTATAGGTTAATGTGCCTATTTCCATCAACTTATCTCTATGACATAATTCGAATCCCACTTCTCCCTATTTCTTAAGTATACCACCGAGGCTGATTAAAAAATGGTTATTACAGGACAGACTTTCAGCCTGGGACAGAATCCATGTAAATAATAACAATTTTCATGTAAAACCTTAGAGATGTATGAGTTTCAAAGATGGGGTTAGTTTTGGGGGAGGCTGTATTATATTGCTGATACAGCACAGGGAATTGTGTTTCCATGAATGCAGTTCAAGCTTCAGTACTTGAACTTTGAACACTTTATATGTACTTCTCCCAAATTCCTCCTTTCATTCAGGAATATTTATTGTGCTAAGCACCTGGACATAGAGGCAAACAAAATGGACTGGGTTCTTAATCCTAATGGGGTTCAAAATACATCAGAAAGAAAAACTACTTGTGATGGTTATTCCAAGTCACTTCAGCTTCCTGAGCTGTCAGTCATACCACCTGCGTCTCAGCATCCTTTTGCCTACAGATAGGATGTTTCCACCTGAGCCTCTGAGAGTTTCCTGAATAACCACACAACACAACAGTGAGAGAGCTTCTTGCTCTCTTTCTGGCAAGGCACACTGCACTATCAGAAGCCTGCTACCCTTCCTAGATTGTCCCATCATTCTGAGATGTCAGATCAGGCCTGTATGTTTCTACAAACATTGTGAAATCTGTCTTGTGCATCTGAGACACAGCCGCCAAGCCCCAGTTCTTCCTTCACTCCTTCCTCCCACTCCTTTTCTCTTTGTTCTCCCTCCATGGTCCTAAATTGTGGAGACAGTTCTCAAGATGGCTTAACAGAACTTCCTCCTCACCAGCCACTTCCTCTTCCTTGGAACCAACTCCTTTCCTCTGTCAAAATTTAAAGCTGAATGCCACTTTCTATTAAAAGCCTGTACTTAACCAAATACAGTTTTAAGAGAGGCTACATTCTTCCAAAATATTTTTCTCTCTATATAACATCAAATCAAGAAATTTATTATGCAAAGACAAATGTTGCATGTTTATTCTAATATAAAGAATCTAGATTTAAAAATACAGTATGTAGAAAACATAAAATCAGGAGGAGGATAATACGGGAGAAGAATGGGTATAAGGAAGGGGGAACAAGGAATAATGAGGTGAAGAAAAACAGGACTGTATATTTTCTTTCATGTAGATTATAGAGTTAAATATCTGTCTATTCAATTATCAATCAATATCACATTAAAGCAGAGGGGTACTATTAAGGGAGGGAAGCAGGGGGACAGGAAGGAAGGGCAAGGGAAAGCAGTGGGGGTGAATATGAGCAAAGTACATGGCATATAAAAATGTTATATTTAGTGAAATACATTTTGTATACTTACAAACTAAAAATGCTTAATTTAAAAAAGAAGCAAAACTGAAAAAAATGATTGTGGTGTGATGTGGCTCAGTGGTAGAATATTTGCCTACTTGTAGGAAGTTCTAGACTTAATACATAATATCATAAGACAATGACAACAAGGAGAGATTAATTATCATAATTAAGATCTATTCTTTCTAGCTGGGCAGTGGATCTACATATGTTTTATCCCAAAACTCAGGAGGCAGAGGCAGAGGCAGAGGCAGAGGCAGGCAGATCTTTGAGTTCAAGGCATGGTCTACAGAGTGAGGTCCAGGACAGCCAGGGTTACAAAGAGAAATCTTGTCTCAAAAAACAAAACAAAACAACAACAACAAAAACCAACAAAACAAACCCACCAAACTACTCTTTATTACTGCACTTAGGGTTTGAACATGCACCCCTAT
The DNA here is from genome assembly GCF_950005125.1 of Chionomys nivalis. Lineage (NCBI taxonomy): Eukaryota > Metazoa > Chordata > Mammalia > Rodentia > Cricetidae > Chionomys > Chionomys nivalis. Next base: position 31,018,457 of record NC_080112.1, read on the forward strand.
AAATGCTTACTGAGAGCAGGGTCTCTGTCTCAATACTGTTAATATCCAATATGTTAATACTGGTCTTAATATACAAGCAGTACTTGCGTGAATGTGAGATGTGTAGACTCATCATAGTAGGTCCCTAGATTTTTTGTTTTGATTTTTTTTGAGACAGGGTTTCTCTGTGTAGCCCATGGCTGTCCTGGAACTAGCTTTGTAGACCAGGCTGGTCTCAAACTCACAGAGTTATGACTGCCTCTGCCTCCTGAGTGCTGGGATTAAAGGCGTGCGCCATCATCATCTGGCAAGGTACCTAGTTTTTAAAAGATAGCTTGTTTTTCAGTGCTGGGAACTGAACCAGGGATGCACACATGCTAGACAAGTGTTCTATCACTGAGCTAGGTGAGCTAGGCTCAAAGCAAACGATTTTCAACAGTGATTATGTATCAGGGTTAAGAGTTTCACATAAAAGCTTTGTATTTTCACAAATGAGCAAAGAGGCTTAGAAAAGACCATTTGTCATTGATTATGAAGTTAGGTATGATTTTGAAAGCCCTGCTTTGAAAAATTTCACTACATCTATTCATTTGTGTGTATGCATGTATTACGTATTTATGTATGTGTGACATGAATGTGCCACTGCATACATCTGGATCTCAGAGAACCAGTTGTGGAGTCAGTTCTCTCCTTCTACCATAAGTCATGTTCAGGTAAATAGGCTTGGCAGAACATACCTTTACCCTACTGAGCCATCTCATCTGTCCCCAAAGTCTTTATGTTATGCCCATGAAAGGATTTTTACAAAATAACAGGGCTGTTACTATAAGAAAAGAATGTGAGGAGAGCTGCTTGATTTTTCCTTACATATATAATTGCTCCCAATAGTCACATGCCCGAGAGCTGTCCAATAGCAAGCAGCACTGGGACAAAGTAGAACTGACATACCTAGAAATTTCTGGAGACAATCTCAAATGATATAATTCAAGGCATAATTAAACTCTAGATAGTTAACCTTTCATAATCTTGGATTCCACGAACTGCTTCCCATCTATATTACTGCTCTACGCTTCAAGGGTGGGAGTGGTTTATTTGATGCTATCTGATCTGGTTTTATATGACCACTGTATTGTCCTGTGAAAGACTATAACAGTCTATGAAAGGAGGCAGGTATCAGACTTGGTCTGTTTTGGCAACTGCACATTTCTATAGATAAGTAATTTTTAATACTCTTATCTTGGTCTTAGATGAAGGAAGAAATTTTGTGTCCTTTTTTTTCTATTCTCATTGGGGAAAGAGAGATCACTACAGCATATTCAATATACATCATATGGCAATATATGTCAAAATGAATGGATGCCAACTATGAGGGAAGGGGCAGGACAGGAAGCATTTCTGAAGCTGGGCAGGGACAGCAGGGGATCCAGCTCACTCATGACAATAAACACCTTTAGGGGATATTGATATTCATCCTTGAAAAATATGAGCTGTTGTTTTTTACTGTCTATATTCCCATAACAATATTGGTAAGAAATGATGCTTATATGGTTCAATTCTTTACTTTAATATAATAAATGAAATGAATTGTCTGTGTGCTGTAGCAACAGAAAAGGTTAGAGAGATCCTACCGTATTTACTGCTGTTTTGTGACACAATAATGCTACTACACACATTATGTAGATAGCCAATGGTCCCAAAGAAGGTCTGAAATGAAACCCTTATTTATGCTTTGTGTTACAGTAGTGGCTATTATCACAGCAAATGACTCAATGTTTGACATTCTGTTATAGGAAACTGAAGAAATAAAGAAGTACACATAAAGAGCATGCCACTTAGTACTCTGGTTTGATAGCTACAGAAGACACTGAGAAGTCAAGTTGTAACAATGACGACTACTTCAGTTGACAGTTGGCCTTGCTCCTCCTATGGAATGTACTTTATAGCTAATTACAGTGACCAAGCGTCACAAAATTTCTCAAGAGGGTCAAATGTTACCAGCTGTCCGATGGATGAAAAATTACTATCTACGGTGTTAACAACGTTCTACTCTGTCATTTTCATCGTGGGACTGGTTGGAAACATCATTGCCCTCTATGTATTTCTGGGCATCCACCGCAAAAGAAATTCCATTCAAATTTATCTACTTAACGTGGCCATCGCAGACCTTCTACTCATCTTCTGCCTCCCTTTCCGCATAATGTATCACATCAACCAAAATAAGTGGACACTAGGTGTGATCCTTTGCAAAGTTGTGGGGACACTATTTTACATGAACATGTACATTAGCATTATTTTGCTTGGGTTTATCAGTTTGGATCGCTATGTAAAAATTAATCGGTCTATACAACAAAGAAGGGCAATAACCACCAAGCAAAGTATTTATGTTTGCTGTATAGTATGGACAGTTGCTCTTGCCGGATTTTTAACTATGATCATTTTGACGCTGAAGAAGGGAGGGCACAATTCCACAATGTGTTTCCATTACAGAGACAGACAGAATGCAAAGGGAGAAGCAATTTTTAACTATGTTCTTGTGGTAATGTTCTGGCTTATTTTCCTACTGATAATTCTCTCATATATTAAGATTGGCAAGAATCTACTGAGAATTTCTAAAAGGAGGTCAAAATTTCCAAATTCTGGCAAATATGCTACAACAGCCCGGAACTCCTTCATTGTACTGCTCATTTTTACCATATGTTTTGTGCCTTATCACGCCTTTCGATTTGTCTACATTTCTTCACAGCTCCATGTGTCTTCTTGTTACTGGAAGGAAATTGTTCACAAAACCAATGAGATCATGCTGGTGCTTTCATCTTTCAACAGCTGCTTAGACCCAGTCATGTATTTCCTGATGTCCAGCAATATTCGCAAAATCATGTGCCAACTTCTTTTTAGACGATTTCAAAGTGAAGCAAGCAGAAGTGAAAGCACTTCGGAATTTAAGCCAGGATATTCCCTGCACGATCTATCTGCAGCAGCCAAAACGCAGTACGGTACTAAGGGTAACTGAGGCAAATGTGCTAAAATGAAATGGTATAAGACAGCTTCTTCATTCCTTGAGATTGGTAAAATTATTGACAAAATCTCTAGCATGTCCAGAACCTTGATCTTTAGAAGTGATTCTTTACTTGCTTAATTGTAAACTAGTTCAAGGCAAAAGCTTACATTTATCCTTAGATTTTATAAATATATGTAGAATCTTCTCAGAATTTACTGTTAAGCTAACACTTTAACAACGGTTATAAAGTTAAGGGAAATTCATGGATTTAACAACAAAATGAATGAAGCACCATTGTTTTTCAAGTCACTAAAGAGTTACTAAAATTAGGCACTTGATACTAATTTTAAATATGTTTAAAAACAAAGCAGAAAACACGTTTGTTACTTCAAAAGTGTATATCACTTGCTGTTGTATTCATTTATGCCTAAAACTCTGCTAACAAATGAATTAATAAAATTATAATAAAAGTAACACTACTCACTATCACTGCTTCTATAAAAATGGGAAGAATTTAAATACTAAATATATAAGCTAAGAATTTGATAGCCTGCCAAAGGGACTGACTTAAAACAGATTCATAGGTGATTCATCCACCTCACATTCTGATAGCAGAAGAGGGTGCTCAAGCGATGATATGGCCCAGCAAGTCCACTGCAAGGTACAGCTCTTACAGAAGCATGCAAATACATATATAAAAATGTATGTACAAAGATGATCAGTTGTCATACCTGGGAACAATTAAGGATGTATCAGGAAAAGCATGAAGAAGTAAACTGTGGTTTATTTACCACATGAAGTACCATTAACATTTCAGTGCAATAAAGTACACACACATGCATCAAATGGGGACATTTCAAAAATAGTATTGGGTGGGCTGTAGAAATGTAAGAATCCTGGCTCCTCTCCCAGAAGACCTTGGCTTGATTCCCAGTACCCACATGGTAGCTCACAACCACCTGGAACTCCAGTTTCCGGGGATCCAGCACCCTCTCCTGACCTCCTGGGACAATGTACAAATGTGGTGCAAAGACATACATGTATGCAAAACAGACATACACATATAAAAATAGCACTGAGTGAAAAAATAGTACTTAGTGAGAAAGAAAACCACACATAAGAGTAAATCACTTATGTAAAATACTAAAATACTATCATTTTCTTTATGTACACACTATAAAAATTCAAAGCACACATGATAGTGTACAACATACATACCAATTTAAACTTGATGGTCACACGTGAAGAGTTCTGACACAAACTTGGTAAGAGTTTAATGCGCATTAAACCTAGGTGCCTAAGTGTCACTCTGAAAAATTTCTGAGTAAAATACTTTGTATATCAGCATGTTAAAATTGAAAGGAGCAAACTGAAAACTTCATGTATGTTCAAGAACAAATAGTAAGCTCTAAGGAGAAGGGACTTAACACTGACTCCTAGGTCAGTGTAGCTTGGCAAGTTAGAAATCAATAAATATTTTCCAAGTAGTTGAACGAACAAAGGAAATAAAGATAGATGGTCAAATAAGACGGGGGAAGAAAACTTGCTTTTAAAAATGGGCACGGTCAGCCTTTTCCCAGTCATTCTGAATAGAGCAGAAGGATAATTGGATATTGCAATCTAGAGAGGAGGTATCCTTAGGGAAACTGCAAAAATCTGGCTAGTGTGTGTACACACATTATACTACACACACTATACTACCTGTTACTCTAAGTTTAAGGACCATTCAAATAAAATACCCATAGTTCTGGAAACCATCTCATTATTTATATTAAGTGACACAATCTTTCTAAACTATTTGTAAAAGTTTACTGAATTAACTTATGTTATTTTCAATAAAGTAAAATTTGATTAAAGTCTATCCACCTGCAATATCATAATGGGCTATTTACTGATAGATATTTCATCTATAAACACTCCTTAAAATAACCTGAATCTTGAGAATAGTTCTAGAGTTTTTTAAAAATGCTAAATTTAGGGTTATTTATTATATATAATCTTTCTTTCTGAGCATTGGTGCATGTATGTATGTATGTAGAAAATACCGTCTTATCTGTCAACACAAGGGTTAGTTCTAAATACACACAGAAAAAGGAAATTCAGAAGTATATGCATATCTTCACCTTGCAAAAGATTTGCAACCAGAACAAGCTTCTAAATAATAACTCACATGGGCAATGCCATATAAGGACAACATGAATTGCCTGGCCCTTGAGTGACACCTCAATTGCTGCTAGTTTTGAGAAAGTATTCTGCACAGAACCAGGCTATTTGATGGTAACTATTTCTACAATCTTTGGAAAAGACAATTATACATGAACCTTGATTTTTAACTTAAAAAACAGATTAAACCTGCTCATACAAAAATAGAACTAATCAAATTACAACAATTTCAACCAAAGCCTACTGAAAAATTACTCATAAAACATAAAACAGGATTTTCTCAACAGACAATATGGATGCTGCAATTATTTTTTAGGTATCTAAAAAATATTGAGCATACCTAATTTTAAAATCCTCAAAGTCGAAATGCTCCAAAATCTGAAATGTTTTAAAGTTTCCAATACTGGGATTGTAGGGTAGAGATGATCAACTAGTAAAGTCTATGCAGATATTCCCAGATCAAAAACCCCAAGCTCCAAAACACTTATGGCCCTAAACATTTCAGATAAGGGATACCTAATCTGGTAACAGAAACTTACTTAGCTGATACTGAATATGTTCTTTTCCTCATTAGGAAAATCAAGGGAGGAGACACAGAAAGCAACTTTGATGATATGAGGAGAGTGCATGACATGTGAATGGTTCTCAGAATAGGGCAGGAACTAATCTGAGGGAGACCCAAAGCTTTGTTAGCTAAGGTGTGCATGGTTTTGAAAAGCTTCCAAGGTGATTGTCGTACATCCCTTTCTGAGAGATGATCACTGCGAATTAAAACCCCCAACACAGAACGCTTCTAGAAGGAAGAAATGGCTTAATAAATAGTGTGTGCAAATTTAAAATAAAAAGCCAATTTATGGCCTTACTTTGTATCACGCTAAGGCAATTATAAGTGGAATACAAAGTAAGCTGTAAAGCTGTAAATAAAGAGACCAAAAACATTAAAAAGCATAGATGACTAGATCATCTGTGGATGACTAATTAATTAATAATGATAGAAATCTCTATAGAGAAATGTCCATGTCATAGCCTGGCTGAGTGGTCACTGCAGTGCCACTGAGCTCTGTCTGGGTTTGCAGATGAAGACTTGGTGAGCTGCTTAGGTGGTGGGAACAATGGGCACAGATCTGGAAATGAGATATGAGATTTGTCCTAAATTCCCACTTTGTCTCTTATTTCCTTCATGTTTACAAGCAACTGAATGGAACTCCATGTAAAACTGTATTCGTGTGCGTTTCATCGTGCACCATAGCACTGTATTGTGGTGTGTAAGTGGCAGCTATATTTACCTGAGGGAATGCAAACTCATCAGCTTTCATTCCCCAGACACTGTCTTTGCTAAGACAATGTTTTTCCTTGTCATTTTACTCTACCTAAGTACCATGGTAATCGCCAAGTCTTTATATATTTGTGTGTTGCATGTGTGCAGGGGTTGGGGGTCAAAATTATGTAGGCCCAGAGATCTCCTTTCAAAAAAAAAAGAGGGAAAATTGAATGGGATAATAGGTAGATTCCTGTGAACTTACTCACACTAATATTAATAATAGTGAGTAATAGAGTGAATACTTGTGAGCTATTATTTACAATTTACATTGGTATAGATTCTTATATATTGATATAAGTTAGTTATATTGAATATGCTCCTATTTCTTTTTACAATATTTGTACACCTATACAAAGTTATTTTGTCAGATTGTATGCATGCATGTCTCTCTACCTCTCTTTAAGACATTGTGTATGTTGATATACTTCTAGGATATATTCATCATATTGCATTATATATTTCTACCTTTGATCAAGATACTTATACACTGTTTACACTTTGAGGTCATTAAAGACTGTTTAATATTCTGATATAAAGTCTTAGTCATTAAGTTATATAGATATTAAATATTATAGGCCAATAGTCATTCATGCTTGTCATAGTCAGACTAATTAGGTTCTTTAGATACATAGAAACTGTATTCCGCATAGATAGGTAATCTTCAACCACTTCAAAGAATTGTAGAAATGGCATTTTTAAATGACTTAGGGTTCTGTTGACGTGAGACACAATTGCTCCGGGCAGCACCGATCTATTATTGAGAGAATGTTAAGCACCAAAGACATTCCACTGGGAGCTTGTTTTCTTCTTGGCACAACTGGCCTTTGGGCAAGGAACTGCCCATGCCTTGACCACTGACAAAGTGCACGATGTCTGGACTGGACAAGCAGGATACAAGAAGAAAGACTGCCACACCTTGCCAAGACAGGGTAAGATGGTTTTAAAAAATTTTCCTGCCTCTAAAAATGGTCTGTTAGTTACCCTAGGCCTTAGCCAAAGTTGGTTGCTTCAACATTGCAAATGAGACTTTGGGTGATTGCCCAGGTAGCCAGTTATCTCTGTCATCTACTGCACATTTTGGAAACTGCTTGATAGTACTTCCTGCCTACTCAAGTAATATCTCCCTTCTCAGGCCTTCGATGGGGTTGAAGATTAGATAGTCGTAGTTACCTTCCTCTTATGATCTAGCCAAGCCACTACCAATACAAGACTTAGACTTCTTAGGATAGAATGTTTATTAAAACATTTAACATACGCTCCTTGCTTAATATTGTTTATGCTGGCTGTAATTCTAATTTTATAGTTGATATCTGTTCTTATTGTATATAGTTTTGTATTGGGTTTGGAATTCTCTTATTTAGACAAAAGGGGGAGGTGATGGGGAATCTCCTTTACCCAATGGCCTTTGGGAGGCTGGACCAGGTTGGAGGCGTGACTTTTGGGTTCCCAAAAAGCCCCTGGCCCGCCCAATTCTCTCTCTTCTTCCTACGCTCTCCTTCAGGTTGGACCCCGGCTCCTGTTCCGTGAGTTTTCCCCATTAGTAAAGAAAGGCCTTAGAACACAGTATATTGGAGTCAGTTTGGGATTATTTGACTCGCGTCACCCCTCTTTTATGCGTTCAGCTTCAATATTTAGTAGAGGCTGGCCTTGAACTTGTGATCTTACTGTTTAGTTAGGTCAGAATTTTACAGGTATGTATTGTTATACCTGACTATTTTTTTAAAAAACAGAAACATATTTTAAAGGGGGGATATCCATACTACAAGAGACAGTTAAGTACTTATGACTCAAAATTAACAGATGCTAATGTTTTGGTCTTAAAATTCTCACTGGGCATGTTGGTGTATGCCTGTAGTCCCAGACATTTAGCATACTGAGGCAAGAGATTGCAAATTCAGGGTCAGCTTAGGCTTTACAGTGAGTTCAGGGCCAGCTGGGGTGATGCACTGAGACCTTGTCTAAATATAGAAGGTAGCGATAATAATAATAATAATTCTCTAATGCCTATACACAAGATTCAAAGTTAGATATATTAAAGCTTACCTCACAGTATCCGTCAAAGTCTTTCTAAAGTTAATACATTATCTTTTCAATGTATATTTTTGTATTTTTATAACACTTACATGCATAAGATACACTTTGTTTTAAAAGTTTACATGTGTTATAAATACTATTTTACCATTTTATTATTTTAAATTCTATAGTTTCTTTATTATTATTATTATTATTATTATTATTATTATTTTATGTGCATTGGTGTTTTACTTGCATGTATGTCTGTGTGAGGGTGTCAGATCCTCTGGAACTGGAGTTACAGACAGGTGTGAGCTGCCATGTGGGCTCTGGGAATTGAACCTGGGTCCTCTGGAAGAGCAGGCAGTGTTCTTAACCATTGAGCCATCTCTCCAGCCCCTATTTTTTTTTTATCATTTTATAACTTTCCCCCACTATGGTTATGATTATCTATGTGTTTAACACAGATGAAGTGTTTTAGGATACATTTCCCCTACCAATGGACACTTAGGTGGTTTCCAGTTTTTCTGTCAGTAGGAGCCATGGTGAAGTGAAGAGAAGCTTTCTGTTCACCCAGGGTCCTTGCATGGAGGTTCCTTAGAGTTGACATCTACAAGCAGCAATGCTTGGCTGTAAGACTACACAGGTCATCAGTATGTCCCAGCTCTGATAATTAATTTTCCAAAGCAATTTTACTACTTGTACACTAAATCTTACAAGTGGGAGGAAATGAGCTCCTAGATGCCCACATCCTTGCTAACACCTACTGTTTGTCAATCAGATAGGTATAAGACGGTATCTCCTTGTGGCTTCAGTGCACACTTTCCTGATCACTAGGGCAATGGAGCATCATCTTCCATAACACTTCCCACATGTAGGCTTTCTTGAGTAAATGGTCTGCTCACAGTTGTACCTTCCTCTCCTCCCTAGTTGCTTAACTTCCTAGCTCAATTATTATCAGAGAGGCTTTCATCCAGCAACTGATGGAAATAGATGCTGAGACCCAAAGGCAAACATCAGGCAGACCTTAGGAAATCCTATGGAAGATAGGGAGGAAGAACTATGGGAGTCAGAGGAGCTAAGGACATCATAAGAAAACTCACAGAATCAACTAACCTGAGCTCATGGAGACTCACAAGACTGAACCAACAACCAGAGAGCTTGCATGGGACTGACCTAGGCTCCTTGCACATATGTTACAGTTGTGTAACTGTCTTCTTGCAGGACTCCTAACAGAGGGAGACTGTCTCTGACCTGTTACCTGCTCTCAGGACCCTTTCCTCCTACGGGGTTGCCTACTCCAGCCTTAATAGGAGAGGAGGTGCCTAGCCTTACTGCAACTTGATAAGCCATGGTTAGGAGGCCTGTCCTTTTCTGAAGAGAATGGAGAAAGAGTGGAGGTGAGACTGTGGGGAAGAACTGGAAAGAGAGGAGGAAGGGAAACTGTGATCGGGCTGGGAAAAATTGATTAATTGATAATAAAAATTGTTGAAGTAGTTCTTTATATATTCTGAATACTAATCTTTTCTTGTTCAAATGGTTACAAATAACTTCCACATGCATGTACTTATACTTAGGTCAATTACTTCTTCTGTCAGGCAACTGTAGCAAGGAAAAACCCAACTCATCAATAAATCTAGGTAGTCACTAGTCTTTTAATATCATTTCTCAAGGGTTCTACACTTTGTAGGTGAAATCATATTTTTGATAGCTTAGTCGTTTACTTATAAATAGTACAGAGGTGTCAAACGAGGGGACCCTGAGGACATAAAAATAGAAATGTTTTCTGAGTGATAAACTACAAAACCCAAATGCTCACGCATGATATGTAAGAACACATTTAAGAAACACTCTCTTAGATCAGGCCTTCTGATTAAATATATTAATATGTCACATGCTAATTAAAGAAAAGAATTAGTACTGTGCTAAGGAATGAAAGAAAATGAAGGGGAAGATGTGCTGGGGAAAGTCAGTTGTGCCTATTTCCTATTTGCACAGTCCAGGGTATTAGTGTTGGCCAATGGATATGGAGTCAGATCTATGACCTCATTGATATGACCATGGGGAGAATCTTGGGGAGGAGGAATCCAACTTAGAGCTTAATAACATTACAGTAAATAATGAACAGAGAGGCTGCATAACAGACAGGCTAGAGACTGCCTGAGTTCATATGTCTGCTCCACCATTCACGAATTGCCTTGGACAAGCTCTTCCTCCTCCCAAAACAAACAAACAAACAAAACATGAGTAATGGCAGTACCTCACTTAGAGAGTTGTTAAAAAGGTTGAATGAGTTAATAAATGTACCCAGAAAGCAGAAACTAATACATATGTTACCCAAATAGCCAAATGCTAGGGAAAAGGCAGAAATACACACAGAGCAATGACCAAGAGCTGAGGGTAAACACGAGATCTAGAGAAGTATACAATGAAAGCTGCTCTGGGCCAACTCTGGAAGAAACCGACAAAAGGAACCGAATTGTAGCTTACATTCCTAACAGCGGTGACTGGGATGGGAAAGCAGATCTATTCTGCGTTATTCTAGCCAGACCATCCTCTGAAACTCAGCAAGCAGACAAAGAACATGAGGGCATCTGGAAAGGTGCCAGAGGACACATTAGTATATATCTGTGGAATCTGGGTGGCTGAACTAGTCAGCACGCTGCAATGGAAAATGGTGTCAAGGCACCTTCTCTAAAACTCTGCCTCAATGACAGGAACGCGAGTGAGAGTAGCAATCCTAATCCCCTTGCTGTTACTTGTGTTATTCTTTTGGAGGCAGGGTCTCTCTATGTAGCCCAGACTGGCCTCCAACACACTACTCTACTGACCGAGTCTCCCAAGTTCAGGGACTACAAGCGCACATCACCATGGCCAGTCTGTGCTCTCTTTTCAAACATTGCCCAACAGGAAATTTCTAGATCAAAAGTTCTTTATGCCTTCAGCTGATACTGTTGGCATAGGTGTTACAGACAGTTCCTCTGCACCAGTTCCTTCCTCTGTTTCCTTCCTGCCCTTTCTGGTGCCCTATGAATGGAGACTTTCTTAGCAGCGGGACACTCCCTTCTGCTGTTTTCCTTTCCTGTACTGAGAGCACCTCTTTCTCTTCCTCAGTTCAGTTTTGTCTCTGTGTCTCTACTTTCTGTTTTAAGCCTCTTTTCTCATAATTGCATGCCCTCTTCTTTTCCACACCCCCTCTCCATCTGCCAGAAGCAGAAATGCTCATCTGGATGGGGAAATTCAGTCTGTACTCAGAAGAAAAACACCATTTCCTCTATATCCTTTAAACAAACACATTCAGTTGGCTGCAAAGGGAACTGATAGGTTTGCATGCATGCTCATATTCAGTTCCCCTTTGTGGCCAGTGAGGCTTGAAAAACACAGGACACATGGGGTCAGCTCTTGTGGGTAACGATTACAAGGTTCCAAGTAGCTGTGGCAATTAGAGAGCAAAGACTAAGTAAACATATGTGAGTATCCTGGTCCAATGATTTGAGATTTATAATCCTCAAAGCAGTGAAACCTTGAGTGATGGTGACAAGGACAGCCTAGTACGGTGGAAGCTCCTCCACCCTTCTGGAATGATTGTCTTTCCATCGATTTACCCACTCCCAGGGTTGAACAAACTACTAGAAGCTAGGATAAAAGCAGGAATAGGCTTTTCTCCGAGTTTTACTGCAAAGCCAGATTAATGTTCTGGAAGCAAAAGAAAGAGAAGGCTATTAATGCTGGATAAAAATTACAAAGGAAATGGCACATTTAATGTAGCTTTCAATATGAGGAGGAACCAAAGCAGTGCGACAGCTCCAAGACCTGCCTGGGACATGGCAGGTCCTTTATGAAGCACAATCTTCTTTGCTCTGAGGAATGTTGCCGAGGAAACCGTGGACTCAAAGGTACACACATCTTATTAAACCCTAAGGAAGGAGCTAGCTTACTCTACATGGAGGAAAAAACATAAAAGTCTAGTGAGCACATCAAATCTGAAAGCATATTAAGAGGAATGTGGTAGATGAGAATGAAAAGAATGTATCAAAAACAATTTCTAAAAAGGCGATAATGGATATAATATATCCCTTTAGGAAAAACTGAGTTCGTGGAGCGATTTTACTTGCCAGTTCTTTAGTCTGTCGGGTGGGCGGAGGGAATAGTGTAGTTATGTGATAGCCCCAGGCAGGATGGGAAGTGGCAGGAAAACTGAAGATTTGGTGGCAAACCACATTTTCTCAGGGCTAAAACAACATGTGTGCCCCTGATGCAGAGAAATGAATGGCGAGGAAGGATCAGGCCAGCTGATAGGCTAGAGGAGGAAGTGAGGCCAGCTGAGGATAAAGGGCATCTTTTCTAATACTTTCTTCAGAAAGTAAAATCTACTTTAAAATATATTTACTAATTATTTTCATTATAAGAATTTTAGTATTATCTGACTTTTCAAACTATATTCATCAGTTGCCATAATTTTATTTTAAAAGTTAAATACCAGAAGATGGCCACAAAACCATCCCATGATAAAATGTTAGATTTTCTTTTCCTTTTCTTTGGGGGAGGGAGGTCTCATTTGTAGCTGACAGCCTGGACTCACAGAGATCCATCAAGCTCTGCCTCCTGGGTGTTTGTGTCATCACACCATCCCATCAGACTTTAGCCTCCAGGATAATTAGAGTCTGAATATTTCACAGAGGCAACTCTTATGATAGTCATTAGAGCAAGACAAAACAAAAGCAAACCAAAGAACCCTTAAATGATCTAGCCTATTCATGGCTTTCATCATAAGGACAGAAAGGATTGTTTTAAAATTATTTTGATTTTATCAAATTTAAAGTGGTTTTAATCCACTAGAATAATGACATTTATAGATTTGTTAGGGCTTAAGAGGACGAACCCCACATTTTTCTATTTGCTTAGTTTCCAGCTGGAAATGACTGCAATGTAAGCAGGTCCAGTTTGCGCTAGCAGAGGGTTTGACACTGGTGATACACTGCCCTCTGGCGGCCAAGCTTTAAAGAAGCACACAGCTTAGAGAGCTGCCCTGTTTAAAATTTAATGCAAGTTTTTCTCTTCAATTGTTTTCTACTAGGTATTTATTTCTGGACATGCGGAAATGAAGAACATTTGTTATTTCCAAGCATCAATGCTTTAGTTTTATGAAAGCATCACATTTCAGGTTGCTTTTCCCTGAAAGAAAAGGCAAGAAGAAAATATTAGAAATAGTGCCATGAATAGAGCTGTTTAAAAGATTTAGAAAAAAAGACTTGCTTGGAATGATGACTTGAAATTATTATTTCAACTCTAACCTATTTCCACACATCAAAAGTTACCACAATGCAAGTGCCAACAGAAGAGACCCCTAGTTTAATAGGAATCATCAATGATTGCTAACACCTACTGGGTAAAGGGATAGCATTAAATTCAGAATCTCAAAGCATGACCCTCAGATTACATGGAAAGTTGGCAACGGGTACATAAGTAAGAACTGGTTTTGGCCAAAGGAGATACCTATTCGGCCACCTTATCAAAAGCAATAACCACAAAGCAGACTCCATGTTGTGCGTCTGTGTTTTTTGTTTTGTTATTTCTCACACATGCACACATACCCACCACTGTTTTGGTTTTGACTTTTTGAGAGAGAGACAGACAGACAGACACAAAGAGAGGGAGAACATAAAGTTGGGTGGATAGGAAGAATTTTGGGGAGGGGAAAATATGATAAAAATATATGGTATGAAATGTCTTTTAAATAAATAAATAAGAACAATGCAGATTCTGTGAGTGCGATCCTATTTGATGTGAGTCAGGATAAAGTAGCATTTAATATTTGAGGTCAAATCAAGACCTTATATTAGTTGTGTTACCATAGATAATAAGTTTGTCCTCTATGAGCCTGTATCTACCATATAGAAAGTAGAAGAAATAATGGCATTCATCGCCAGAATATCCTAAAACTTCTATGTATTAATATGCATAATTATAAAAATGTAGTTAAGGGATTGTCATTTATTATCAAATTCTCCTTTTCTGACCCTCACTCCCAGGACAGTGTCTCATTATATAGCATTGTTTGCCCTGGAACTTTCTATGTAAAGCCAGTTGGCCTCGAAGTCACAGAGATCCACTTGCTTCTGTCTCCTGAGTGCTGCGATTAAAGACCTGTGCCACCATGCCTGGCTATAAACAATTTTTCTAAGAGCAGTTTATGTAAAACATATTACTTCAATATTTGGGGCTTTCAGTGTGAGAAACTAAATACAGACACTAACAGGTACAGGAAGGAAGACCTCATAACTAGTTCTCCCTCATCTTCCCTTGAAACCCTTCCCTGCTTTCCTTGAATAAAAGACAGGAAGTGACATGGAACACAGCCTTGATCTCAGAACAGTTTTATCTAGAAATTCAAAAGAAGTAGCGAGTAATAAAATGGCCAGGAAACCGTGTTCTTGGAAAGAAGCAGTGGAGAACTCTGGCCGCTGATACGTGACTAATTACCTTCATTTCTCTGCATTCCCAGCTGCTGTTTTGTGGTGTAATGTGTGCGTGTGTTTCTGTCACATTACCTTTAGAACCTTGTCACACGCTTCAGGAAAGCAAGTTTCCACTTGGGAGGCAGAGGCAGGCGGATCTCTGTGAGTTCGAGACCAGCCTGGTCTACAAGAGCTAGTTCCAGGACAGGCTCCAAAACCACAGAGAAACCCTGTCTCGAAAAACCAAAAAAAAAAAAAAAAAAAAAAAAAAAAAAAAAAAAAAAAAAAAAAGGAAAGCAAGTTTCATTGAACACTACAAAGATAGCACAGGCATGGCAGTAACAGAGTTGCAGGTCCATTTCCATCTTTACCTTTGGCTGTCCAAGAACCCACAGAAAAGAATGGTTGCTTCTGAAACATGACTCACATTTGGCTGATTTAAAGAAGCCAAAAGTTCAAACTCTTTCCCTCAAGAGTTTATTCCATTACTAAGATTTCTGCCCTCCCCTAAACCTGCAAATTACGTGTTTGCATCCCAGCTGCCACCTCTGAGGTGACTCCAATTGTGTGACGAGTGCTAAGGAGGATGCTATAATGTATCTGTGCAGTGCTAAGGAGGATGCTATAATGTATCTGTGCAGTGCATTTCTGAAAGGTAATGTTTAGCTGTAGACTTGGGCCTATATGAAAAGCCAAGAGGCAAAGGTGAAGGCTAGCGAATCCTGGATTACCAGATTCACTGTTTGTCATTAGGACTTCTCAAGCTTCACAACTCTCTTCTGTTGCCTGTGGTGCTGGGATTGAAACCAAGGGCATCCGTGATATTTAGAAATGGCTAAATTTTGATTAGAATTTTCTACTGTTTTTTAGTAGTTACTGAGACAAATATGCTGCTTGGTAAGAAATCAGGTCTGAAAAGTAAGAAGAGCACCCTTTTGGGGCACTAATAAACAATGTTTAACAGACACTTAGAAACTGCTTTTGCTAGAAGGCCGGGGAGAAGGCTCAGGTGGTTAAAAGTGCTAGATGCAAACATAAAGACATGAGTTTGATATCCAGAACCCCTCCTCCAAAAAAAAAGTCCGGGTATGGTGGAGTGCTTTTAATTCTGGGCTGGGAAGGCAGAGTCAGGATCCTTGTGGCCAGCCAGTCTAGCCTCATTGGTCAATGAGAGAGCCTGTCTTCAATGGAGGTGGATGGTGTTTCTGAGGCTAGAATCTGCATGTGTCCTTTGCCTTTCACATGCATACATGCACCTGCATACACTCGAACTCGTGTACACACCTATACATGGAAAAAAGAAAAAAGTCCTGATCTTCCTAAAAATCATTACCTTCTCATTTAGGCCCCCATATAAGTCTGGCACCTCTGCCTTCATTTTACATCTATCCCTTCTACCTTCCCTTACTTGTTATGTTTTAATCACCCAAAGAATGCCTATGAAAAAAATCCACAATAACTAACTTATTCCATTGCCCTTCAAGGCCAAGGACACAAAGACAAGACTAAAGGAGGCCTCTTGGTATCGGCTTTTTACCATTTCCTGCTCTAGACACCTAAAAGGTGCCTAAAGTTCTGCAGTCATTATCCTAAACCAGCAGTCCACTGGAGTCTACCCCCCAGATTAGGACAATTCTCCACAACAAGGATTACAGTATGAGCAACCATCTCCTGAGAACCACCCTGTCCCCTCCAACTTCTACAGCCCACCTTGCTGAGCCAGAACTGAGTTAACAATTTGTTGATCACAAGGTGATTCACACAAAGTACTGGCTACACCTTGACAAAGGCAGACAATTATGCATAGCTCTTGACTTCTTGCCTCAATTTGTCCTCTACTTAAAACCCATAGCTGGCCTGGAGGTGGTGGCGCACGCCTTTAATCCCAGCACTCGGGAGGCAGAGGCAGGCGAATTTCTGTGAGTTCGAGGCTAGCCTGGTCTACAAGAGCTAGTTTCAGGACAGGCTCCAAAGCTACAGAGAAACCTGTCTCGAAAAAAACCAAAAAAATAAAATAAAATAAAACCCATAGCTGATGTCAGTAACCTGCAGAGCGGCCTGGGGCCACTAGACACTTATCTGTTTCTATTTTCGATGTGTGCATGTGATTAACTCTCCTTTTCCTGCTCTTTGCAATTTTTCATTTGTTTCTTGAATTGGCATATTAGGATGGGTAGCCTACTCTTTTAGAGCTATTGGAGAAGGGGCTTGAACTCTAGGTACAGATGTGTCTCCCATGATTACCACTTCTTGTAATAGACATGAAGGCCTGAGAGCAGTAGAACTGGAAACAGGGCTGTGGCCAGACACCACATCCTGAAGAGAACAGGAGGTTGAGTGAGCCTGAACAAACCACATCTTTGAGTAACAGGATTGCACTTCACTTCTAGAGCTAACTGCCTTGGGCCGAACAATGCACGGCCTTCTTTGAGAGAACTCATGATCTTTAGTATGTAATGTTCTAAATGTGCACGAAATAAGATGTGTTCTTGTCTTGTATATCAGTTTCTCTCTTAATGCCCTGAGCTTCTGTGTGGTCAGATGGACAATTTAAAAGGCCAGTTACAGCCAGATTAGATACTAGCATGAAGAGGTAAAAATAACTTCCCATTTGAAACACCTAAGTTCAAATATGACTAAGTTATCTCACGTCCTCTGGCTTTTGGCTTTGATGGGTACTGGTACATGTGACCTTGAGCACCCTCCTGCTCCCCAAGTTCACATAGTCACAGCTCACCATGGGTTGCAAAATGAATGAGAACATGGCCATTTTCTGGGCCACTCTTACTGAAGTACTCCAAAGGAATTCTGAAGCCAGATTTGATACATGCACCAAGAAAATTTAGCTCAAGGCAGAACTTAAACTTGGGGAAGATAACATTTCCAAGAGGCAGATCATAAGGATGAGAGCAGAAGACTTTGTTTGGTCAGATGCTAGAAGCAGTAACCACATAAGAACATTTACATGTGGACAAATAAAGCAGAACTTTGAAGAGGTGAATGACGGGGAACACAAAGAACCAAAACAACATCAACAAAAAAACATTAAAAAAACCTCCTTGTAACAAAGGAACACTTTTTATTTCCTAGAGAATTTACAACTTGGCTTAATACTCTTGAACTGTCTCCCTGAGAAGTAACATTTTTGCTAGTGTACTATCACCTGATGTTGATTTTTTTCTACTAGTGGAAATATTTTCTACTTAGAAATTTCCCATCATTTTACCAGTAGTGTCACGCTAGGTGCCTGTCATTCCTCTGAGCCTCGTTTCCCCACTGCTCCTCACACTCTCTGTTCTCTCCTTTCAGTTACAAAGTTTTTCTGGAACCATCTTGATTTACTGTTTCTTCCATTTTCTACTTCACAGAGCATGTGAAGTCTGTATAACACATCACATCTTCGCTGAATTTTAAGAAACTCCAGTTTGTGGTTAGCCATTCTATTTCCTTGACCTCCACATGCCACTAGAAGCGTGGCAGAAACTCCAATAACTATCCGCATGAACCGCACTGTTCAAGAAAAATACAGAACACTAAAATACAAAGCAGTCAAGAATGTAACAATGGCCACTTTTTAAGGTGTTGTCCATCTTGGGGAATTCAAGGGGCCTGCTGGATATGCAAAAGTCCCTGAGTTCTATCCCTATTACTGCCAAAAGAGAAACAGCTTTTATAAAGGCAGGGAGGGGCTGGCTTTGCAGGAGGAGAAAGCTATGTGCCCATCCCTCCTTCCCTTGCTGGCAGTTACCTTTGCCTCTTTTGCCTTTTGTTACTCTAAATGCTGAAGCAAAGTATAGCAAAATGATGAAGATGGTAATTGCCAAACAATTTATAGATCCCGAACTTCTGGTGACTTTCAGATAACATCAGAATGTGTAGCCCTTCTTGTTCTTTTAATTCTCTGCATCAATCAACATAAAGCATACAAATCGCTGTGAAGGTTAACTTGTAGAAAACTAGTATGTTTGTAAATAGCCCTAGAAGGTTAAGGTTGATTATCATGTTTTTGCCAGAAGGGGAAGGGAAATGGGCACAGAGCTTCCTGCCCATTGTACCACTACACAAACCAGACTTACCCTCCCTATAAAAGCCCTTTCTTGTAACTCAGTTCTCTAAGGTAGAGCATTGCTAATGATAGCCCTCTCTAGCTTCTCAGGATCAATCTTGGAATAAACCTCATTTTTCAACTTCTGCATACTGGATGAATGGTAAGCAGATGGGGTGGAACTGGGTCTGGAAACAAGAAGTGGCAAAACTGGGCTAGGGATGTAGGTAGCTCAGTGGTGCAGTGCTGAATGTACATAGCTCTTAGACATAGCTCGGCTATGTGCATTTACTCTTCACTTAGTGGGTCGCTCACAGACTGACTAAACAGCCTTGTGTGTAAGCTTAATTTCATAGTTTGTTATGACTATTAACTTGTTCTGAAACACATTTGCTACTTCCAAGGATCCCCAAATCCATCATCAAATGCTCTAACTGATGTACTCACTACTACTTCAACTCCAAATGAAGGTAGTACATTCCAATTTGAAGTGGAGAAAGAGTTGGTTTTAGAAACCAAACTGGGTTCCTGTCCCTGGGTATAGTCTGTGTACACAGTGAGCATCTCTGGGCATCAGCCTTTTCAAACTCAAAACAGCCTTAAGATCACTGATGACCATGAGGTTTTAATCCAGCAGAGTGATGCTTGGTTTGATTGAGCTATCAAAACTAAGAAAACTTGATGTTTTGTTTTCCTCTACTCTTCGAAAAGATGGATTGCAAGGAGCAATCAGCAGACAATTTTGGAATTAAGCTTAAAGACAAATTTATATCGGTACTTTATTGAGTTACTGGAGAGCAGTTCCTTCTGTCATGCTCACAGAAAAATAATTAGCTATGTGGGATTAATCTTTGAATGTAACTTCAGCCAATCACAATAGTAAAGTTAACTACTTCAGAAAATAAGCATAAGGAAGTACACTAAATATGTTTATAGGTGGATTGCCCACTAACTTCCTCCCACTAAAGAAATAGAGAAATAAGCAATGTTTTTTTTGTTTTGTTTTGTTTTTTTGAGGGAAGAGGTAGTTGCTACATTTTCCATAACTATTGAATTTCTTCAATACCCTAATTTCCTTTTTCTCCCCATTGCAGTTGCTGTCATGCAAGACTATTCATATTGGTTAAAGATACTGGAAGGGTGAAGATCGGAGAATTGTGAGTCTGAAATTTGGATCACTAGCCCGAACAGTACACTATTAGTCAGCATAAACAGGTAAGGACGGTTCTCTGTTCAGTTTTAGCTTAACGATGAACTAGAAATGTGTGAAAGGAGTCAACTGTTTGAACTGTGAACTCTGATCATTAAGTGAGGTGGTCAGCAGAGTAAGTGTCTAGCTAGCCATGAGTATACCTGCTAGAGTTGAAGACATCTTCTCACTTGTCACATTAGCAGAGAGCCAGCGTGTAGACAGACACTCTGTCAAGGGATGCACACTTGCAGACATTTTCTTGGAAGCAATTCTGTAAGCGCTGACTTTTATTTGACTTCTGAAGTTTAGTGGTATTTTACAAATTTTACGAACTGTTTTTCCAGTAGGTTTAGAATCCAAGGCTATTACTCAAGGGGACACAAATTTGGGAAAGTGAAGAAGTGTTATTTGTTTCTGTAGAGACTCAACATCATTGATCCTTCTTGATATTCTCTTGCCCTCCTTTCGTTAGGGAATATTTGCTAAGGATATTCATGGTGGCGCCATTCCCTCTGCTGCTTTTTAGCATGCAGTGCATTGTCTCTGCAGCAGGAGCTCCTGCTTTTCATATAAGACACTTCATCCCTTAAAAGAAGCTTTGGCCCCTCTGGACAATCAAATTCTCCTTTGAACAGAAGGATTTTACTTAATAAATGAACTGGTTCACTTAAATCTCTATTTGTCTGATTTTGAAATCAGCAATGTTACAGATTAGGGTTGCATCTGAAGACTTTAACTGCAGCACACTGCAGTTCAACAGCTGCGAAGGCACTCTGAAACATATGGTGCAATTTCTAAGTAAAAACTGTGAAAAAATAAAATGAAGACAGTGCTAGACCTTAATTCAGGGTCTCAGAATTTGAATGCAGACAAACTACACAGTCTTTAAGTCTTTCAAGAATGATAATGTATTAGGAAATAATCCTCATTTTTGTAAAATCTGGCATATAATTCTAAAGTAATCTAAGATATAGAAAATAATAAGACCACGATTCTGAAGAGGGATAGAGAATACAATAATACCAAGAAGCAGAGGTCAGAGAATGGGAAAATCTTTTCATGTTTATCATCAAAAGAGTGAAGGGGATTAAAAAAAGAGACCCTGCTGTATATTCTAAAAGAGCAGAGTACGGCGACCACAAGTTAATGGTGAAGACAGAGAAAAGGTTCATTCTAGAGAGAAAGCACATTCCTTAAAAGGAAAAACCATTTTGATAATTGCAACTTTGGGAGACAGAAATCATGATTCTTATTTGACTAGAACCCAGTAACTTTTCTGTTTCTCTCACCTGAAAAAATTAAATAAAGAAAAAAATAAATAAGTTTGTATATGATCCCTCAGTTTCTCTCATATACCTCTGCAGCAAGAAAGATTTAAAAATAAGATATAAAAAAGTAAAAACCAGCTGGACTGTGGTAGTGGTGCATACCTTTAATCCCAGAACTAGGGAGGCAGAGGCAGGTGGATCTTTATAAATTCAAGGTCAACCTGGTCTACAGAGGGAGTTCTGAGACAGTCAAGGTTACACAGAAATACTCTGCCTTGAAAAACAAAACAAAAAGTAAAAACCAGGGCTGGAGAGATGACTTAGTGACAAGAGCACTGGTTGCTCTTCCAGAGAACCCAAGTTCGAGTGAGTCTCAGTAGCCACAGTAGTTCACAACCATATCTACTCCAGTCCCAGGGGAGCCAACATTCTTTTCGGGCCTCTGTAGGCATTGCATACACCCAGTGCATGAACATACATGCACGCAAAACACCCATGCATATAAAATAAACGTTTTTAAAAAGTAAAAACCACAGATGCATTTACACTGGATTAAAAACACCATGTCCTCTAAATAAACAAACAAATTCTACGAAACACAGATACTAGATTACAGAGGAGGACACATTAGGGTATCTAGCTACCAAGCATACCAAGTATAGTTTTGACACAAAATTTAATTTACTGAAATATAAGAGTTTAGCACTATTTGGCAGGAGAGATTACTGATGACCTCGTAATGACCATGGGTTCTGGAGACCTTGGTCTTAATGTTTTCTTGCTGTTTAATTCAGGACCTTGTCTGAGTTTTGTTCATTTGGAATTTTGGGTTTACTTCTGAATTATGAAAAAGACCCTTCTAATAGTACTATAGAAAAGTGTTTTAATCTAGCCATAAATATACTTGGAAACTACATATAATCAATGTTGTAATGAAAAACTAGCTTTCATTTACTTTGAAAAATACGAGCTATAACATAAGAACTATTTATTAATTTTTAAGTTATCATATAAAGTGATGAGTTTTTCATGTCTGCTAATGTGACTACATTTCTAGCACTGCCTCTGATCAGCATGTATTAATTTATATGTGCATTTCGCTTTCTACGCAAAACCTATCATGATTTACATATTGCTTTATAATCTAAGGACTAAATTCCTCTAGCCTAGCAATGATAAATCTCAGGCATTTTTAACTATTTGTATCAAAATTTGTTTTTTGTTTTTAGACGAAGGCATTACCCATCACTTTAAATACTGTTGCTTTTATTTCAACTGGCCCACTGTGACAACTAGAAAAGGTAAAATACCAACCATCTGCATTTTCTAGCTCCATCCACTGCATTTTGCTGGTTTTACCCAAAAGCTTAAAAACAGAGACTTAACTTAAATACCATATAGAGTTTTAATATTAAGTATATGTAATTCTGTTCTAGCTCCTGTGACAAAATTCAAGAAAATCTGGTATAAATGAGTAACAACTCGACATGCATCCAGCCCTCCATGGTTTCTACCACAGCTTTACCCATCACTTACATGTTTTTGTGTGTTGTTGGTCTCTTTGGAAACTCACTTGCTCAATGGGTATTTTTAACAAAAATAGGTAAGAAAACATCAACACATGTCTACCTGACAAACCTTGTGACTGCAAACTTACTTGTGTGCACAGCCATGCCTTTCATGGGTACCTATTTCTTGAAGGGTTTCTATTGGAAATATCAATCTGTACAATGCAGACTGGTCAATTTTTTGGGAACCCTATCTATGCATGTAAGCATGTTTGTCAGCCTCTTAATTTTAAGCTGGATTGCCATAAGCCGTTATGCCACCTTAATGAAAAAGGAATCCTTGCAAGAGGCCACCTCATGCTACGAGAGAATGTTCTATGGTCACTTACTAAAAAGATTTCGCCAGCCCAACTTTGCCAGAAAAATGTGCACTTACATATGGGGAGTGGTGCTGGTCATAATTATTCCCATTATCCTATACTACTCAGTCGTAGAGGCTACAGAAGGAGGAGAAGGACAGTGCTACAATCGGCAGATGGAACTGGGAGCCAGCATCTCTCAGACTGCGGGTCTCATTGGAACCACATTTATTGGATTCTCATTTTTAGTAGTAGTGACATCATATTATTCTTTTGTTAGCCATCTGAGAAGAGTAAGGACCTGTACCTCCATTACAGAGAGAGATTTGACCTACAGATCTGTGAAAAAACATCTTTTGATCATTCAAGTCCTCTTAGTTGTTTGCTTTCTTCCATATAGTATTTTTAAACCCATTTTTTATGTTCTGCACAAGAGAGGAGACTGCCAGCAGCTGAATTATTTAATAGAAGCAAAAAATATCCTCACTTGTCTTGCATCAGCCAGAAGTAGTACAGATCCCATTATATTTCTTTTATTAGATAAAACATTCAAGAAGACACTATACAACGTCTTTACAAAATCTTGATTCATCACATATGGTTGACTTGTGCATGGAAACCACCACAAAAGAGAAAAGCATTCATGTGACTCTATTAGTGACATTAAATTAAATGATGAACATGTCACAGCTTGGTTGACAATGGGCACCAAGGAATTTTTCTTTTAGTTTTATAAACAAATATAGGCATAAAATCGGACTTGGAGTTCTACTGATACTGAAAGTTGAGATGGCAGAGACTTTCAGAAGCAAGTTGAGTACATCAAAAAGATTCTACTGTATATGAAATCAAACAAACTTTTTCTGTTTTCAGTCAACTGTGGATCTTCTGTCCAATACGCAATATTTTATGACTTGAAGGATAAAGAAGCAAAAGGTTTATGGGTTTGCCTCCTTTCTAACCTAACACACTAACCCATCTATGGTTAAATTTTATTTTGTTGATAACTTTAAAAAAAAGAATTAGAAACGGAAGCACTAGAAAAGTCAACCAGTAAAAATATCTTCATTTACATCCTATCTAACTGTATGAATAGTGCATTGTAAAGTCAATTTAGTATTACCTGGCTTATTTTACTGTGAAAGCCAACATTCGATGATTCCAATATTTAATAAACAGATTTCACTTACAAATATGCTTAAACATCTGAATTATACCTTGCCAAAATAAAAAGCAATATAATATATAATTATATGCCAATCTTCATGCTATTTTCATATATTTCCAATATAAATAATATTATTAATGACAGTACCTGCCATATAGTTATGTTCGATTAATTTTTGTAAACTAAATGAATGAATGATAAAGAAGTGTAATCTTGTCATATAAAAGATTAGCCTAAGGATTTAAATTATCTGGGTTCAGTATTGGCCCCATCTCTTATTTAGCTGGACAATCTTCGGCAAATGACTTACCCTCTTTACATGTTAATTTCTTTAATTGTGGAACAGAAAATATGATCTGATTCATATCATTACTATTAAATTAGATATTGTTACTATTGTGAGCTAGCAGCTAGTCAGTACTTGCTGTGTGTTAGGTCCTCTGTGTATATGATTCATGAATAAAATTTTAATAATTACGATAATAAGCATGTTAATGTACTACTGATGAGAAAATCCAGATGCATAGTTAAGAGGTCATCTCAATTCCTCCAGTATATAAGTATATTTAAGAAGTAATTATTTCTTAGTGACCATTTCTTCCATGTAATCTTGCCAGTTAGAAAAATAGTAATTATATTCTGTATTATATACATTATGATTAAACAGCAAAAATAAAAACTGTGTTCCCCAAATTATCATAAGCTCCACTGGAGCTATAATCTATCTTCTTTTTCTACCTCCATTCTTTTCTCACAAAGAAACCAAAGAAAAGAGTTGAGCAAAATCTTACCCCTGTTAGACACTGCTTAAAGACTCATTTTCCACTCATCCACATGGGAATCACCTTGGTGTTAACATAAGTTTACATTAAGTTCATGTGATACTACAAATCTTTAATTTTAAGGCAGGTTTTGTACCTGAACTAGAAGTGTAGGACAGATTTTCTAAGAGCTATGTGCTCAAATTACTAGACATTTTGTGTAATTTTTATCAAAACCCAATACAGAAATATACCCAATAAATTCCTGTTGCTTTTATTTCATTCTTTAACTGAGAGATGAAAATATCCAAAATTCTAACATATTCTGGCATCGGGTATTAACAGTGTATATCTATTCTGTGTATGTGTTTGTGTTTGTGCGTGTGTGTGTGTGTGTGTTGGGCATGTGCTTGGATGTGGCAACTGTTAACTTCAGGTCTTATTCCTCAGAAGTAGTCAGCCATGTTAATTTTGAGAGAGGGTCTCTCGCTGGGACCTGGGGCTTGCAGATTACCTGAGGCTGGCTGGTCAGCAAGTGCCAGGGATGTGTCTGTCTCCCCAACACTGGCATCATGTGTCACTAAACCTATCTTTTTATTTGGGTTCTGGGGACTGAACTCAAGGCCTTGTGCTTGTGTGGCAAGCACTTCACCAACTGACTTATCTCCCTAGCCTGTGTATCCATTCTTTCATAGTACTGATTGAATTTTTGGTTCAGTAACTTGCTGAGACAAAGAAGAATTGGAAATTCCTGGTGACTTCCTTGTGTGCAGGTTGAAAACTGAGGTATCTAATGTAGTAGATATGTAAATCACAGAGTAACTCAAAATTCATTGGGAGACTGCCTGAGATGCTCAGATGTCTCCACAGGTACAACACATTATCCTTACATGAGTTTTAAACCCCAGACTCATTAGACTAAGAGCAACTGAAATGATCATAATTTTTATGGAAACTATATCACATTAATAACTCACTGCAATAACATATATAAAACTTTAAAAAGTCATTATTTAAAAATCACTTCGCAGGGCTGGGGAAATGACTCATCTGTTAAGAGTACTGGCTACTCTTCCAGAGGACCTGAGTTTGATTCCTAGCACACACACTGTGGCTCATGATTGTACCTCTAGCTCCAGGAAATCCAATACCCTCCAAGGACACCAAATTTATATGGTACACAGACATAAATGCAGGCAAGACACCCAAATGCATAAAATACTTTGAAAAATCACTTTATAGGCCAAGCATGGTGGTGCTTTAATCCCAGCACTTGGGAGGCAGAGACAGGCAGATCTCTGTGAGTTTCAGGCCATCTAGGGCTACATACTGAGACCTTGTTTCTTTTAAAAAGTTGCTTTACAGCTCTATGCACTATGTTAAAGATAAATGATATTACCAAAGTAGAATTACTTATATTTAAAACTGACATGCTAAAAGGTACATGGTTTCTCATTACTTTGCTCATTTTGATAGAAAATGAAAGCTGTATTAAATTAAATGTTGAGTTTATTCTCAACACATTAGTCATAACATGATTTCCTAAACAGGTAACTATTGTGCTGATTTTTTCTTTGAAATTGAAGAATTGGTTATTTAATATCATAGAAAAATATTTTATATAAAGTATCACTTTCTAAATCTACCCTGATTTTAACATTTGTACTTTAGAAATCTTAACCAATATTTTAACTATAGAAAGCAGGCACGATTTCCCTCTCCTTCCCTCCGGATGCACAGTCCTTAAGGCAACTGTGAAATTATAAAGCAGTAATTCAAAGTATTAAGTCTGGACAAACAGAATTCAGGATGCACTATTTAATCTGAAACAAGTCAGCTCTTTCTGGGTAGGAGAGGAAGATGGAACATGGTTCTGATTTGGTGAGGACTTCCTGATCTTGCAGTCTGTCAGGATGGGAGCTAGGCTGGATAAGCGGGTGAAAGGAAAGTTTGCTGGCAAACCACAGAGGGAAACACTGGTAATTTGCTGAGCATTTCGGTCATGTAGCCTAAAGCTGGGATTGCCATGTGATAGCCCCTACCCCACTGATACCATTTCAAAAAGTTACTGCAGATAGAAAAGTTTTATAATTAGTGTAAAAACCTGACTGGCTATATGACACATGACTCCCTGGGCTCAGGTAAGGAGTAATGGAAGAAGCTACTTCTAATAAGCAAAAGAAATATTCATCCTTTAAAGACCTGTGGGACTTTTTTCAAATCCCAATGATTAAGAGCTTATAATCCAATGAAATATGTACAAGATGCCCAAGGACCTTATAAGAGTAATGCTCATCATGGGGACCTTGGGGGAGGGTTGAATGGGAGGGGAGAGGCAGGGAGGAGAGCAGAGAAAAATGTAGAGCTCAATAAAAACCAATAAAAAAAGAAAAAAAAAGAAATGCTCAAGTACAAATTATCAGTATGCTTCTTACAATAAAGACAGAAAGGGAGTGGATCTTATGGGAGGGGAGGTGGGGAGGAACTGGGAGGAGTTGGGAGAGGGGAACTGTAATCAGAATATATTCTATGAAAAAAATCTATATTCAATTAAAAAAAGTAAACTGGTTTGAATAAGAATGGATTCTTTAAAAGAGAATACAACACAGGGGCTTTTGGAGTTGTGGTAGCTGGTGTAAAGGAAATGTTAGCGAGTGAGCACAAGAGGAAGGGATATTTCAAGAAGTCAGCACTGCTATGGCAAGTCCTGGTTATTGTAAATGTGAAGAACGTACATTTCTAATAAAGTCAGGCACTCAGCAGGTGAAAGGAGAACTGAGAGCACAAGGGGACCAAAGAGCAGTCAGACGTGCTGACACAGGCTGCAAAGGAAACCACCGAGGAAGCACAGGCAGAAAGACTGAGGCAGGAGGCCATAGGCTGAGTGTATGTGCAACTCAGGCTAGCAGTTTTGAGAACTAAAAACTGAGCTCCCAAACCTCCTGGGCCAGGCCCTGCTCAGAATGGAGAGTGGTTGTGCTTGGCAAGCAGTCTGTATGCTCAGCAGCTGCTTTTCTTCGACTTCAATTTCTGAAGCTGCACCAGAGTGAGAGACACAGGGGGCTGAGGAGTGCCATGTCTCTGCAAACCCAGGCAATGCTTTGGGATTCAGGGGAGCTGAGAGAAGCAGGCCAGCTCTCCCAGAGTCAACCAAGGAGCCAGGAACTGCACTGACCTTGACAATGGTCTGATTTCCCTCCAAAGTATGTTGAATTTAGGGATAAGAAGACTAAAGAGGGGCAATATCACTGAATCACAATGGAAATTTCCCTGACCTTTCACAAGATAAAGAATTAAAGGGAAGAAGATGGCAAGAGAAAAAAACAGAACATGCAAGCTTCAGTGCCCACAAGGAGGCAAACCACAAGCAATATAATATTACAACAATGGGTCTTAACAGGGGGCAGTTTTATACCTCAGGAGACATTTCTGGTTGCCGCAACCTGGAGGGCTGGAGATGTTACTGGTCTTTAATGAACAAAGGCTAGGGTACTGCTTAAGCATACTACAATATCCTAGACAGCTTCCCACACTAAGTGTGAAAGTCCCAATCTTACTAGTATGACTGCTGGGATATCCTTCATTATCATGACATGGCTTCTTAAATTAAAAAAAAAATTAAAAATACAACTTCTTAAGAAATTGCTTCTCCAAAGCAAGCAGCTTCCACTATGGTTATGTGGTACTATATGCTTAAATCTAACCAAAACACTTCTTTTCAACTTAATTATGATTTCCAAAGGAAACACTCACTAAGGAGAGGAAAAAGTACGATTAATCAATATAAAATCTACCGCTTTTAGATAATCAGGTAAGGCAGGGATGAGGAAGGAGAAAGAAAAGGGGGAGGGAAGGGAGGCAAGGGAGAGGGAGAAGGAGGAAGGGAGGGAGGGAAGGAGTGAGGGAGAGACAGAGAGAGAGTGTGTGTCTTAAGTTCTATCATGTAAATAAAGTATTGCTGTGGTCTTTATTTTCTTCATTAACTAAAAAGGATGTAAACAAACAAAACATTTTAACTGTAGAAATCAAAATATACACCTACACACACACACACCACTGACTTGGATGCAAAAAAAAAATCCTGGATAGGCTGCTTTAGTGGTAAAAATAATAGCATAATAAAGCAAGCGAAAATTTAAATCACTAGTTGTGTGAAATATATTGTCATTGCATGTGAGAGGGCATAGCTGAAGACTTCCTGGCTGATGTCCTGAGATCTAACAGGCATGAAGGCTTTACAATGACAAGCAAGCAGGATCACTCACTAGAACAAGCACTTGAATCTCACTAAGTTTAGATAAATTACTAAAGTATTAGGAAATTCTCTTGATACAACCTTCAAAGCACAGCTGCAATCTAAGTGCTCTTTCTTTTTGGCCACCTGCGATGCTCTTACTCTGCTCTGAGCCGAGCACAATCATCTCCAGTCTCTATTCTGATTTTTGATCACTCTGCCTGGGCCTTAGTGACTTCCATACTCCTTGTCCAAGCAGGACACTTGTGTTCATGCCTTCACTCTTAGGTATCGGCTCAGCATACTTCCTCTAGTTTCTTCGAGTCTCTGCTTGGGTGCCATGACATCTCAATGTGTCTGCTTTGACAACTCTATTTAAGCCTGTAGCTCCTCCTCCTGCATCCCCCTCTTCCTCTTATCCCCCCCCCCCCCCAGACAGGGTTTCTCCGCATAGCCCTGGCTGTCCTGGAACTCACTCTATAGACCTGGCTGGCTTCAAACTCACAGAGATCTGCCTGCTTCTGTCTCCTAAGTGCTCTCAGTGTCTGAACTGCCAGTTTACTTCTTTTGGCACAATGACTTGCTATCTATCTCCCTGTATTATAATGGCAGTCCCATGAGGGCTGTGACTGTCTTGTACACTGGTGTAGCTCCAGGTCCTAGGACAGTAGGTGCTTGAAAAGTATCCCTTGGATGAATATCTTAAGAAAATATACCCAATTCAACAATGTCAATGAAGTAAACTGACTATTCCATTCACTCATACAAAATGCCCATATTTCAGGCACCATTAACATAATGGTACCTGAGTATAGAGGCCAACACACTGCAAGTCCTCTGCTGAGTCTCCCTGACATCTGAAATATGGAGCTTTTGCCTAGTGATTTCTTAATTTGCAGTCTGAGAATTACTTCTCTATTTCCTTCTTTAGTAGGTTTTTAAGTGCTTCCTAAAAATTACATGGCATGTTCCTCAGAAAAAGAAACTAATTTAATATAACCCAGTATAAAACTACTTTCAGGCCTTTGCACACACTGTTCCTTCTCTGTGAACTATTCCCTTGTCCTCATTCAAGACTGCCTTCAGGAAACCGTCTGATGCTGTCCCTTAATGATACTCACCACCTCTCTAAAAATTGGTTTGCCTGTCTATAAAGATCACACCCCAAAACTTCTTTTACCCTTGTATATTTCAAAAAACAAAAAGATGTGGCTAACTAGACATGATGGGATTACATTTCTGTAATTTCAGCACTTAGGGTAGTAGTCAGGGGGCCAACCTCAACTACACAGCAAGTTCAAGACCAGTTAGAGCAATCATTAGACCCTGTCTCTAAAACCCAAAACCTAACCAAACCAAACCAAAGCAACCAAGACAAACAAACAAAACAGACCCCACTAAAGACAATTATATTTCTTTCCCCGGAACTCATACTAATTCCATGACCTTTTATAATTGATATGATCAATCAAATGCTAAAGGTGCAACACGGAGATGGAACTGGGATCTAGGCATCTACAGGCCTGGCAATTTCCATTCCTTTGAAGAAGCGAGCCACTGTCCTTCTGGGGATAGGGCCACATGAAAAGAGTGTGGGAAGTGTTGGCTATGAGAGAAGGAAGAAGACCTAGTCAGCTCTCTAGTTTTAGTTACCTGAGCTGAGATGTCAGCAGACTGACTGAGGCCTCTGTGCGCTGGCCCCATGACCTTGGCCAAGTCTGGGTGACAGAGGTGAGCAGTTCCAGTCTATCTCTAACCAAACTGTACAGGGAGCAATGATGTCAGCTGTTGTTCAAAGTCACTTAGTGTTGACACGTGGTCGGACTCCAGCAGTATGTAATGTGTCCCTTAGTCTCTTCTCTGACACTGTCATACTTTCAGGGCTTGCACTTCATGTGAATCAGATATTTATGGAATATGTAAACAGATGCTAAACTAGAAAATGAAGTCAAATATAACTACTTTCCCGCTTTGTTTGGTTTACTTCCCATTATATCAAATACCATGGCCCATCAAAACCTGATTATATTATTAGAAGTATTACACATAATCATAATTTGTAATATAATATTTACAAAAATTTATTCTGTCAAGGACAGAATTCACACAAAATAAAATTGTTGAGCAGTTTCACACACAATGTTGTTACATAACTAACACTGTGTTTTACAAATGTTAAGTTTCCAGACTATTTTTTCTTGTATGTATTTTAGAGAGTAAAATATTTGTTTTATATGTATATATAATGAGAAAAATTTTACTCTGTATATATTCACTTTTTTGTATTCATTAAATGTAAAAGAACCACATACTGTAACACTCTATTGACAATTTTTCCTGTTTAATTTTGTGGTGGTTTGAATTAGAACCTGCCCTGCCCCCAATAGGCTCACATGTTTGAATGCTTGGTCCCTAGTTGGTGAACGATTTGAGAAGGATTAAGTGGTGTGGCTTTGTTGGAGGAGGTGTGTCATTGGGGGTGGGCTTTGAGGATTTTAAAGCCCACGCCAGACCCAGTTTTTCCTCTCTCTGCCTGCTGTCTACGCATCAGGATCTAAAGCTCCAGCACCATGCCTGTCTACTTCCTGCCACGATGACCATGGATTGACCCTCTGAAACTGTAAACAAGCTCCTAATTAAATGCTTCCCTTTTTAAGAGTTGCCTTGGTTATGGTGTTTTATCACGGCAATAGAATACTAAGACAATTTTCTACAATTCTTACTCTTTGCATAACTGAAGACTAAAAAATAAAAGTATTATGTATCTATTGGGTTGTTTAGTGTCAAGTTTTCATAATGACAGTATTGATGTTAGACCTTCACATGTGAAAAGAATGAACAATAAGATATAGCACAACTAATTTGCACTAATGGGTATTTTGTACATTTTACATTGGTTTTCATTTGCTGTTCTTACATTTAATTAGATGGTTTTGGAATTGCTCATGAGGGTACTCAACTTTTAGCAACAAGAATTTCCACTAGTAACTTCTATCTAATTTCCTTAACCATTTAAAATATTCCAAAGAGTAAGGCCTTTAAAAATATGCCTAGAGGGAAGGAATCACCTCTGTGCATGCTGAAGGTTAGAATAGGCCAGGGCCAACACAGCTCTAAGCCTGAAAGCATAGCCTAGGGCTAGAGAGATCTCAGAGACTCTCTGGTAGTTAAAAGTGTTAGAAGGTACCAGGTATGAGTGAGAAAGCCCACTGAGCTCCTTTTATGGCCTGATTCTGTGTTTTGTGACAGTGATGACAGAGACTGAGACTTCTCATTAACTCAGTGCAAAGATGGAACAGGAAGAAAGAAAGAATAACAATCTTACTGATATTCTAAGAGTACAAAGTGCATTCTATCTAGAACCGTGACTTCCTGCTGTGTTTCAAAACTAGCTGCATGATAGCACCAAGCAGAAGGGAAGGGGGTGAGCTTGAGCAGGAGCAGGAGGTGGAGAGGAAAGAGCAGTGGGCTGCAGCAATGTTCAACACTTCCTTGATCATTCCCTTGCTCCCTGGGCCCAAGTCCCTAAGCTGCAGAGTTCTTCTCAGTCCTGGCTTAAAGACTATTATCCTTGGCTGTAGTACTCCAAGGGTACCAGCCTTCTGTTTTACTGCTGGCATTTAAGACATCTGAGGATAAAGAAGCATGGTCTTCCCCAAATAGGACACGGGGAGCTTTCATGAGGGACCTGCAATTATAAGAAACTTTTGCTCCTGAGGCACCATGTGTCTACTGAGCAGACTCCATGAAGCCAACATCAAAAATATCATGAGTCAGAAATGACAACAAGAAAAGGCTACTATGATTTTTAATAGTAAGACAAATGAGAACTCTTACTATTGCCAATTTCTTCTGCAACTAGATGAACAGAGAAAGAAAGATACTTGTGACATCAGCAGTATGATTAATGGGAAAATTTTCGAAGGTCATAGGAACATTCTGACTAGAGGTAACCCTCTATTTAGACTTTACAACGCATTTCAAACAAAGACCTAACCAGAACAATACTGCCTATTTTGATATCATTGTAATTCAAGGATGTTTTACGTATCTTGGACTCCTTGTGCTCTAGTAACTTGGTACTCAAAGAATAAGGTACATACTGGATGGCAATTAGAGTGCTGTGAACACTGTAGGGTCAAAGCTTTACAGCATGACATTTGAAAATGCCATGCAAACCACCACGGAGCTGGATTACAGAGTCCCCACATATGCCAACAGTTACTGAGTAAACTATGTTTTATTTTTAGGATATATGGTAGCTACTTGGGTCCTATCAAAATATAGTAGTTGTCCTTTATTCAGCTTACATCCATGTGCCACTTTAACATGAAATGTTAAAATGACATCCACAGTGACAGTTGACCCAGTACCCCTGTTCATCAAGACACTCAGGCTAATTAATACTACTAGAGTTTTGATTCTATTTCTATTTTAATATTTTATCGTGTTAATACAGACTTTAGTGAGAGGATTTTTTCAGCCCACTAGTTCTCTCTTCTTTGATATGATTCATAACCTACCCTAAGTCTCTTCTAGCCTTAGGTACTGTTTTTAATTATTTTGTGCTGACAGGTGTGCTTCTAAGAAGTCAGAAGGTAATGAATTGGCTTATTTCAGCATTCCTTTCTTTTTTGAAATTGATTTTTACCACCTCACAAATAACAATGATGCTGCAAAGTAATGGTGGTGAAGTTGGCAAAGACCATGAAGATGATTCTGATTCCAAGCAACTTTCTCCCTTGGCTCAAATCTAATAAATAGTTTTTGGTTTGGGATATCTGCTACTTTGGCATTATTCTTGTCTCCTAATATTGTTTTTTCAGTTTACAATACTTCAGCTTTACTTGAAAGACAGAGATATGGTTGCAGAAAAGTTATAGAAAAATAAATGATATATTTAAGCATATGGTTAATTTTTCAAAAATGGTTTTCTTTCCCTTACTTACTGGCTTACCTTCACATCCCTGTGAATTATGTTATTATCATGACAGTAGCGCAGAGCTTCCAGTATCTGT